>NC_089738.1:4246108-4558295 GCF_035083965.1 Branchiostoma lanceolatum | reverse complement strand
TTGGAATATTTGGTCAAGGTACGTCTACACCAAATTTTAGGTCATTCGGTTGGAATACCGGGGCATAGGAGGCCAAAATATACATTTTTGGTCTAAAATTGGCCCCAAAAAAATCAACAGAATCACTTCAAAAGCTTATACTAAAAAGAAATGAAGAAAAAAATGCCAGCTGGGAGTCTTTACCTGCTCTATCGGTATTTCAGCTCATTTGTGGTATAATAATAATAACAATGGTTTTATTCGATTCAAACAATCACACAGCGAAACACCACATGGTAGCCACAGGCTGAATTGCGTGGGTTTTCGTTACAATAGACAAAGTATTGAAATATCAAGATGACTTACATACAAAACACTGACATTAGACAGGTTAAAATAGCTTCAATGAAAGCCTATGTTACTTACACGGTATATAGAACATTTCAAATTTGACAAACAGGAGTATTGCATATAGACGAAAGTACGACATCAAAGAATGGGCTGGAATTAACAATATATCAGATGTTGTTCAACAACCGTATCATATATTGAATTGCACTTGAGTGATATCTCACAGTTCTACAGAACGCGTTGTTTAGTTTGTGAGATGACCTGGTCTTTCTGCCACTCACTTCCAATCTTACAGGGGGCAGGAAATGTCTGTACAGTTTGGATTGTTCGAGTGACTGGGCAAACTTCACGGTTAGTTCATGGCGGCGTGTTTGGAGGGTTGGCAGGTCGAGCCGCTCACATGCTTCAGGATAAGAAGTGAAGTCGGCACCGAGAATGATTCTCAATGCACGACGCTGCACTTTCTCGAGCTTATTACTGAGGCTGGCAGGGAGTCCAGACTGCCAAACGGGTGCAGCATACTCAACAACAGGTCGGATGTAGGTGATGCAAACAGTAACAAGGTCGTCAACAGGGAGATGGAAATGTTTGAGTTTGCACAAAAGGAATAGCCGTTTGCTGGCTTTGTGATATATGGAGTTGACATGAATGTCCCACTTCAGGTTTGATTGAAGATGGATACCCAGGATCCTCATAGACGAGACTTCCTGGAGGTTGACATTATTCACAGTGAGCGGGCGTGGGATGAATGGGGTTTTACTGAAATGAATGTACATGACTTTGCACTTTCCAGGGTGAAGCATCATGTGACTGTCCTTTGACCAGTTGTCTAAGTCAGACAGATCTTGTTCCAAGTGAGATGGACAAACAGGTGACTTCCGGACTTCCAGCATGTTTAAGTCATCTACAAACTTCCAGCGGGTTGAGACAGCCTGCTGCGCCGCACTGTTGATGTAGGAAGTAAATAAAGGTCCGAGCAACGTTCCCTGTGGCAGGCCACACGTGACCCGTACCATGTCAGACAGCGCCCCGTGGTACCGCATAGCCTGGTATCTGTTGGTAAGAAAAATAGCGACCCATCTAACCAGCGAGGGCCGCAGGCCGATGTCAAGTAGAAGACGGATGGCGACTGTGTGGCAGACCCTATCGAAAGCCTTACTGTAATCAGTAGATACTAAAGAGCAGAAGGCATTAGGTTTGTCACAAGCCTTGAATATAGAGTTTGTCATGTCTAAAAGGCAGTGGGTTGTGGATCTACCCTTGATACCTCCAAATTGTTGGGTATCAATGTGAGGAAGGATGTCGGACATAGCCCACTGGCAGATGAAATGTTCTGCTACTTTGCTCAACAGTGAAGTTAACGAAATAGGGCGGAGGTCGTTAATGGACGGGGGCTTGGTCTTCGGGACAGGAACAACGGTGGCGTTTTTCCATTCGTCTGGCACAGTGCCTAGCTGGAGTGAAGAATTGAGTATATCTGCAAGTGGTACACTCAGTTTGTACGCGAACTCTCTAATCAGCTTACCTGGAATGCCATCAGGACCAGCTACCTTCCGAGTCTTGACTTTTTGCAGCTTCGCGTACACGTCCCAGGGACTCACGGTGGGCGGTGGAAGGGATGGCAAATAGGCAGGTAACGACGACAAGTCCAACGGTGGCAGCGAGGTGATCACGGTGGCAGCGAGGTGATCACTTTGTTTATTGCGTTAGCAGTGTTATATGTGTCACTGGGGTCCAGTTCGTCGATGTGGATGACAGGTTCCGAACGGGTACAGTTGGCCATACGTTTGATCTGATTATGCCACTGGGCGGCATCGTCATTTTTGAGTGACTTTACATTAGTGTTGTAGTGTTTAACTTTAGAAGCTTTGATCCTACGCTGCACGTTGTTTCTTAGTTGTTTCCATTCCGATTCGTCGTTGTTAGCGAAGGCTTGTTGGCGCATGTAAATCAAAGACTTGATGGCAGGTGTAATCCAGGGCTTGTCGAGGTGGTGTAGACGAATGAGTTTCATGGGGAAGAAGTGATCCATCTTAGATTGCAGGGTACTGTAAAAAGCACGGGACTTCTCCCTGTGGACTGGACTGACGAGACCTCCGACCAGTCGTGCGCAGTAATCCACTGGCCAAAAGGACGAACACAGGAGTTACGGAAAGGTCGACAGTACCGTTTGATCATCCTGTTGTTTACAGATGTACTCTTTGCTTGCATGGTGACAGTGTTGTGGTCGCTTGTGGCAAGTGGGTCGGAAATGCTCGGAGTTGAGTAGTATGAGTTCAAGTTGGTGATGATGAGATCAAGCATAGCTTGGCCTCTCGTGGGTCGGTCAACAAGTTGCCGTAGGTGATGGGACATACACAGTCTGCTGACGTCGACACGATTGAAGTCTCCACCGATGATTATCCCTATGTGTGGTTGATTCACTTGCAGGGAGTCGACAGCGTTCACCAAGTGGTCGATCAATAACTCACTGTGTGGGGAGTCAGGAGGCGAGTAGGCGGCGCAAACCGCTAGACAGGATACATTGCGGGGGAGTCGACGGGGCCGTACCTTCACCCAGGTACACTCCAACTCCTCAGGAACGGGAATGTCCAGGACGCTAGAGGGTATGTCATTCCTGACATAGACTGCAACTCCATCTCCCGATCGTCCTGCACGTGCTCGGGAGTACGTCGTGTAGTCTTCTCAGTCAGTCATCTCAGCTGGCGATTGCTCACGGAACCATGTCTCAGAAACAATGGCAACGCCGGTATCAAGGTCACGAAGACGTATTTCGAATTCCTCAAGTTTATTGCACAGCGATCGGGCGTTACTGAGGAACAGTGAGGGTAGATTGTAGGTATGTCTTTGTTTTGGCTCTGGGTGAGCGGCAGGTGGATGCTTGTTGAGTGTCTGAGACGCAACAATCCTTGTCAAAACACGGTTTGTTGTACCACTTGTAGTGCACAGACGGCTTTCAGTCAGGAACGATTGGAATTCATCCAGCTGGCTCGTTGTGGTACCTGTGGTATAGGTGGAATATGATAACCAAAGTATGTAGTTCAGGTGCGCCATCTATCGGAATACGACAGAAGTGAAATCAATTCTAGGTCTGATTATAACATTTCACGTCGTGCATACCTGTTACACAATATGAAAAAATCGGGCCTTCTTGGTGGCTGTTTGCTATTTAGAAATTTTGGTACAGAATTAGATTTGGGACGCACGCACAGACACACACACACACACACACTCACAAACACACACAAACACACACACACACGCACAAATTGTAGTAAGAGTCCATGAGCTTTATACGCAACACTTTACTTTAAAGTCTTCCTGAGCTTCATAAAATGTCTACAACATGAAACATATATGGAATCATTTCTATTACACGTAGATTGGTATAAAGCAACGTAATTTGGAAGCACCTAACTAAATTATAAATTTCATTCAGAAAACATGATTACATGTACGTCATGCGGGTATCTAACTGGGCCGCGACCTGTTAGCGACAGTTTTTTTGCCAACTGGTTCCCAATAAACGGTCGCAAATTTGTCCCCTAAAATGCCGTGAAAAGACAAGAACAATACGTGAGTTAGATGCGAACATAACTCCAACACCGGACCCGCGAGGCGTTGGTGACCTCGCTGCGACAGATCGATTTGACACCGCGCTAAACGAATTTCATCGATAAAAAACGAATCTTTTTACACATTGTGTGATGTTTTTGTCTTTCTTGTCATACTTGTACATTTTTCGTGGTATTTTCATTGTAAAGTCAAGGCTCACTCAAATTCAATCTAGGACGCAGCGAGGTCACCAACGCGTTGCGGGTCCAGTGAGAGGGGGCCGGGCTTAAGTCGCCATTTCTTCTGTAAAAAGTGATACTTCAGTTTCACAGTTTCAAATATTATTGCACACCCAAGGCACAGAGCGCATAGTATCTGGTATATGGTATATGGTTCGTGTCAGTTTGTTTTGGTCATTTCTGTGAGATACCCGCTTAATGAAATCTCATTAATCAGTGCAGCGGCGGTGCAGTTGTAGGATCTGACACAATGTTTCATGGGAGATTTTAGCGACTGAACATTTTAGAAATAATTCAAATGTTCTTTACCTTTCGTAAGATGTTGAAAAGATTTTGAAACTTATGACGTTGCTAAAATCACGTTCGCTAATTCTTTGTTGTCAGTTAGCTAAATGTATCACCTGTAGGTGGAAATTAAAATGTGCTTAACTATACTGATTATTCTCAACTACACCATTAACTATGACCAAGTGCAGCCATTTAGCAAAATATGCTGTTCAACCTATTGCCGTCACCCCCCTCGCCTCGCTAGCCCCAAACGCCATTCCACTAATGGTCAACCCCCATGTACAGAGCTAGCGAGATGTTGTATTTTAGGAAGCCATGCTGTTATTTCTTAGATCTGCGTTTTCCATTTGCGCTCTACGTAAATAATTCTTGAGCTGCTTACGAGCAGTTGAAAGGATGTCAAGTCCTTAGAGAGCATTTTGAAGGCGGGGTCCTAGTTTTTGGACTGCGGCGCCACTACTGTCTCTGTAAAGCGAGCAATTGGATCAGATTAACGTAGAGTAAACAGCGGGTTTACGTACTCATCTTCCGTTTCGTGACGGAAAATCTCCGACAAGTACCGGACGCGTTTGAGGATTTACTCTGTCAATACCCTTGGATTGGAGACAATTTCTAGATATACCTGTTGAATTTCGCAACGATTTGGGTGCAACAGAACATGCTGGTGTGGCTCTACAGTGAAGAGATGGCAGATTCAACCATGTAGCTGCTCGTCGTCCAGTCGAGGAGGAATTCCAACGGATATATACGGGTCACCATGGTAGTAAGTACGACGATTATTGTAATAATGGGCTCGGAAAGCCGGCTTCCATTCCTTTGAGCTCAGCAAATCGGGGTTAACATTCAATATCCTTTGATTTAATCGCTGTTATGATATTAGTATGGTGTGTATAAATTTTTGCCGGGAATTATGCAGTACGTATACGTGACATGTTAAACATATTACAAAAACACGCCAAAATACAGTTACTGATTAGAACAAATTGGTATGATTTTGGAAACCGATATGCTTTCGTGATTTTTCCAAAATCATATCCAGTTGCTTGAGTAACTGTTTTTAGCGTATCTTAGTATCTCAATGTCTAACCTTCATCAACGTAGACAAAAAAATGTAACATATTAAATTTGACCACATTCTCTGCAAGTTGAAATTTATACATGTATGATCATAACTTTTTTTTTTTTTACAAAGCAATCGGACAATGTTGCGGCTGTGATTTTCATAAAATGATGCTGTAAATGTATACTAGTATAATGCAGTTTTGATCCCGGATGCGGCGGCGTGTATCTATGTACATAAGCCGTGATTACTGTAGATTAATGAGGCACGGGGGGCTGGAGTGACCAAATGACCTTCATCTGATGACCAGGTTGATAGAGGTTCTCTTGAAAAACACACAAATGATTGTGCATCTCTCTTCTCTAATCTATTCTTTGAGATTGCGCACCTAAAGAAGGTTTTTAAGTCCTCATCTTCATTTCTGTACTGTACTGTGTTAGGTCGTGTTTCGGTTTTGTGATATGTGTAATTGTAATGTTATTAACATAGAAACTGAAGACAGATATATTTGACTTGCGTTAGCCCTGTCTAGTTTAGTCCGTCCTTAATCAATCAATGTACGTTTGCTTTGATTCAATCAAGGAATGTGTACTTATATTTGCTGTAAGATATAATAGGGATATCAAATTTGATCATGTGTCGAATTTAGACCTCGGATGGCAGACAATAAGGACCAATCATCTTTATATGTGACTTAACTATAAATGCTGCAATTGTCTTTTCTTGTTTATTGTGAAGCGAGGATATAACAAAAGCTGAAACTCACATGGTCTTCGGCTGTATGGGAGGGATTACACACTTGTAATGGGTTTAGTTAGTGTTAGCCAGATCTGGTTGCGCGACTTGTCAAGTTTTGAAACGACCACACATTTATATCGCTGCGTCTAATGTTACCCTCGGTTTTGACATAGCATTCATAGAATAAACTTATGCTTTAGTCACAATTAGAAAAAGGGCTCCCGCCGGGTAGTTGTGTTTGTTTGTTGTTATGTTTTTGCACCTTCGGGCGTGAACCCTACGTGGCCCCGTGAGACATCCTGCGGCTACCGGGATTTTTTAGCGCTCGGCCGGGCCCCCGGATCATTCTAACTCGTAGTTAAAACTCAACCCGCGACCCGGTGACAAATGGCCGCCGTAAGCTAATCGTGAAAATACCGAGAGGTAATTTTACTTAAGAGCCAGGTCGGGGCTACGACCCCTACGGCCACAGCATTACGTTTATCACAGAATAATTACACGATACAACAGTTACAAATAGGGTATTTCACTGTTGGCAACGGTACAAATGGATCTTTGGCATTATGGTACGAAAATTGCATGCGACCTTTCTTCTCTACATGGGTCCGGGCCAAATAGGATATATGTGATTGGAATGTACGCATTGTGTGCGACAGTGACTTGCATAGGCCTGGGTGTTGATATTTCCAATACTTACAGGTATTTCATTCTTACAAAAGACATAATTGAAAGAAAGAAATCTAATTTGGTCTTAGGAACAAAAATTTACCTGGATCGCAAAATAATGGCATTGACACAACCAATCACAAGTGGAGTGGCTCTGCAGCAAAAAAAAAAGTCTTGCATGAAATGCAAATCATCACGTACCCGGGGATTTGCCTAATGTTTAATTGTCTGATTTATTATCTTATTTATTGTGTTGTTTTTGGCATGTCTGTGTGTGTGTGTGTGTGTGTGTGTGTGTGTGTGTGTGCGTGTGTGTGTGTGTGTGTTTCCAGGCTATTGTAGTCAGCATAACTCAAGAACCTCTGGATGGATTACGGTGATATTTCGTAAGTGTTGTGAAGCCAAAATTCAAGGTTGATTTTGGGCCCCCTGGTATGTGACCTTGGTACTGCAGCAGAACTTCAATTTTTGTATCTTTTGACCTGGACGTGCTATGGTCTTGGTTTTTTGGTGGCAGATAGCTTGTGATGTAATAAAGAAGTTGTGTAGGTTTGGGCCCCCTAGCAGCTTGCTCTGGAACTGCAGGGGCGTTATTGTGAAAATCATCCACGGAGACTAACTGAACAAAGGAACAACGGATTTCCATAATATTTAGTATGCAGGTAGCTTAGACAGAGATATACACAATGAAGTGCAAATTATGCTAATCGGTACTTAATTTGCATATCTAATGAGGAAAATCTATATTTGCAGTGTTTTTCATTATAAGACTCAAATACATGTAACATATGTAGTTTATGGAAAGTGGAGCATCAACAGATACCAATTATGCAAATAATCCCTGATTTGCATAATTTATGCAAAAACACCGAAATTTTTTAATTGGAAAAGTATAGCACTTTCAATATTGCAACATGTGTAAGTAAGATAAAGGTGTTTATGATTAAGCATATATTATGTAAATGTTTAAGTCATTTGCATAAATAGAATTGTTCATGGAGATATGAGGTCGTGGAACTCTTGTATCGTAAAGTGTGATGTGAATCAACAAACTTTGTATCGTTATAACATGGCCCTGTTTCTATGTACGTACCTTCACTTACGATTTACATATGTGTAACCCGTCATACCTTTAACGAACGTTAATGCTTTGTTTTCCTTTTAATGCTTTGATATCGTCGTCTTTAAAAGTAAAGCCTGCGATAGCGACCTGTACTTTGCATGTTGCGATCGATGCATCAAAGAACATGGTTGCACTACATGAAAGCAACCAAATGAATGAAGCTAACGTAAACTGACCTAGCAGCCGTGCTGTACACAGGGGGAAGCTTGGCTTAGAACATGTACTAAAATAGCCACTCTTCAAGACACTTAACTATGTGGAGATAACAGATAAAACATGAAAAGAAAACAACAAGGATATATATATAGATAGAGAGAGAGATGGATTGATAACCGCACAAGCCGATCCACCAAGCCGACCCTGGTAAATTGGGCGGTTGGTTCAGGCCAGTGCTACAGAAAACTCATGGCACTTGGCTTATAATTATCCTGATTTCTAAGTTCGCCATGTAGGCACCAAAAGTATTTGACAGATTTCTAGACACACAGCTAAGCATAGAACTGAACAACCACCTGTCCGTCAGCACCAAGGACGGGGCGATCACTACGCTCAGTACTACTTTAATTTTCTCTTGACCTACTGCGAAGGTTTTAATCTATTTCGCTATTCAGACTACGAAAATGATGCATCCTTTGTACCATTTCTTTGTTGGGAAAATGGTCAATGCTTCGCATACCACGACCCGATGCTTTCTCTTTCTGACCCTGGTGAATATTCTAAGCGTCCTGATCAATAAAAGGTAAAGCAGTCATTTTCTATTGTGGTGAAGCCCTATCACGGCGCCTTTGTTGTTGGCTATTTGTGAAATATAACTTCAATCAGTCTAGCGGGGGTTTTTTCTAATCCAACGCACATCGGGTCACCGGATACATAACCCGAATTATCATTGTTAGCGATCCCTTCAAATGACGATATGTACAGAACAATCTCTGACAGATATATTACGGACTAGTTCACGACGTTTATTTTCCTAAGGTGTATCTGGACAACAGTGAAAACTGACTCTGTACTGACTTCGGATAGATGTCTTTATAAAACTATGCAGTAGTAGAAAAACAAGGTAAAGTTACTCAAGCAACCGGATAGATTTAGACGTTTCAGGTAGCATCAACTACCGGTCAGTCACCTGGATGTGTAACCTTCATAGATGTATATAATCGTACTACATGTACATAATATTGATTTCAATTCAGCGTGCCCTCTAAGTAGCTAATACCCGATTAAAATTGCCCTTCACAATAAAAGCAGGTTACTTATTCATCCACAGTGGGGTCATTTCGGCTAAATCAGCTATTCTGTGCGGAAAGAATGCTTTTAACTAGACGCTTCATACAAACCCTCTTGATTTCCCGCGAGACCCGGATGATGTCAACTTTTCCTGCCCTCATCCGACAAAATGGATCCTAACTGTTAAGGGTGGGGGGGGGGGGTGTGCTGGAGTTGATGGTTGATGAAATAGCGAGTGCTACCTTAGTACCGCAAAGAAATTATATCATCCCCACGCCTCCATTTCGGGGGCGTCCCTGTGGTGTAGTGGTCTGCGCTTCTGTCACTTACAACATCTGGTTCTAAGAACATGGAACCGGAAGGCCCGAGTTCGTGCCCGGGTAGGACACCTCCGGACAAGAGGCGCATTGAGTCATACCAAAGACTTCATGAAAATGGTACATACTTATGAAACAGTATGGAAGTTAAACACACTCCACTGCCAGTGGACTAGCCCCCTGCTGCAGTGATTGCACCACAGTGTGGCCTAGGGCTATGAAACGGAGATGGGCACCACCCTAGACACTTTATGGTGTGGGAGGATGTTAACTTTTAACCAACATTTCCATTTCACGTACTGGTATATTGTATAGATGACCACATATAATTCAAATATTATGCACTACTTTGGGAATAGTGGTGGTCATTTCAAGATTGTACATTCAGCAAACAAATAGAATTAACATAACACTATGAAATTTTGCTATTCGGTGACGTAAAAGATCTATCTCCTATCTGGTACAACTCTATGGAATAGTTTGACACCAAACATGAGAATGGCGCCGTCAGTTGTTAACATTCAAAAAATATGTTCCGACGAGTGACTATGGACTGACCACGATTACTGAATACGGAATAATTTATATTGTCGACTTATTTTCATTTGCCGAATATGGTTATGAAATATGGAATGTAACGTTATCTTTGCAAACAAGTGTTTCGTTCTATTTTCCTATGCTATGTCAAGAAGGACCCCTGACCTCCTCCCTTGAGCTCTTGAAAAACGGCCACGGCCGAAAAAAATCTAATCTTTCAAGGTTAAAGAAAGGTTTAAAAAGTACACTATAACGTTATATTCTAATCAAACAGTTTGAGCTTTGGTATAAGATGTTGTCTATATGCCCAGTTTTGAGACGGCGACTGTGAAAGCGCATCGCTAAGTGAGCATTTGTTTGATAATCAGATACTGGCATGATCCATTGGAGCCAATTAACCATACTTTGTGATGCAAATGAGGCGTAAAAACATGCATACACATGCATCTATAGGTACCGAAATCATGCATCCAACCCATGCAAAGGGTAACACAAGCCTGATCACGCCCCATTATAAGTGTGGTCAGATCTAAAAGTAATTGCTGGAACCCGTGTCTGAAATATGATGCCAAATTTGGACCTATTCCAGTGGTATTCATAAACGTGTGCTTTCAGTTATTCAGGGTTAAAAATACTAAAGACCATGCAACAATCTTTATTGACAAACCAAAAGTACATCGACTTTTTGTAGGTCTTCTATAATTTTACATACAAACAAACAAACAAACAAACAAACAGAAAAGTGGATACAAATTAAATAATTTACGTAAAAGTATATAAATAAATCAACATGACTTATATTTCTAGTTCTAAGGTCTCTGAAACATTCTTTGATGTATTTAGCTACGAATGTTTTTAACATATGATTGAATTTCGGTAGGGACCAAAGTTGACAATAAACAAGAGCACAAAACTGCGAAATACGCAGGAAGTATTTCTTCCTAACAGCAAATCTACTACCATAACCTTAAAGTGCTCCAATCTAGTCGTTATTCATTATTTTATTACGACTTTATTACAGAAAATGAGCAGCGTCAAATCATCAGGTATAATTAGCTGATGGCCACGAAATCGATTTAATGAAGTGTATAGATGCATTTGTAGAGATGCTGTCAACTGTTTTCAAATAGTTCATTAGTGAATGGGGACTTCTATTGTGGTTTTTCCTCGCGTGCGTTTGCTTCTACTTTTCTAATGTAAGTTCGAATACTTCTGTGTATGTTCAGATGTCAGTCCTATCTTTGGGGGGATTACTATACATTGAATTCACCCTAGCAAGCCACAACAATTTTCTACAACGTGTGTTATGCTATATTCATATTTGCACTAGTGCACGTAGGTGTGTAGCCCCTGGTTGGCTCTGAAGCCAAAAATTTGTCCCGGTGAACTGTCGGATATCAGAGGTATACCTCTCACGATTAGCCTACGGCGTCCATTTGTCGCCGGGTCCCGAGCTGATTTTAACTGCGTGTTTTTAAAAAATCCCGGGGCCCGGCGGTGCCCAAAAATAGCCCGGTAGCCACAGGATATCCCACCGGGCCACGTAGGGGCAAAGAGGTTTAAAATTTTATTTCAAACGTCCTTGGTGAGAGGGGTCACGTCCGAAAGTGCAATAGAAACGTAAACTACCCTCTTGTGTATGTCGCATTACAATAGCATTACAAAGTGTTCCTGCACCAGTTCCACGAAGCGTCCGTGTGAATGACCTGTGTGGTAATGGCGGTGTGAAGGTTAGAGTGATGAATCATTACTGCCGGGATCCATCCGCCGAATGGATGTGTACGGTAGTTCACATAGCCTGGTCCCAGTCTCTAGTGGTGTTTTACCGGGCCCAGGCTGCTTTATTGAATCGTTTCTGTCAGCCTTTCTACTTAGCTGCCATAGAGAGTTCCCCGCCGTGGGTGGCGACGTAATTTAATCCAAGGCCGTAGTTCCCCAATTATTGCCAAATTTTGTTTTTCAAATCAAAGTTAATTCTAGAATATGCATTTGCCTCAATGAAAAATCAAAAACAGCGTTGCTTTTCAACTCATGAATATCATAGTGATTAGAGAGAATATTTTATCCAGTGAAATCTTATCCAGTTGTTTTTAAAACACCAATGGTACGTGGGTCTACGAAGCATGCCACATGTCACGTGGGCGTGTTTTCGACAAGATCATTTTTTCACTTCTTACGATACATACGGCCAGAAAAGAGACAACTCTACCATTGACAATGAAACCGACAAAACGTTACTACTATGAAATACCATTGGATCGACTGTCATTGTTGGCAAAAGAAATGCTTACGCATTACGACAGCTGTATTTCTTTACATGATGACACCCCTTCCACAGATAGCAGATGTCCTTGACTAAGAGAAGTATATGATAAATTTGGCACACTATTATTCACGAAGACGTGTAAGACTTTAAGTAATCTTTTAACGTCCTTTGAATCAAACGTAAGGGGAAACGTGAAGCAGGGTAAACAAGGTATGGGTCAACGGCACATCCTTTATACCATCTATTATCATAACCGGACGTCATAACCGCACTCCCCTGGAACAACGAATATGTAGACATTGCAATTTAAATAGGATATAAGACGAGCAACACTTTTTAATGGAATGTAGTTTATACAACGAAGAGAGAGCTGCGTTTTATAAACTAGTTCAATGTAGGTTTCCCCATTTCATTCGTCTTGGCATCGCGGAAAAATTCATGTTTCTAATGGCTTTAGATAAACCCTCTATTATTAAACACACCTGTACTTAGTCAAGTCAAGTCAAAGTTTATTGCACAACGATTGTAACAGGTACAATGTAAGGCAAAGATAAAATACTACTGGATACTTATGTCTACAATATTACTAAGAAGCGAGAAGAGGCCAAATTAACGTGATCATTAGACTAGTGCTAGCTTTTCATTGTGTATATATATATGTGTGTGTGTGTGCGTATTTTCAAACTGTTATGTATTTTGTTGTGACCTGTACTGAACCCAGTGGGTGGGTGTGTACAATAAAGGTCTTCATTCATCCATTATTTTGCACACATCCAAGAACAGCTATCCAAGTTGGTGACCTGCAGCTGTTGCTCATAGTCGGGCCACATGATATAAAACAGAACAGGGCTTATCTAGATGGAGGCATATCAGTAGCATTATCTCACCATTGTGTACTAGAGGTTCGTCCTTCCGGATCCCAAAATGTTTATCTCCATGAAAAATGGAGATATAGTTTTGGGTGTGTCTGTGTGTCTGTTTGTCTGTCTGTTTGCTTGTCTGTCTATTTGTGTTTCCGGACTACTGTAGTCATCATAACTGAAGAACCTCTTGATGGATTACGAAGATATTTGGTATGTGGGCAGGTGTTGTGAAGCCGAAATTCAAGGTCGATTTTTGGCACCCTGGTATGTGACCTTGGTACTGCAGCAGAAATTCCATTTTTTGTATCTCTTGACCTGGACGTGCTATGGTCTTGTTAGTATTTGCTCTCTGTTTTGAGATCATAAGCAGAAATTCGGTCACTTGTACATTGCTTGTGGAAGCTGTGTAATCATGTGTCCAACTTATATTTTATTTCTATAATAGCCCACTGGTAGTAACCAGTATTTCTGTTGGTGGAATCTAAATTCTCTGACTACCTGTATAGTTAGGATCGCGTCCAAGGTGTTATGTGGCAGGTTACTGGTAGAATGTCACGTATTGACGTGTGTCATTTCTTTGGCATTTCCTTTGTAACCTGTTACCGACTCCTAGCGAACAGACATGCGGGTCATTCTAGAGCATAGCTCCGTCGATAATTGGCTTTTCACAGCGCCGTTTGAAAGCACGGTCAGCTTTCAAAGTCGACAACTTGCAGAGGGTCCCTATGGGGTTAAAGCGTGGGCACGTTCGTCGTACAATCTGGAGAGGTGCTATTTCGAAAAAGTGCAGTTTTTGCTGAAATACGCACCGAGAAATATGGGGACGGTCTATATGAATATGAAAATGTAAAAATTTGGTAAATATTTTCAATATTAACCTCCCTGTACGTACCCCCTGAAGTTTGTACCATTACTATGTAGACGTACTGCACTAATATAAAGGTATGCTATCAAAAAAACTTAATGCTTTAAAGTATTAGTACTAGGTCAGAAGCATTACAGTGAATATTTGAATCTATTCTCCACGCAGATATAGACTATTACCAAATCACCCCCATTGCAAAAATGGACTATTCCATTACAGCATGTGCAAACTTTAAGGGGTATATACATGGGGGTTAGAGTCCAATTATTGCCAAAATTTTGTGATTTCTGTGCTTAGATAGTACATCTCCATATTTTGAAATGCGTATTTTACAAAGTTGGTATTGATCCACCCTCCTCCCCCTATCTTTAGTTTGACTTTCTTTCAGTGACAAGGGATGGCCCTATGACATAACTGGTAGCACTCTCGCATTCAAATCTTCTTCTTTGTTGCTGACCAGCCTCATTTGAGCTTAAGGTTCCGATTAGTTGGTAACTGGGAGTCCTCGGTTCAAATCCTAGGAAGGGCATCTTGGTTGGGCTTGCATCCGTCTTTCGGAAAGGACGTAGAATGGCCCGGGGGTCCCGTGTTTGAGCAGGTGTCTTGAGCACGTTAAAGAGGAAGGGCTAGCAACCCCCTATAAAGATATATCCTGCTACTAAGACAGCAAAGAAACTTGCTTACCTATTTGCCACCAGGCACTACGTGACAAAGTGAACAGCAACAACAACTTTCAGCGACGGCACTTGACATCTAGAAAGACTATTGAAGTTTGTGCATCAGTTTAACAACTGTGCCAGGAATTTAACCCGTCTGCTCTGTAGAGGATTTTATAATATTCACTCCCTTGTTTGTGCTACGATTGGGTCATGTGGCAACCGCGTGTTTGGCTTATAACTTCAACCTATTGTCAGTCATACTGACTGCAAATGGAACGTGACATTGCTTGGGCCCACCAGACAGCGAGCATCTTTTCCAAGCAGCATTTTACGTGCGATTTGATTGGATGAAATATACACGATGCTCTAACAATGGTTTGAAATCTATGACGGTTGAATCCTCTTCTCGCGCAATAGGCTTGATTGATTGCGTGTAGCACTGAATCGTTTCACAAAGTACGCTATGTTTCGAGTTGTCGTAATCTTTTCTTGTGCGTCATTTGCTCAAAAACCGACTTTAATTCATAATTCCTGACTCCATAGCCATAGATTTCCTGTAAATTGTTCTGAGAGTCCTGCCCTACCATATTTTTCGATATGAAATTGCAGCATATTTCTATGTAAGTACTTTTAAAGATATTCTCTCGAAGCGCTCTCTATCGAGATCTTTGTGAACTGTAGTTTTGTCTTTGTTTTACTTGTGCACGTCTTGTGTTATTGATGTACTTCAGCGAAAAGTAAACGGTCAGAGAAGTACATTTGGGTACTTTTAAAGATAACCTGTCGAAGCGTTCTCTAGCGATATCTTTGTGAACTGTAGTTTTGTCTTTGTTTGACTTGTTTGCACGTCTTACGTTACTATGTGCTTCAGCTAAAAGTAAATAATCAGAGAAGTACATTTAGGTCTTGGTTAGAACGTTATAGATGAAACTTAACTACACTACAAAATGCTGTCAGCCGAACAACTTATGAAACGAATAGACGGCAAGTAAAAGGATGCGACAGTCCAAGGGGAAGGGCTAGCCACCCCTCCTTGTAAACATCCCCCCTGCTACTAAAACAGCAAGGAAACTTGCTGTCCCATGTGCCACCATGCACTACCTACCTACCTACCTAGTCCCTTGACCTCCGGGTCGTTGGGGGGACAAGGTTGCAGTGAAGATGGAGATCTGTCTCCAGGCTCGTCTGTTTCTTGCGGCTAAGGGTCGTCCATTCTGCGATGTTATCCTGCCAGGATTTCCTCTGTCGTCCCCTACGGCACTACAAAGCTCTAAACGAACGAACGAAAAGGATTTGACATATGGACCCAAGGAGCTAATCTCCAAGCAGATGTTAGGTCCTTCCCAGTAGGAGGAGAGCTATTGACAAAGACCACTGGAAAAACTAAAAGAATGATGCAAAAACACGCTTGAGTCAGACCCTACATCTGCTTGGAGATTAGAAATAGCACGGTTGTACTACAGTTGTCCCGAGAGAGAGCGGATGGTGATTTACCTTCAGACCCTACATCTGCTTGGAGATTAGAAACAGTACGGTTGTGCTACAGATGTCCCGAGAGAGGGCGGATGCTGATTTACCTCCAGACCCTAAATCTGCTTGGAGATTAGAAACAGTACGGTTGTACTACAGATGTCCCCAGAGAGGGCGGATGGTGATTTACCTCCAGACCCTACATCTGCTTGGAGATTAGAAACAGTACGGTTGTACTACAGATGTCCCGAGAGAGGGCGGGTTGGTGATTTACCTCTAGACCCTACATCTGCTTGGAGATTAGAAACAGTACGGTTGTACTACAGATGTCTCGAGAGAGGGCGGATAGTGATTTACCTCCAGACCCTACATCTGCTTGGAGATTAGAAACAGTACGGTTGTACTACAGATGTCCCGAGAGAGGGCGGATAGTGATTTACCTCCAGACCCTACATCTGCTTGGAGATTAGAAACAGTACGGTTGTACAACAAGTG
This sequence comes from Branchiostoma lanceolatum, assembly GCF_035083965.1. Taxonomy (NCBI): domain Eukaryota; kingdom Metazoa; phylum Chordata; class Leptocardii; order Amphioxiformes; family Branchiostomatidae; genus Branchiostoma; species Branchiostoma lanceolatum. The sequence continues at coordinate 4,541,597 of NC_089738.1, read as the reverse complement.
TCCCGAGAAAGGGCGGATGGTGATTTACCTCCAGACCCTACATCTGCTTGGAGATTAGAAACAGTACGGTTGTACTACAGATGTCCCGAGAGAGGGCGGATGGTGATTTACCTCCAGACCCTACATCTGCTTGGAGATTAGAAACAGTACGGTTGTACTACAGATGTCCCGAGAGAGGGCGGATGGTGATTTACCTCCAGACCCTACATCTGCTTGGAGATTAGAAACAGTACGGTTGTACTACAGTTGTCCCGAGTGAGGGCGGATAGTGATTTACCTCCAGACCCTACATCTGCTTGGAGATTAGAAACAGTACGGTTGTACTACAAGTGTCCCGAGAAAGGGCGGATGGTGATTTACCTCCAGACCCTACATCTGCTTCGAGATTAGAAACAGTACGGTTGTACTACAGGTGTCCCGAGAGAGGGTGGATAGTTATTTACCTCCAGACCTTACATCTGCTTTGAGATTAGAAACAGTACGGTCGTACTACAGATGTCCCGAGAGAGGGTGGATAGTTATTTACCTCCAGACCCTACATCTGCTTAGAGATTAGAAACAGTACGGTTGTACTGCAGATGTCCCGAGAGAGGGCGGATAGTGATTTACCTCTACCTCAGTGTATAATCTTTTCAAGTGGAAAAGCTGCAGTTTTTTTGTCTGACGTGTCAGCGACATCCTCTTGAAACAGGTGGTGTACATCACATCTTACGTAGACAGTACATCGCCTTAAATCTCCCCCTCCCTGGATTACGAGTGTCCTTTTACATCACCATGACAACTAGGGGAATCAAAGAGCGTTAGGAAGAAAGAGTGGACGACGTAAGACGGTCTCGCCATTGTGGAGTGAAGTGCAGGTTTGGTTTTTTGCACCGCCGCCGTGAGCGAAGTCCTGTGATGTTTTGACTGACGTTCCCTCTCACAATCATGGTGGTGAGTTTATCTTAAGTTGTGTGACGTTGACGTCGTGTTAAGTTTACGTACGATACGAGGACAAGGACCTTAAGAGAGACTTAAGTACCGCGTGCGGCTAGGATGAACTTAACAAACTGGTTCGACGGTTAAGTATCTGTAAATTTTAAGATGGTTGCGCCTAAAAATCGGGGGAATTTCAAAACATCCTCTCAAGAAGTGTACCGCTTATTTTGGCCTTCGTATTGTGACTATATAATTAGAACTTTAAAGAAATCGGCGTATTATTAAGTGAAGGTCTGTTATAAGCAGTGATGTTGTCTACATTGAGAGACTTTCTCAGTTTTCCTTTTGTAAGTGTGTCACAGATTTAACCTACTTTCTTTACAAATGGTGAGAAATGCTAACAACTCGTTTATTGCTGGTCCGCCGCTTGTCAACACTTGAGAGAACAATCGAAAAGTTATTTCTCGAAACGTCAGATAAACTCAACAGAATCGTGGATCCCTAAGAATCTTAGGGTTTCTTGTCATATTTTTGTTTATCAGCACAAAAAGTTCCTCATTTGCGCTGTGTCATAGCATCACACAATTTATAAGTGGACGGAAGAGAACTTTTAAATTTTTTTTCGAAAACAGAGTACTTATCAGGGCAACCCAATGCCATAAACATCTGTTGACATAACTTCACAACGACTTAAACAAAGCCAAAACTTAAAAGCCACACCAATTTCAATGTTTTGATTAATACGGTTGTATGAAAACAGTTCTTAGTGCTTGTTTCTTCAGAGAAGCTTGGCTTTAAAAGCCGACATCTAATATTTTTGTTTATGCAGGTCTCTTTAAGTTTGTTTTATCGCGATTGTCTTATTCAAGAGTAGAATAAACATTCTTTTCTCAAGATTGCCAATAATAGATGATAAGATCGTCATTAAAGTTGGACTAAGGACCCAAAATTTCGGACACCATTGTTTTAAGGTTCTTTATCAACAAAGGTTGATAATGATATCGTTACAAAATGGATTCAGACAAATAATTTTGCGTCGGGCACTTATGACATAATGAACTTTCCATACTATGAAAACATCAACTAAGCTGTGACAAACTAACGATAACTGCGAAAAATAAAGCGCAAGATATCCTAGTATCCAACTGTACATTGTTTGTTTGTTTTTTAGTTTCTATTCACCTTTATTACTTAATTGGCATGGCTGTAACTAACAATGAAGGGTACACATCTTTACACGAAGCGGATGTCACTGGCTATCATTTAGTCCGTTTGGTTCTACCATTACCTTCGCCAAGAAGGCTATGTTATCGGGTGCGTGTATCTGTTTGTTTGTGGACAGTATATCTCGAGGTGCGGATGGATCTTGATGATATTTGGTATGGTGGTAAGGGTTGGTAAAGGAAGAAAACATTAGATCATGGGCCCCCTTGCGGCTTTCTGTGTTACTGCAGCAGAACCTCTGGTTTTAATATCTCTTGTTCTGGACAAGCTGTAGATAGCTCTCGTGGTCGGAAAGAAGTGACAAAAGCTTCGGCCCTCTAGCAGCTTTCTTTGGAACTGCAGGGGGTGTTTTATTTGCAGACTTTCACACACGACAAGTCAAGAATCGATTGACGAAATGGCATCATTTTCTACCGATGTTAATTAATGATGACCAACGCCATGGTATGTGAATTGTGCAAATTTTATTGTTTTTGTTGTCCCCTCTGCAGTATGGATTTATCAACCTGTGTCTGAAGTCCCTGGTTGTGGAGAAGTTCGGAGAAGAGGCCTGGGAAAATATCAGGTGAGCATGCGCAGTCCATTCGATTTCAAGACACCGTTACATCATTATGCGTACTGATATTGAAACCTGTTTTTCAAAACGAAGTCTGTTCGGGCCTATTCACACTTGTTGTACGATATGATTGTGACGGCAAATTTCAAGGATTCTTGGGACAGTTGTGGATGCGTCGTAAAAAAACTCCGCTGTCTTTAGTCTTTCATAGCCTGTCAAATCTTACGACAAAATAATCGCACACCCGATCTAACCAGGTCTTAAGAAAATGCCTGTTGCAAAACCGGCGAGGAAATGCTTTATATCACCGATCAGCGTTTTCGTATTTTCATTCTCTCCGAACAGTACTTAACCGAACGAAGTTCCATACGAAACTACTGTGTGGACAATGGCACAATTTCTAGAATTTTTTTTATCTATGCTAATAGCCATAGTACAAATTATACTACTAGTACTAATAGTACAAATTGCTTGTTGGGGAGGGGGGGTCACACGAGTATATTTGTCCGTATGAGTTCCTTATTGCCATTTGTTGCCAAGTTTTCGGCCGAAAAAAAACGTTTTTTAGTTCGACAATCAGGCTGCACAACGATGGGTCAAATAAAAATAAAAACTTATTCCTCTCAAACTTTACGTTAACCCAAAATGTCAATACACAACTCGTACGGAGTTGGATATTCGCACTAGTATGACACCCCACACCCTAGAGGCCCTGTCACACTAAGCTTGTGCGTATGAGTTGCGCATGAACATTTTTTTAGGTTTAAATAAAGTTTGCAGGGAAGAAGTTGCTTTCTACTTTGACATGCCGTTGTGCAGCCTGCTTATCGAACCAAAGACCAAAACTTAACCAAAACGAAACTTGTTAATACGCAACTCGTACGGACTTGCATATACGCACTAGTGTGACACCGTCACCCCTTAGGGCCATGTCACACTTGAGCATATAAACGTTGCGTGTGAGTTGCGTATGGACAAAATGCAATACGCAGCCGTACGCACAACAGTTGTGGAATGTTTCGATTATTTTGACGCATGTGTGACTCACGTTTCATTATTCACATATTAGATGTGCCTCAGACATTTATCAAAATAATCGAAAACTATTTATAACGAATAATTTGCGTATTAGCGTAATTTCGTTCATACCCCAAACTATCATACCTACTGGGCCATATTGTGCGTATGCCGGCGTACATAAAACTTACAAAATCGATTGAGATGCGTGTGATATGCGTATTGTGCGCACGGCGGCGTATGGATAAAATGTCAATGCGCAACACGCACGCAACGGCTATACGCACAAGTGTGACAGGGGCTTTAAGTTTCGTGTCCATGTCAGTGTTTTCAGTCGGCACGTTCCCCCCGGTATGTTGGTACTAGTTCTTTAAACGTGTGTCAACAACGGAGACAACACGAGAAGTACGCAGTGTAACGTTACTCTTCCTAATCCCTTCTAAAGTGTCCCTCGCGAAGGTTCTGCCCCGCGACACTGAATGGGCGGATTATAAGTACTTAACAAAGATAAGACTGTTGTCTCACCTTACAGAGAGAGAGAGAGATCTAGAACGTCTTCAAAATGACTTCGTCAGCTAGCAATTTTCACTATCAATGTAAAATTGTATCCATATGTCTGTTTGAAAATGGATTGTTAACTGTAAATTTCAATAGAAAAGAAATTAGACTTACAAGTACCTAAATTTCGACTGTACAACACCAAGTTTTAAAGTCATGACTCCACTGTATCTGTGTGAATTGCAATAACGGCACAACTCAAAAGGATACGCGTATTGTAGTGTACATTTCTTGTGTCGATGCAGACGGGGAATATAACGTTTGCGCGATCGTATCTTTCGTTCAAGAGGTGCATTTGAGTAACGTTGTGCGTTTGAAAAACGTAAAGAAATGCATATTTGAAAAAGAACACATGGAGGCTCACGTAAGTGCGTATATTCAAGGAGGCTCAAATTTTAACCTCCTTGGTATATTCAAGGCCGTATATGTTGCGTATTTACATTTTTGTCTAGATATTAGGTAAAGTTTGTGGCCGAAAAATATCGTTTCTTTTTTCGGTTCGATGACCAGGCTGCACAACGGTGGTTCAAATTTAAAAACAACGTCTATCCTGCAAACTTTACAAGCCAAAAAATGTCATTACGCAACTACTTGAATGTACGCTCTCTTGTGAACCCCCTAAAGTAATATCTGTTGAAACGTATACGTATATCGTATAAATCTCCTGTGGTGATACGACCATGACCCGTTTATAGTACTATCACGGCCACGCTCTAGCTCGCGTCTCCTTCGCCTTTCTGAAGGGAGTTCTGTTGAGATTGTAGCTCTGGCCAGGCGTGTTTTCATTGGTCAATTGTTTCACCATCTAAGCCCAAAATTGCATGAAAGGCAAATCCGTTGACTGGACAACAGTTGTTGTACCTTCGCGGTGTGCCAGTGGCAGTGGACGGCATTCAGAGTGCGAAAGTTATGACAAGCAGTTGATTTTAGCGGTGGTTAGTTTGTGGGAATGTAGGCCAGTGGATGAGGGTACAGTATACGCTACTTAAAGCACGGATGCTTTTTAGTGAAAGAGCGCTGAAAATTGGCCCAAACTGTTGCTGAATACGTGATCTTTCGAGCCTGAATAACATACTTTAAATGAAAGGAGTTAAGAATTGTAAAAAGAGGACAATTAAAGTCCTTTCTGTCAACTAAAACGTTGGATGAATGACGTTCTTATTCTCTTAGCAGAGGTTTCGGCCGGAAGAGGGTGCTAGGAGTAGCCGCCATTTTAACCGTCCCCCTCCCACCGTTATTGGCAACTCGCAAACTATTGTCTCAAGTTCTTACATGAAAAGACTTTCTTTCTCCGCGGCTTTGCAAATATCCTTAATTCACCGTTTCTGAAGCTGAACATGCCCGTGAGTCGAGAAGGAAGTATTAGCAGACCATTTGGGGGGTGTTGTAATCTGTAGATTCATACACAGGTCACTTACCATACTTCCCAAAAACAAACTCGTACTTTTCTGTGCTACATTGTCGTTTGAAGATATTTTTCAACCTACCTTTTTTTTCATTCAAAGACGTCAAAAGCCGGTTCAAATGTCCGTTTTCTTTCACACACCTTTTTTTTACCTTTCTTTTACAACGTTGTTTTTGCATTATGTCATTGTGAACCTTAAGAGTTACAGTTTGCTGAAACGATAGACGAAGCAGGTGTAACGTTATCCTGTCCTTGATCTTTTGTTGGTTTTACTCCCGAATCTCTCTGTAAATCCGTCCGACCTCAGTCATAACACAGCCTTGCTAGTAAACCAACATCTAGGGGACACAATGTGAACAACCACAGAAGCCTCGAAAAAATACTCACTTTATAGTCACGGTAGCAAAATTTCACGGTGTAAGGAAAATGGACATTTTCACTGAACTTTAAGTTCACGGAACGGATGTTTGAAGGAATCATAAATCATTACAACAGGTGTTTCACGGTGTGATAACTTCACGATACAGAGGTGACCGCGAAAACAGCGAACTTAAAGTTACAGTGAAAGAAACAAGAATTGCAGTGTACTGGTTTACTGGTTGGTTAGATCATTAATTGGTCAACTTCTCTTTCTACTGATGAAAAACGTAAACCGTTAACAGTAGATAGAAAACAATAACAGTAAAACGAACAAAGAAGCAAGCATATGAATCATAATAAATTACGTTATCTAAAGATTGCCGTAAAGAGTTGATTGATTGGTCGATTGATTGATCGATTGATTGATTCATTGATTGATTCATTGATTGATTCATTGATTGATTGGTTAATTGATTGGTTGATTGATTCATTGATGTTTTTAGCTTATTGGTTGATTGATGGGTTGGTTGGTTGGTCGACTGATTGATTGGTCGACTGATTGATTGATTGATTGATTGGTTGGTTGGTTGGTTGATTGATTGATTGATTGATTGATTGATTGATTGATTGATTGATTGATTGGTTGGTTGGTTGGTTGGTTGGTTGATTGATTGATTGATTGATTGCCTTACCCAGGCGCGAGGCGGAGGTGGAAGACAACTTTATGACGTACACATATTATGATGACGTGGACACCATGACGCTTATAGACGTGGCCTGTAGAAGCCTAGGTAAGTCACGTGACCAAGTTGTTTACAACACAGCCTTGATCTGTTTTAAACAGTTTTATTTCTATATCTACTGTGACTATATCATTCCATATAATAAATTTGATGTTCTATTCAAATTCTAAAACACAATGTAATATGATTTGAGGTTTCCCAAGCGAGATTATCACATTGTGTTTCATAACTACTACAAAAACAAACTCACAGCATGTCCATGAGATACGAAATCCGTTAGTACTGCTGCAGTACCAAGATCGGGCATTAGGAGGCTCAAAATCGACATGAATCGCCAGGCTCACAACACATAACCCCAAACCAAATACCACCGCGATCCCTCGAAACGATAAATTGCGTAGGAACAACACACGCCTTTCCATGGAAGTGAAAACAACACCCGGTTGTTACAGCAACACATCAGTGCCATGTGAGCCTGTTTGGGTTACAGATTAAACACTAGTGTCGTGAGTGTGTTGTCCAGAGTCAGTGGTTCGGTAAAGTGTGTGTGTTCACCAGATAACAAAGGCGAAATGTTTGCATAGATACTCTCAATTAGTGTCAGAGTAGGCGAAAAACAAGCCCTGGCCCGTGGCGAAAAAAAAGCCGTCGTCTAGTGATAACAGAAGGGTTCCAGGGAGACTTATTCATCTTGTCTGTTATATTAGATTTTGTTTCTGTAGTTAATTGCCTTTATCGCTCGTTCTCATTCAAATGCACATATTTTGTAACTTCCGTTACCGTTTGAAGTAAGACGTTCCTGACATTAAGATTTGCCACATATAAGCTGCCAAACTGTCGTTTTTATGACGACTTAAAACTTTTCTGGCTTTTAAAAACGACAGTTTGGCACCTTATATATGGCATATCTTAATGTCAGAAACGTCTTACTTTAAACGGTAACGGAAGTTACAAAATGTGTACATTTAAATGAGAACGAGCGTTAACGTTATGAGTTATGGGCACGGCGAAGTCCTAATACAACCCAAACTTTGCCAGCGATAGATTATAGTATATACTGCAAGTCAACCTAGGGAGACTAGGACATTTAATGCGCATAGAAAAATACAGTTCAAAACATAGAAAAGCAGTTCGAAATATCCTCGAACATTTCTGGCCTGCATTTAGGCCAAAGATGTATCAATTCAGCAAAAAACGAAATGTTTTTATACCTAATGTCAACTGCCGATGTAATTCTGTCAATTCGTGTACCTATGTTTTGACAAAAGATAAGAGACATGTAAACTGTAGAGCTAGATGTACTACAATTATATGGTACACTCATTTCTTTTTGGCGACGCCTCAGGGGCGAGCCTAATAGAATTCTTTATTTCTCTTTTATGCTATGTTCACATATTTCCAAACCGGAGCCCGAACGAGCGAAAATTATGATACATTGTATAAGAGATAAAAAAACACAAAACGTTGAAAAATTAATCATAATAATAATTTGTGCATATTAACTTTTACTTTTCGCTCCCGCAAACGTTTACATGTACAGCCCGACAGGGCCCCGATTTGAAAATTTGACCATAGCATTAGTTATTAAAACATGATACATTTTGCCCTTCTGGTCAAGAATATGCAGTGAAGATTATTGTCACTTAATGATGTCGACTTTCACTTTGATTATGCTTCTCACTATATTTCCCAGCCGTTGACAAGAGCACGGTCCTGATGCTATTCGGCGAGTTCTTCTTCGAGTTCTGCGTGCGTTCGGGCTACGATCACATGTTACGGACGCTCGGAGAAAACCTGGTGGAGTTTATCGAGAATTTGGACTCCCTCCACTCGTACCTGACTCTGGCTTACGACAAGATGAACGCACCCTCCTTCAGACTGGAGAAAGTCGACAGCAACATGTTTCTGCACTATTATTCTGACAGGAAAGGACTGGCACCCATGGTCATAGGTTTGTTTGTTTGCTTGCTAGCTTATAAGCCAGTTCACGGTTGCGACTGCGCATGTGCAGTGTCAAAAGTGAAGGCCCCTAGCTTGTAAACAGTTCTCGTCTCGACATTGTCTAGATTTTCATAACAACGCCCCGACGGGTTTTGTTTATGTCTCAGGGGCCTTTACCTTTGACATTGAACATGCGTAGTCGCAACCGTGAATGGGCTTATTCATTTTACCAGTGGGATTTATATATATATATATGGCCTCCGTCGGTCAGTATTGACAACAGCCCTACAGCATCGGCTATGGCTAAACAACCCTGTACGAGAATGGCAGTCTCTGCCACAAAAATCACATCTGTAAGCTGACTCAGTTCTGTTGGCAAGTTCTTTTCTGCGGATCCGCTTTTCTTCTGCACTGTGCTGTCTGGCTTCTCCTGATTTCAGCTATCTGCACAGTAGGATACATATCGCCTAAAAGGCGTTTTCAATGCGCCCTGGGCTTTACATCAAAGTTACAGCAAATGTGACTAAAAAAGTTACGCAAATTACTATATGATACAAAACCAAATACGATAATGGTGTAACCTTAGTTAATAATATAGCGTAGAACATGATAGAAGGAAATCAGGATTGTATTATGTGAGGTAACTGAGAGGGAGGGAGGGGGTGTGATGGATGGACCCCTGCAGTTCCAAGGAAAGCTGATAGATGGCCCAAACATATCACTTCTGCTCGACCACAAGAGCGCTCTACCGACCAAAACTCGTGACCAACGCTTGCCCAGAACACGAGGTATCAAAACCGGAAGTTCAGCTGCAGTACCATATTAAGTCGCTATGTGGCCCAAAGTATGATAATTTTCAGGTCTTAGCAAGACCTATTCACATACCAAATATCAAAACAATATCCAGGCATTCTCCTTTTATCGTGTTGACAGACAGACAGACACACGAACGCTGACGAAAACATAATATACATTTTTCGTGAAAGTAAAAAAAAAAACAGACGAGTGGAGGAAGGAAAAAAAATTATTTTGGGAGAAAGAATTCTAACAAGTTGTAACTAATGCATAGCAACAGTGACACAAACTAGCATGAGCAGAATGTTACGTAATCACTTTGTTATTGATACCTCAAGTTGCCATGGTGAAGTTTGTTTATACAAACCACACTTAATGTTTAAAATCCGGGTCAAAAGCGGCTTTAGCCTTCTAGATGCTCATGCCTATAAATGTCTATAGATAACACTACAGTTGATAAATAATGATAATGAGCACGTAACACTATAAGGTAGACCTGATATTGTTTGATAAAAAAGACACGTTTACTTGGTCTATTACAATCCCATGGCTCAGTCAACATTTCGCTACTCGATGCCTTCTCCTCAATACCCTCTCTTAAACCTACTTAGAACCACTTCATCCACTGTTGAACTATAGAAATAGGGTCAACTTCGATGATGCAGATCGATAAATCCCACGTAACGTTGTCCAAAACGTCCGGTAAAGTCCTACCCCCTGGTGATCGCTACGTAAACAGTCGTGTTATGAAGAGAAGAACGTTAAATTAACATGCGGAGTGAGAGAATACGCTATGGCAAGGAACGACATTGTCAGCGATGACGACTGCTTGGACAGGTAACGTCTCAATGGTTAAGTGCGAGAAATAGCAGTAGATGAATGTTTGCAACTGTTTAGAAATATCTGTAAACAAATGGCGCTGTGTTGGCGCAACGGTTTTGTTTGATTTAGCCCAAAACCCAGATGTCCTGCCATGGGTTTGAATCCTCTGACACACCACCGACGTTGTGCCCTTACAAAACGCACTTTACACTCCCCCAGGGGTAAAAATGGGTACCTGACTTCAGTTGGGGAGGTAATAGACGGTGGTGGATGGAGAGGGTTGGGCTCCGCCTTCCAAACCCGTGTCCTAGACACGGTGGATAACAACCCACTGTCCCTACGGCCTCCAAAAGGCTATGGGTCTACCTTTCCCTTTACCATTTACATTTCTAAAAAGAAATTAAGAGGGAGTTAAAGTAGAAGAGAGAACAGAGAGGGGGAAGAAATGAATTCTTGTGAATCCTTTTCCTTCGCAGCAATTGTCAACGTTTCGAGTATCGGTAAACAAGTGAGGGGGCTAAAGAGGAACAGAGAGGGAGGGGGGAACAAATAAATTGCTTATCTTGCAAATTGCCAATGCTTTTCTTTCACAGGAATTGTCAAAGCTGTGGCCAGAGCCTTTTTCCAGAGCGAGGTGACTATGGACATCTTGAGTGAGGACAGAGAAGAGGAGAGGACGAGGAAGAAGGAGCACGTGGTGTTCTCCGTGACGCAGGTAACCTATTTACTTCTTAAAGTGCTGCCCTTCAGACTTGTGGCTTGACCCTCCCTCTTTATATAATAGAAAGAGGCCGGTATAGAAAATTACCTATATACGAAAGACTTTGTAAGTATTGCAGTACAAATGCCGTGGAAGACGAAATACATTTTATTTCAAACTGTTCATTTCATGATATTGCACGAAATGAGTTGTTTACTCAGACCACTAAAATCTATCCGAAATTCTCTAAGCTTACAGACAAAGAAAAGACCATTCTTCTTTTAACTACCAAAAACCCACAAATTATAGAAAAGGTGGGACATTACGTCTTCCATTGTTTACAAAAGAGAAGTCAAACCCTTCACTAGTTATAGACAATTACGTTTGTATAGTCCAGTCTAGTCGCTTTTATATCAATTTTGTACCCTGTTTATTTATGTATGTTGTTTCAATTAGCCTTTGAGCAGGAACTTGCAATAAACGTATTATTATAAGATGGACAGACCTCTGTCGAAAGTTTGCTAGATCACTAGTTGGCTCCCCGTCGCCTACTTGTTTGCCTGAACTTAAGGATGTATCGCATGACAGAAAACCATGAAACGCACACAAGTTCAGCCACTTTTTAGATGTAGAACGTCCCGATTCTTGAACAGCACACTGTCATATTGTGTGAAGCTCATTGACGAAATGTGAGCACTTTGTAGAACTGTATCTTATATGTATTTTTTTGTAAATGCAAGTATGGTTACGATTATTGTGTACAGCACACTGCAATCTAGCCCTAGGGCTACAAATGTGTATGTCATTGTATATGCATGATTTATGATAATAATAAAAATTACTCTTTACTCTACAGAGACGGCTGGGAGGGACGGGGTCACAGAAGCCACCCAAATATGTGGCGCAGTCTCACAAGGGTGGCGAGCAGCAGATTAGAAAAGAGGTGATTCTGATGTGGTTTTAGTAAGCTATTTCCCTCTAATTGCAATGGAACAACAGAGAACTCTTCCAACAAATCTTCCAGAAAGACTACATGAGTAGTTTCATCCTCTCGATTCATCAGAGTAGCTTATAGCTAAGTAGAGGACTAAATCAGAGTGGCTGAATAACTGAAAACTAGTAGCTGACTAGCTAAGTATTTAGAGTAGCTGACTAGCTAACTATTTAGAGTAGCTGACTACCTAAGTATTCAGAGTAGCTGACTAGCTGAGTATCCAGGGTAGCTGACTAGCTAAGTGTTCAGAGTAGCTGACTAGCTAGGTATTCAGAGCATCTAACTAGCTAAGTATTCAGAGTAGCTGACTAGCTAGATATCTAGAGTAGCTGACTACCTAAGTATTCAGAGTAGCTGTCTAGCTAACTATCTAGAGCAGCTAACTATTTAAGTATTCAGGGTAGCTGACAGATTTTGTATTCAGAGTAGCTGCCTAGCTAAGTATTCAGGGTAGCTGACTAGCTGAGTATTCGGAGTGGCTGACAAGCTAGGTATGCAGAATAGAAGACTAGCTGTCTCAGAGTAGCTAACCAGCTAAGTATTCAGAGTAGCTGACTAGCTAAGTATTCAAAGTGGTTGACTAGCTAAGTATTCATAGTAGCTTACTAGATAAGTATTTAACGTGGCTGACTAGCTAAGTATTCAGAGTAGCTCACTAGCTAAGTATTCAGAATAACTCACTAGCTAAGTATTCAGAGTAGCTGGCTAGCTATCTATACAGTGTAGAACACTAGCTGATTCCGACCTCACACCCCTCCCCACATCCCCTAGGATGTTGAGAACGTCCTGTCCAAGCTGGCACAACAGAACGGCGTGTGTCCCTTCCCGGGGAACGGCACAACGCCGAAGGTTAAGGCCAAACGGTGCTGGGACAAACTCAGGGGTATCGTCACCATGGGGAAACTCACCAACGTCTTTCAGCCGATCTACCCGGACGAGTTGTGGGTGGACCCGAGAACCTTCTGTAACATCCTACCCTTCCATATCATCTTCGACCAGCAGGTGAGTTGAGGCACACAGATTCCTCTGGGAAGTTACCTTCGTCAAGAAGGCCATGTTTTCGGGAGCGTGTGTGTGCGTGTGTGTCTGTGTATGTGATGTGTGTGTGTCTATGTGTGTCTATGTGTGTGTGTGTGTGTGTGTGTGTGTGTGTGTGTGTGTGTGTGTGTGTGTGTGACACGATAGTTTGAGAAGGCCTTCGGTGGATGGTCTTGATATTTGGTATGTGGGCAGGTCTTGGTGAGACCTCCAAATGATTAGACGAAACTAAGGGCGATGATGATGACGTTGAAAATTATCAGGATGATGATACCAATAATAATGACGACACAATAACAATGATGAGGTCTATACTATTCAATACCGTCTTTTGAAGGCACCCAGGGCCTTTCACGAGGCTTGATAACTGGAAATATTCTAGTTGCTGTAATCTTTATGAAATTGACATTTAATGCCACTGTTTACCACATTTGCGTGCGGATTTCTTATCAAAAGTGCTCCAAAGTGGCACAAAAATAAGCTACATGGTGATCTTTTAGTTTCACGCGCCTGGTGTAAATAGACCGATACCATAGCCCCACCTCCAAATGATTAGATGACCCCCCCCCCCCAGCGAGTATTGGGGAAACCACAGCACTGTCTGCTGATTCGCAAGTGCTGTTGTATTTCACAATTTCACGGCACGTTTTGCTGTAATCACGACTGTAGCGCCAATCATGTAGGGCGCCTTTTTGCAGCGCATTTGTATTCCAAAATGTCCCATTTTATCGTGGATCACGACATGTTTTAGAAAGAGGCACGTTTTGAATGCTACAATAGTCGTGGATTATACCTTTAAAGCTATCTACTGAGGATGCTCCTAGAGTATTTGATGATAACGAGTTCCACTCTACTATGTTCTCGGAAAATACGATTTCTCAAAACACATGAATCATAAGTTGATAACTCTGGAACTTAAAGGCATGACTATTTCTTGACTATATCTCTATTTTCCGAGAACCATAGTATAAACAACCTGAACGAACTATGTCATATCAGAAAATATTTGATGACTTCACATCTTAATAACAACAAAACGCTCTGACTTTTGCTCCGTGTTGTGATCTTTCAGCAGTATGAATACGATGTCTTATTGAAGCCATGTTTGTATCAAATACAGCTGCAGATTAAACAGTCAGGAATCAACATCCAGCGCATTGTACCGGGCATCCAAACCATCAACATCAAGGTCAACGACTACTTCGAGCTCATCCACCCCGAGATCCCCCTCAGCTTTGAGCAGATCAAGAAGTTCATCAACAGTCAGTTTATTCTAGAGGCCAAACGTCTGATGATGCCCACCGCCTGGGGAGGGCGGCCAACGTTACAACTCAGAGGTCAGACACTGTTGGAAACTTTCCCTTTAGATGTAAAGAAGTAATGTTGTTTATGTGTTCCTTCTTAGCTAGATCAGATGGTCTTGATGCCAATCTACATGTGTTCACCTCATCACTCATGTGTTCCCTCAGGTCAGATGATCTGGATGCCCAGTATACAGTATATGATCTACATGTGTTCACCTCATTCCTCATGTGTTCCCTCAGGTCAGATGATCTGGATGCCCAGTATACAGTGCATGATCTACATGTGTTCACCTAATCCCTCATGTGTTCCCTCAGGTCAGATGATCTGGATGCCCAACAGTGTATGATCTACACGTGTTCATCTGATCTCTCATGTGTTCCCTCAGGTCAGATGATCTGGATGCCCAGCATACAGTGTATGATCTACGTGTGTTCATCTGATCCCTCATGTGTTCCCTCAGGTCAGATGATCTGGATACCCAGCATACAGTGTATGATCTACGTGTGTTCATCTGATCCCTGATGTTTTCCCTCAGGTCAGATGATCTGGATGCCCAGCATACAGTGCATGATCTACATGTGTTCATCTGATCCCTCATGTGTTCCCTCAGGTCAGATGATCTGGATGCCCAGCATACAGTGTATGATCTACGTGTGTTCATCTGATCCCTCATGTGTTCCCTCAGGTCAGATGATCTGGATGCCCAGCATACAGTGTATGATCTACGTGTGTTCATCTGATCCCTGATGTGTTCCCTCAGGTCAGATGATCTGGATGCCCAGCATACAGTGCATGATCTACATGTGTTCATCTGATCCCTCATGTGTTCCCTCAGGTCAGATGATCTGGATGCCCAGTATACAGTGTATGATCTACATGTGTTCATCTGATCCCTCATGTGTTCCCTCAGGTCAGATGATCTGGATGCCCAGCATGCAGTGTATGATCTACATGTGTTCATCTGATCTCTCATGTGTTCTCCCAGGTCAGATGATCTGAATGCCCGGCATGCAGTGCATGATCTACATGTGTTCATCTGATCTCTCATGTGTTCCCTCAGGTCAGATGATCTGGATGCCTAACAGTGTAATGTTCTATATGTGTTAATCTGATCCCTCGTATGTTCCCTCAGGTCAGATGATCTGGATGCCCAGCATACAGTACATGATCTACATGTGTTAATCTGATCCCTCATGTGTTCCCTCAGGTCAGATGATCTGGATGCCCAGCATACAGTACATGATCTACATGTGTTCATCTGATCCCTCATGTGTTCCCTCAGGTCAGATGATCTGGATGCCCAGCATACAGTACATGATCTACATGTGTTCACCTGATCCCTCATGTGTTCCCTCAGGTCAGATGATCTGGATGCCCAGCATACAGTGCATGATCTACATGTGTTCATCTGATCCCTCATGTGTTCCCTCAGGTCAGATGATCTGGATGCCCAGCATACAGTACATGATCTACATGTGTTCATCTGATCCCTCATGTGTTCCCTCAGGTCAGATGATCTGGATGCCCAGCATACAGTACATGATCTACATGTGTTCACCTGATCCCTCATGTGTTCCCTCAGGTCAGATGATCTGGATGCCCAGCATACAGTACATGATCTACATGTGTTCATCTGATCTCTCATGTGTTCCCTCAGGTCAGATGATCTGGATGCCTAACAGTGTAATGTTCTATATGTGTTAATCTGATCCCTCGTATGTTCCCTCAGGTCAGATGATCTGGATGCCCAGCATACAGTACATGATCTACATGTGTTAATCTGATCCCTCGTATGTTCCCTCAGGTCAGATGATCTGGATGCCCAGCATACAGTGCATGATCTACATGTGTTTACCTGATCACCAATATGTTCCCTCAATCTAGATGATCTGAATGATCTACATGTGTTCACCTGATCCCTAATGTGTTCCCTCAGGTCAGATGATCTGGATGCCCAGCATACAGTGTATGATCCACATGTGTTCACCTAACCCCTCATGTGTTCCCTCAGGTCAGATGATCTGGATGCCCAGCATACAGTGCATGATCTACATGTGTTCACCCAAGCTGACCAGCCTGAAGGAGCTGGAGGAGAGGAACATGTACATGTCCGAGATCGCGCTGCATGACGTCACGCGAGATCTCATCTTGCTGAACCAGCAGCGACTGGCTGAGATCGAGCTGGCAAAACAGGTCACTTAAATCTTCATCACTCTGAAGTAGCCGTTTGTCATCCTATTCACTATCGGTTACAGAGTTAGGCAGCAGGGAGAAGTTTAAAGGAACCAAAACCTTGCCCTGGGGAAGTCGTAAAGGGAGTGCTCCTACTGTGAGCTGCCCAGCAGGTTGAGGGCTGGATTAATCCCCCATACCCACATAAATTCATAAAAGGATTAGATGTCTGCCAGCCTGGGACAATAGCGGGGACAGATTACTATAATAACCGTCAGAGAATTCAAACTTTTTTCTGTACTGGTTTTTGAATGAACAGTATCAAAACATGCAGAATGGCCCAGATATCTATCAAAAATTCACATGATACAAGGAAGTTTCTATCAGATAAGATCCCTTGGATAATCAAGACAATGCTGTCTACAACTTTCAGTTTGGGGGAAGTCAACCTTGTTCAAATTTTCAAACTTTCAAATCGACCCTGTTAACGTTGTGTTAGAGTGTCTAAATGGATATAAATTTGCAATGTCTTCCCAACATTAGCCTAGGTAGTTGTGTGTCTAGAAATATGACTTGGGATTTTTTGCATCTTCTTGTTGTTGTAACCAGCATAGAATAGGGCTCTGTAGAACAGTACATATAACTGCTAGCCAATGTCGCAAACTAAATTGCAAGCCAGTGTTGTCATTACTTTATTTCTTGGCTAACTGTCCTTCAAGCTAACTTCTTTATGTGTAGCCATACTTCAAATTCTTATATGTTATCTATAGATTTCAAACATGACTTGAAGAGTAACTTGTACATGGTAAACTTTCTCAGCCAGGCCTCCACTGATGTGCACTGTATGGCTGCCAGGCGCATACTGAAGGCTATAGTTTACATTATCCCGTATTTATATAGTTTTACTGGGGTCTTTAATCAAGATGTTTCTGTAATGCTTTGGTCTCATATTTCCAAACCGGGGCCCGGCCAGGCAGCTCAGTGCGGGAGCGTATGATAAGTATGATATAAAAGACAACATAACACACAAAACGTTTAGAAAATTGATCATGATCATGAGCTTAATTTTTGTATATTTCTTGACATACACTTTTATTTTTCGTTCTTCTAAACAGCCCGGCCGGGCCCTGGTTTGGAGAAGTGACCAACATTAGCTAAGCACGTCACCAGAACGTAATACGTATAATGCAATTAGCCTGCTATCTAAACCTATTATAACTGCCAAACCTCTCTTGTTCTCTTTGGTCAACGTTGCATCGGAGTAACAGCCGTTGCATCAGATGTGGCTTTGGACACAACTAAATTAACCTATATGCGAGATATCAACCTTAAATACGCGAACGCGACCTTGAATGCTTAGGTTCTGGCGACGTGCTCATTAACTAGGTTATGTACGGTGTCGGGTGACTGCTGTACATGTATGTTACACTGAAAAAAGTGCCGTAAATAATAATGTGTTTCCAAAGAAAACCGCTAGAGAGCTCAAACTTATGTCACCTTTTCCTAAACACTAAAGCTATCTACCAATCATGACCGTAGCTTGTCCAGAACACGAGATATCAAAACTGGCTGTTCTGCTACAGTACCTAGAACAGCTGCCAGGGGGTCCAACATCTAATAATTTCTTTGGCAGGACATGACCTAACCGCACACCAATTTTCATAACAATCCATCCAAAGCATCTTGAGTTACGCTGCTGAACCACATTCATACATCCAAACATGATAGGACATGGAGTAGCTTTGTTTTACGCAGAGTTCCTAGATTGTAAAGACGTGGTTGACAACCCACAGTTAATACTTATACCGAAGCCTCTCTAATATGAGATAATCAAACTCTTTTAGCTTTTAAAATGTGCAGAGTAAGAATATCAAGTGTCGTGCATACATTTGTTGTACAAAAAAGATTTATGTCAGAAGTGGGATTCGAACCCACGCCCCCATTCGGGGACCAGAACCCTCGCTCTATCCAGCAGGAAGGGACTTCCACCCTTGAGTCTGGCGCCTTAGACCACTCGGCCATCCTGACATGTGCTGACAGCTGTAGCAACAGTTGCAGCATAGCATTGCGTTCATTGAACCCTTTATCGAAAAGCTTTATACGTTCATTGTATGGCAGCGCAGAGCAACACGAAACTAAGGGCGATGACGATGACGTTAAAAATTATCATTGTGATGATGCTAATGATGATAACGACACTACTGTAAATGCATTTAAGTTCGCGTGGTTTTTATTTCGCGCTAGGGTGGATATGGGATGTTTGCGGTGGTTTAAAGTTTGTGGCAGCGCTATAGTCACATACTGCTACGTATACAGTATTGAACAAGAATGTTCACGGTCGTTTTATGTTCGCGGTGAAACGGTCGCCGCGAAAACCGCGAACATCAAACCACCGCGAACATAAAACCACCGCGAACATTTCTGCATTTACAATATTCACTTTATCTACCAGAATATCATCTTTTAAAGGGGGTTATAGGGATGTAGTAAATCATAGAGTAAATCTATAAATCATAAATCTCTTCTCATAAGAAAGATGAGTCGTTAAATCATTACCGTCTTCTCTTCTTCTCTACAGAATGAAAAAAGACTCAACCTAGCAATTCATTCCACCGACGTTTGGTGGCCATCTGTCACCTTCGTCAAGGCAATTATTGCCCGGAGGAAGGTTACAGATGTTCACCGAAACGTCGGTGGAATGAATCTCTTGGTTGTGTAAAAAATAGTATTTTTATTCAGTGACTTACCAACCTGATGTAACTATTCATGGACGTATTCCACACAGTTGGAGGAGAAGAAGGAAGAGTTGCGGATGATGTCCGAGGCTCTTCAGGAGGAACAGAAGCGCACGGACATGCTGCTGTACTCCATGTTACCTCGGCAGGTCGCCAACAAGCTGAGGGAGGGACGGAAAGTAGAAGCAGGTAATGATGATGATGAATGGTTTATAAGATGTCTAAATCACTCGCAGTCTATTGTCTGAATTGCGTATTCATGACAATTGTTTTTAAAACTCGTTCTAAATTTTTAAAATGGAACATAACATCATTGTTATCAGACATTCAATAAATTTAGAATATTTGATTAAGTATTTAAAAGTCGAACTATGTTAGGCATAGGAGAGTTCATATAAGTCAGTCTATCCTACATGCATTTCGCAGAAATTTAACCATATTGCAGGACACTATGGGAAACGCAGTAAAATAAGCCATGATAACAACATCATTTTAATACCACGGAAGCAGTGAGCATGCGACGGATACGTGTAATACGCATACGTAATGATGTCGTTTGCGCTACCCATAATGCCCCGCGTCTCCCAGCAGGTAACTGGATCCGTGAAAAGATCTACGGGACGTAGGAGTAAAATCTTTTAAAAATGCAGAAAACATTTAAATACACCCTTATGATTGAATAAACGAAGCGAGAACGACAATATCCTCATTGAGTCTTTGAGTCCAAGAGCGAGAAAGTCCAAGATTTAAAATCAGTTTAAGTTCTAATTCAATGGGCTCAGTCCATCTGCCTATCTAACCTACCATTGACAACTGATAAGATTTACGTCAAATCCTATTTCAATCTCTTGGTGATTGTTGCATTCGAGGCTTTCTCTAATAAAAACAAGGTGCCCCCTTACGAATGTTTGCTTTTGTCTATAAGATTGGATAAGATCCCTTTCTCAAAAACAAGTCCCTGGGGACAACGATAGTAAAATTGCCCGGAAACTATTTTTGTTCATTTTCGGTAAAGGTGACCCTTGTTACATTCATTAAGCTCGGGTGCGATGTTTGACAGCTTTGCAACAATGTTCCGTCCAATTACACGGTGTAATAGCCACGAGATTAATGCGATGATATTACCAGTTTGGCATCTGTGTATCTGACGACCCACCACAGTCATATATGGTCTGACATTGGGGAAGCTATCAAATTTGTAGCCTCCATAGCAGGCTCTGAACCGGCCTTTTTTGGGGGCTAAATGATACACTTTTTGCAGCCAGCCCAACCATCAGCCACCCTGTAAATATCTTGCCGGTAGATGGTTACAGGGTGGCTGATGGTTACGGACTGGCTGCAAAAAGTGTGTTATTTAGCCCCCCAAAAAGCCGGTTCAGAGCCTGCTATGGAGGCTATCAAATTTGAACCTTCCCCAAGTGAAGGTTACCCTGCGCTGTGTGACTCACTATCCCCGCCCATGTAACAATCACTAGCGCTGGTGATATTAAAAGCAATCAAAAGGTTCTCTGGGGACATCATTGAGAAGAGTTACTAGTACGCTTTATGAGCTGGCTTTATACCTCCACCTAGCGGGCGTAAGAGTCATGGCAGTTTCTTGCTTGCAGGGTGCTTCTAAACAGTGACTTCGGCATGTCCTGTATCTTATTACAGGTTTGCGTAGCAAAACCTTTGTTGGATCCGTTGGCATGTGCGGTGGCCGCCATCTTGATTTTGTGACGTCGCAGGGTAGCCATACCATTTCATTGGAAGGGATGTTTTTGGGGGTCGCTAGCGTTCTCTCTATTTTCAACAAATCGGCAAACAACTATCACACATTCAACTCAAATAAAAAGAAAAATTCAATACCAATTCATATTTGTAAAAAGTCCCCGTAATCGCTAAACTAACATAGCAAACGAGATGTCCCTTCCCGGCCGGGGCTACACCCCCTACGGGCACCGTTTCAAATGTGACCATAGCATTACACCCACTGTCCTTACATTTGATTGACAGGAGAGTACGACGAGGTGACGATCCTGTTCAGTGACATCGTGACCTTCACGAACATCTGTGCCATGTGTAAGCCCATCCAGATCGTGCAGCTGTTAAATGAGATGTACCTCAGGTTCGACAGGCTCACCACTGTACACGACGTGTATAAGGTACGATTTATTCTATCTACTAACCCTCCTCAGCAGATCCGACTGGCTCGGTACGTTACCTCCCGCATCGGCCCTGCTATTCCCAGCCGGTATTCTGGCTTCTGGCGACGTTACTGACAGTTGCTCATGAATAATTAATGAGCCAGCCTTATTTGGCACAAACAGCCGTTATTTTCTTCCGAACCCAAAGTAGCGATGTAAGACGTAACCTGATTGGCTGATAGCTTCCCGGCGACCTTTGCGGTTTTTCACAAGATGACCTTGTGCAAGGCCTATTTCAGACGAGTGAAACATTCAGTGAAGCCTACTTGAAAAGAACTACTGCAGATAGAAGGCCAATACTATGGCAATAGCACAAGTGTGTAGAAGCTAGTATGTTGCCTCAGTACATGTTCAACACAAGTGGCAGTGTTTTATGTTTATCGCCCAATTAAACGAAGAAAAGATTATGTATAACCATATTTTCTGTTTCATACGATGGTCAATCGGGTCGTTTTACATTGTTTCTTTGTTTTGTTTGCTTGTTTCTTTGTGCAGAGAAGGTATTTTGTAATCATACAGTAAAATCCTTGAAAACCATGGCATATAGAGTCGTTCGGTGTAATATAACCGGGCGGCTGCTGCCGTGCCGCATGCCTGCGAAGCTGGTGTGTTACTGTTTAATACGCAGAAGGGCGGTTATACCGGCTTTACAGATAAAGACACAGAAATCCTCGTGTCAAATGTCCTCAAACAACTTTGCAGGTTGAGACGATAGGAGACGCCTACATGGTGGTGGGTGGACTTCCGGTTCCGGTGAAGTCTCATGCGGAGAGGGTGGCGAACATGGGCCTGGGTATGCAAATGGCGGCTGGGCACGTCAAGTCACCTGTCACCGGCAAACCAATCCAGGTACTCCATACAGATAATTTCAAATGTACTGATTTTGGTGATCAGGACATAAAAGGACCTCTACATCTCTGAAACTCAAACTCGAAATACTGTGGGTCGAAGTAGTGTACCCGGACATAGCCATCCTCTTTGACCTCTATAGGTCAAAAATCATGAAACTTCACTCAGTTCTTCTCGACTCATCCTGTTTCAAAGTCTACAACTGAAACGCCCCCTGCGTTTCCAAAGAAAGCCGCTAGAGATCTCAAACATAAGTTATGTCACTTCTTCCCAAGCACTTCCCAATCTACCAATCGACCGTAGCTTGTCCAGAGCATGAGATATCAAAACCGGAAGTTCTGCGACAGTACCTGGAAAAGCTGCCAGGGGGCCCAAAATCTAAAAATTTCTCTCATATGACATGACCTAACAGCACACCAAGTTTCATGACAATCCATCCATAGCTTCTTGAGTTATGCTGCTAAACCACATACATGTATTCGTCCAAATGGGTAGATATGTTTTACGCAGAGTCTCTAGATTGAAAAAAAAGCTGGTTGGCAGCCCATTGTTAAAACTGATGTGAAAACTCTGTGAAATCTGAATTGTGCAGAATAAGAAGGTAAAAGTGTCATACATAGTTTCTGTCAAAAATTTCTGTCAGAAGTGGGATTCGAACACACGCCCCCATTCGGGGACCAGAATCCTCGCTCTATCCAGCAGGAAGGGACTTCCACCCTTGAGTCTGGCGCCTTAGACCACTCGGCCATCCTGACATGTGCTGTCAGCTGTAGCAACAGCTGTAACATGAGTTCATTGGAAGACTGGTTTAGCTGCAATCTGACCACAAAGAAACTTGGTGACGACTTAAGAAAATGATGACAATGGTGTTGATGATGATGGTGATGGCAATGATGATGAGGATGACAATGATGGTGATGAAAATGATGATGGTGTTGGTGATGACAAGGATGGTGATGATAATGATGATGGTGATGACAATGATGATGATATTGATGATGATGATGATGATGACAATGGTGTTGATGACAATGATGATGATGATCATGATTATGACAATGACGATGATGATGAAGATGGTGATGACCATGATGATGATGTTGATAAAATGATGATGAGATGATGATGACAATGGACGCTATAGCATTCATTTTCTGCACGTACCAGAGTAGCGTCCTTTCACGATTGAATTCTACTATCACAGTATACCTGTCATGATATCGACTTATTTGTTACATTGTTTGATTTCCCAGATCCGCGTGGGTATCCATACGGGGCCAGTAGTGGCGGGAGTGGTGGGGGAGAAAATGCCGAGGTACTGTCTGTTCGGCGACACCGTCAACACAGCCTCCCGCATGGAGAGCCATGGAGTACCGGGGAAAGTCCACATCAGTCCCGCTACGTACAAGTCAGTTCAACTTCCTTTTAATAAGCCCATTCGTATACGTAATTCCGACTACGCGTGTGCAGTGCCAAAGGTAAAGGCCCCTGAGACGCAAACAAAACCCGACTGGACATTGTTATGCAAATCTATACAATACAATACAAGCCAGAGGCCTTCACCTTTGACACTGCACATGCGCACTCGAATCTACGAATGGTCTTATACAACAGTTCCTGATTATAAACAACCATCATAAGATACATAAGTATCATTCAATTAAGGGTTAATGAAAGTTGTTCCTTTTTAATGTATTTTAAGACGGTTTTATTGATTATAAGACGATAAAGTTCTTTTTAAACAATGTTAAGAAAAAGATTCATAAAAAAGATACCCCCCTACAAAATAGAATGGTTGTGTTATGACGTCATAAGTGGTGTGTCATGACCCGGGTGTGTTACGGCCCCATAACACATGGGCAATGGAGGCTTCTGATTGGTCGACGCCATCTGGCTATGTGATAATGAACAACGACGTTTGTACAAAATATACGCCGTTCTTTTGCGAGGCAATGCAAACAGTGCATAATCATCGTAATTCATTTGATCTATTCTGCTCTCAAAAGAACATTTTTTAAGTGTCGCGGTACCAGGTTCATGACCGACTGCCGTGTTTACTATGACGTCATGAACCGCAATTAACGTGATTACCTGGCGTCAGGAAGAAACAACTAGAAGTAGGATTCGATATTCCATAACATCGGAAGGGGTTATATTTGGTGCAAAAGTCTATGTTCATTGAATAACACTATTATTTTTATTGTATATAATGTATTTTGATGTCATAAGCACTTTAAATGACGCAATGATAATGTAGCGGCTGGTCCAAAGATGTAATTTTAAAGACATGAGCGAATCCAGTGTCTAGTTTGATGTTTAGAGCAAATAGGTCCACTGTACATGTACTCTTTCTTAATCATTCTTCGAAAATTTGCAACGGGTATCAACAGCATAAAATCATATTTTCTTCCATGAAACAAATATAAGATATGGCTATGCAGCAACTACCTTGTCTTGGTGACGTATAGCAAATCTACAGATTGTAAATGGTGCGTTATGTAGTACATCATCCTATAGTGCCTGGCATATCTAGAACAACTATATCTGTGTAGCTGCCACAAGCTACCGTAGGTACTGTATTTGTACTCTCCAAACAGAGGTTAGGTTCCGACTTGTTTTGGACGTCTTTTTATGCGTCTTTATCAGTATCTCTATTTTGTCACGTTTCTTTTTTGCCCGCCGGCTAAACAAAATAGAACCGCCCGATCAAAACGTATAAAAAGACGTCCAAAACAAGCCGAAGCCGAACATCTGCTTGGAGAGAAGTTTTGACAAAAACTAATCCAAAAGGGACCTGCCTACATCTTTATTTAAAGGTCATGGCGTACGTAAAACTCATAAAACATTGTTGTTTACCCTCCCTCGATTATCAGAGCGTTGCGGGGGAAAAGCTTCATCATCAAAGAGCGTGGTGAGATCAACGTGAAAGGGAAGGGTCCGATGTACACGTACTACGTGGTGGGTAACGGTGAGGCGACCGAGGATATGCTGATGGGCCGCCCGCAGAGGAATAGGAGGGCCTCCCGCAGTATAACGCCCTCACCGGCCAGAGGGAAGGGGGCAGTAGAGGAGAAGGAGGAACAGCAACTCAAGTCACCGGCATCCGAGAAAGTCAAAGGTGGAGGAACAAACTTTCACATTTCACCATACCTTAAGCCCCCCTCTCACTGGACCCGCGGCACGCTGGCGGCGTCGCTGCGGCCGATCGAATTGACAAATAACTCAATGAATCTAATGGAGAAGAAACGAATCTTTTAAAGCTTTGTTTTGTTATCTTGTTGGTCATACTTGTGCGTTTTGAATGATAATCCCATTATAAAGTCAAGGGTAACACAAATCCAGTTTAGGACGCAGCGACGCCGCCAGCGTGCCGCGGGTCCAGTGAGAGGGAGGCTTTACCGAAGATCTAGAGCTGTCATAACATTTGATGCAGCAGAAAGAAAAACTTCTCACAGACTTTCGTCAAGTTAGCCTGAATACCAGACTGTTTTTCTAGGCCCAAAACAGGTCAACTCCTTAGCTCTATGGGTAACATGCCCCCAAATAAAGTCTACAACAGCCCACATCATCACAGAAAGGTTATAACATTTGATGCAACAGAACCGTCAAATTAGCCTGAATGCCAAACTGTTTCTCGGGCCTAAACATGCCACATCCTCGGCTCTAGGGCCAACATGTCCCCAAGGAAATTCTACAACAAGCCCCCCTGAGTTAGGCCCTGAGAAACATAGATTGATAGAGATTGGGGGTCTGTCATCCAGGCTACCGCCCCATCGGTCCTTCTCGGATTTAACTGACCCACCCACTTCCAAGATGCGTCAACATGACGTCAGGAGTGACGCACTTCAAAAGTCAGTGGGTCAGATAACCAATGAAGACCGATGTAACTGTCAAAAATCCGTACAGTGATTTTTCGATGTGTTTGATAAAAAAAACCTCTTCAAACACATTTGAGCTTTTGATCTAAGAACCTCAGTGTATTTTGGACGCGTATCCTAGTAAAATCAACATGTCTTCGTCTCTTGTAGATGACTCGGAGCCAGAGTCGGAGATGGTGGTGATGCTGTATAAAGACAGCCATGAAGTGTCCGGACAACAGGCCAACCCACCGGGGAGCACAAAGACAAGCAACGGTAAAGTCATGATTAGGCACCTATAGCTAAAGCATGCATAATTTTTCTTTTTCAAATTTCATAGCTTTCTTTTTTGAAGGGGCTGCATAGGCAGAATTTCAATCTTTCCGACATTTCGTAACATATCATAATTTTCTTCTGCATTTGCAACCGTTTCAGATTTAATGTATGTTTGATAACGATCATGCATATGGTTACGTTATATCAACCGTTGGCAATCTGTTTAGATAAGTGTGGCATCAGTATTGCACCAGTTGCACAAATAATGAACTTGATAAGACACGTATGTGTCACAATAATCAGAATTACATTTCACAATCAGTATCACTTCCAATAACCAACAAAGATATATTGATTATAAAAGCAGGTTCAACATTTGGTCAGGTGAGTTCCCTGTCCGGTTTTCAATAATAAATACCACCTAAACAATATCAACTGCACAAACTCTTAATTTTTGTCAAATCTTAAACCCAATTTTAACGATGTAGGTAATAAACACACGACTAAATAAACTCAAAAACAATAATCATCATTGAATTGATTTAAATTGATGACAATTGTTTAAATCACGGGTATATATGAATAATACTAGCCTGGAGTCCAGCCTTCTTAGCTTTAGCCCGCTCCCCAAGATCCGCTATCCGGCAGCACATCCAACCAAAATCAGCACAAACCACTGTAGCGACCACCCTAAAGATTAATAAATAAATAAATAAGTTTTTGCACATATCGTATTTGCAAATTGCACTTTTGATCGAAGTTAGCACTCCGCACCCTTTCAGACTAATATTGTTTGAAGATATTATTGTATACAGAGTGGTTTGTGGATGTTAAAAATAGGAACACAGGAACCAATACCTCCCAAACCCCGTCCTCCACTACGGAAACGGTCCTCACTCCTGTACGACTGACACTAAGGTACGTTTGCGGAGGACACGACTTCAGACTACTAGATATATGTTTCAACAAAATCATAATTTTTACAAACAGGGGGCATAACAACATCCATAACTGGTAAAAATTTGAAATTATAACCTACATGTATCATACCGTAACAGTAACAATTTGATAAATAATTGCTTCATACACGTACACATACTTAAAGCAATAAAGTTAGAATCCAGAAACTTTGACAGATGTAATTTCAAGGGTTTCAAGATTTTTCCCCCCCAGGACCATTCCCCCCAGGGGGGGAAACGTCTTGGTGAAGACGATTCCCCCCCAGGTCGATTCCCCCCCAGTCGATTCCCCCCCAGGTCGATCCCCCCCCTGGTCTAGCTGTAAACCAGGTTACGTTCTAGTGACTATATCACGTTAGATTCTAAATATACTAGATGCACAATTTACTTTCACATTATTCTATAAGTACTGTATAACGTTCTAAACTTTACGAGTCTAGCTGCGTGCCGCTAAACTCGCCTGTGTTAGCGGGCGGCGCAGCGATTTCCAAGTCCTCACGCCTGTCATGACCAAGCCCACTGCGCCTGCCGTTACTCAGAAATGTCTGGCGATCCCAAATTATGGAAACAAGGAAATCATACTCAAACCAAATGTAGTGCAAGCGCAGTGAAGTTAATTACCACCGGAAGTGTATGCTGTTTGACTAGCTACGCACTAGTACATTAATTCCGACTGCCTCATCTTTATATATAAACAGTACTGTCAGAAATTTATAAAAAAAATGCTTACTAACAGATTACTATACGCTGAAAAATGACACGAAACTACTAGCTATGCTGTAAGTTTCTAATCCTGTAAATCATTGTGACATTCATGGGACTACAGCGGGCGGAGTGGGCCTGGTCAGGCGCCGCGGGAGGACTTGACAATCGCCGGCGCCGGCTTGCACAGTCAGGTTATGATGGCGCGCAGCTCAGCACCTGCTCGAAAAGTATATATAACGTTATATATGATATAATGTTACTGATTTTATCCAGCATAAAGGTGTGTATATTCGGTGTATGTAGATGGTACATTTTAGCAATCGTAGCTACTACCATTAGTCAGGTACAGACAGGGGGGGAAACAACTGGGGGGGAATCGACCTGGGGGGGAAACGACTGGGGGGGAATCGACCTGGGGGGGAAACGACTGGGGGGGAATCAACAGGGGGGGAAACGTCCAGGGGGGGAAACGTCCTGGGGGGGAAAAGACCTGATACCATTTCAAGATAGGATCATTGAGTTCTGGTGGTGTTTGGGCGTCATAGTTACCAATCCAATCAGCCATTGCATTACATGCTCCCAGACTTGACCGTTATGGCTAAATAAGTCAATTATGTCCTATTGTAGAAAGAATGTCCTAATGGTGTAGACGTTTTGTTTATGTTATTTTGAATTTCCAATGGTATGGGTTTTGTTAATGTTTTTATAATGGACTCAAAATAAATTGTAGATCATTTGTGATCTATTAAGTGGATGACATTGTGAAACGCATCCCTAACTCCCGTGAGAATGACACAATTTGTCTTCTAGTTGTTTGAATAAATACATATGCTTATAAGTATGAAGCGCCAACTGTAGCCTCGTTTTGGTGCATGTTCCCGGGAAATCCAAAATGGCCGCCGTAATTGGCAAAAGGTCTACTGATTTTGACTGGTGATTTCTCACATTTTGCAGGTGTAGACAAAGGTGTAGACAAAGGGAAGAAACCGAGCAAGTCAGCGGACAGCAAGTCGAAGCCGAGCACCCTCCCCCAGGAAGACGACCCCGTGAACCTACCGGCGGACCCCAGGCCAACAAAAACTAAACCTAAGAACAAGCGCAAGAAAGAGAAAACACAGTCCAAGCTGTGCGTCATTTTGTAACAGAACAAGAACCGAACTTTAGAAATGTTTCAACCATTCGAATGAAAGCTCATCTTGTTTGGTAGAATCCGTACAATTTGAGCTTTGTTCCAACACAAAGAAAAACACTCACCATGAATTTTCAGTCCATCTTGCCGACCTTCATCATATGTCTGATTCACTGCATGGACTTTCCGGAAGCGTGATGACGTCAGGAGTGAATCAAAGGTGGTAGGAAGGTGGAATCTACCACCGTCACGGTTCAGAGAGGGTTGATGGCCGGGCCCCGATGTACACGGTCTCCCTCACAAAGTAGTCCTGCTCCGTATCCAAAATGTGGACTTTGTCGCACCAAATTTTCGACCAGCCCTCTAATCTTCTTCAAAAACTGAGTGCCCTTGTGACCTTCCGGGTGTGTGACGTAAGCAACGGGTCAAAGGTGGTTGGAAGTCGGTATCGGCACCCATCTCGGTTCATTGAGGTGTTGATGGGCCTAGCGGTAGACAGCTTCTCTTACTCCCTTCACAAAAAATAACTTTTTTGAGTGTCCAAATTTTACCATTTTCTCATATCATCTATGATTGAACAGAAACTTTTATCATTCTGCTGTTCCCAACATTAGCATTTTCTGCTTACCGTGTGCACTTTGCATGGATTCCGCATGGGGTCTTATTGCACAATTTGTACAATTGAAAGCAACGAATACCCCTCGTGTAATACTGGCAAAATGTGAGACCTGAATTGAGATCGACGCATTACAAAATAAAATGATAATTTCAAAATAAGATATTAATATTGTTCATATATTAAACGTATTTATACTATCGACAAAATGAGTAGTATAAAATCTAAGTAGAAAGAGCAGTACATTGTTCAACTGCTAGTCCATAGTAGGCATCCACCATTGAAAATATCATATTTTGTATATCTTAAGTTTGAGATACTGTTTAACATTGTACAAAGGAAGGCTTTGTTATTGTGTTGCCTTGAACATATATTCTTACCCTGTGAATTTACAACTGAATGTACAAGTTTTTTTTTTCAACTTTGATTTGCCAAAAATCGTCTGAATATGTTACATATTACCAGTAACATGGGATGTCAAAACGATGTTTTCTGTTACATTTTGTGTACATATTTTTTATATCCTGAAATTTCTCTTCCTGTCTTTATGCATGTATGAATTGCAATTGGATTTTGTATGTGTTTTGACAGACGTGTGCATGCAATTGCCCAATTTTCGCTCATCAGCGACAACCCATTTATGAATCTCAGCTCTTATGATGTTTTCATGTCTTAATTACGTTTTTCTTATTCAATTATTCCCAGAAAACAATATCGACATGCACATTCAATCTTTTTCTACTATGTTATAACTGTGTGATTTTATTTCCCTGGTTGACTTGATGTTAGTTGGATTTAATTTTACTGTATTGTATTGTATTATATTGCCTAAGTACCTTCTTTCTTATACATAAGTTGGATTTCTGTTTAAAATGATATGAATCAATCTAGTGTGTTGTCCCCAAAGCTGCCTAAACCACCTTCTTTCTGGCTACATTCGTTTCCTGGTAATGCTACGGTCCCACGTCCAATCCGGGGCCCGGCCGGGCATCTTTTTTGACATGCATGTTTTATTTTTCGTTTTCGCAAACAGACCGGCCGGGCCCCGCTTTGGAAATGAGACCGTAGCTTCAAGCGGATATCTCACTGCGGCACGTTGGCGACCTCGCTGTGTCCTAAAATGGAATCGTGTTACCCTTGAATTCACAATAGGAGTATCATGCAGAAAGTATGACTAAAAAGAAAACAAAACACACAAAGCGCAAAAAGACTTGATTATTTTATCGATATGAAATTCTTTGAGCGCTTTGTCAAAGAGGTTGCAGCGGAGGTTGCCAACGTGCCGCGGGTCCAGTGAGAAAGCCGCTTAACGAATGAATAGTCGGATGACCAAATGTATAATGTACATATTGCATTTTTGTGTCAACATCGCTCTTTCTGCAGCATATGCACAATGTTGTTTTTTAACCAGGATTTATTCTCATGTGAATCATGTATAATATTGTATCGCCTGATTTCATCAGCACGTTTGTACATGGATATGTATTATGTACCTTCCAAGATTAGCCTTTGATAATAGCCAATGGCCAGTTGGGCAGCCTTGGCTGTTTGTATTTGCATATCAGCCAAATCAATGAATAGATGAATATGTATTATGATTACTTTGATCAAATCTAAATATACTGCACGTGTAAATTCTAACATTTGTTTGAAAAATACACCAGAGGATTTTGTTTTAAGATGCTAACGTTGTTTGTTTCTGTGACAGAGTATACATTTCGCTTATTTGTATACCAATACATTTCTTAAGCGTTCCACTGTGACCTTACAAAGCAGTGTCATAGGCATTCAATTAACTTACGAGGATCTCAGATTTCAGACTTCTTTTTCCTGAATGCGTAGATTGTTATTCAAACTTATAAAAAAGTCTTAACAATGACATCATCCTGTTCCGGAAGTGTGACCTGAGCAACGGGTCAAAGGTGGTTGGAAGTCTGTATCCGCCCCGTCCCGGTTGCAATTTCTTTATAAAGAACAAAAAAAAAGAAAATCTTATTCCATGCAGCAAATACACATACAACTTTATTCTAGGGATCTCACCTTTTGTAGACGGCAAATGATGATAAAAAGCGATTTGTAAAAAAACAAAATACCTCGATTTAAAAACGAAGTGATGGCAAGAATTGATCTGAAGTGAAAATAAATAAAAGTGTACTCTTGATGAGTTATGCATCTGTTATTGTCTTCATTTGTAATTGTCACTTTGTCGCTATTTTCATTCCTTGATACTAATTTGTTAGTTTCTACCAAACTAACTACGCTAAGATGGTTATAGGGTCTTTGGAGAATGATTTTCCAGTGGAGTTTGGCCACCATAGGGTCTCATTTGCCTGCGTAGCTCCGGGGGGGGGGGGGATGTTAACCTTAATCTTTAATCTGTTAAATATTTAATCTGTTAAACCTTTCCGTAGGCTGACTCTCCTGGCCAAGTATTTCGAAATCCCCGTTTTGCCGAGTTCTATGACCCATGTGAATATTTACGAGCTACCCTAATACGCAATTTCATGTCACCTGGCCTAATGATATGAAAGTTGCTCGTTTTGGAAATCCGCCTTATCAAAATCACAGAACAAGAGCAATCGCCAACACACATCCACGAAAGGAGAGTTACTAGTACATGTAGCCTCCAACTCCAAGCAGAGGTTCGGCTATGGCTTGTTCTTGGCGTCTCTTTAGACGTTTTTGTCGAGCTTTCCAACTTTTCCCGTTTTCTTTATGCCCAACAGCCAAAATTTGCCAAACCCGACAAAAAGGCATATAAATATATTTCAAAAGCAAGCCGGAGCCGAACATCTGCTTGGAGAGTAGGAGAGTGACATGTCAAGCCAAGGAGGTTATAGACCAAGTCAAGTCAAGTTTATTGCATCAGGTACAATGTATGGTAAATAACATGGGATATTAACAACTACGGAATATTTATACTAGTGTACTTATCTAACATCATTACTCGATACATAAGAAAATGGAATACTAGTAATACGTTTCACATTATGGCACGGCTTCTCTTTTAATAATTCAACATTTAGTCCTGACACCCCTACACTAGAAGATGGTATGATCCGTAGCGCTACCGAGTGACGTCATCAACGTCAGAGGGCGGAGGAGTCAATCCCAGCATCCTCTCCCCACCAAAATGGCGTCCAAAGCAGGAGAAGGCGACAAGGAATCTCAGGGATTTTTCGATGGTTTGCGGCAACAGCTCGCAGATTTCAAGGTCTTTCTATGGGACCCGACGAGGAGAACTGTCTTGGGAAGAAATGCGAAGAGTTGGGGTGAGTGGTTTGGTTGTATTGTGGCGAAAAATGGTGTCGAAAGGTACACATGTTCGCTGGCGCTACCAGGGTTCGAATCGTCTTTGGGGCACGCCATGCAGCGCCCGTCCGACCGAGCCGGTATTTTTCCACGCGATAGTTTCCGCTTCTCTAGGCCGCCTGGTCCTTATGGAGATACCAGCAGGAACAAAAAAGGTTTATGTTTCATATAAGGAACCATACAGCCTGCCCTAGTCCACTTTTGGCCCGAAAAATGACGTTAAACATAGCGATCCTCAAGGTCATTTTTGCCGGGTCACGTGTTAGCATCATGTTCGAGCGGTGCAAAACGCTAAATACTCCGCAATTTTGCCTCAGGGTTTTCAATATCAAACAATTTTCTAGTATATTAAAGTGTATGTGATTTTTTTGATAGGTGGTTTGGAATTTTAGGAGTTATTCGGGCGTGTTATTTGGGGTTTTTCTTTTACTGAGCCACCACCGCGTTAGCATCTCGGCCAACCGTATCAAATGGGCTGGGCTTGTTTCCTCACGAATCGCATGACCTTCCCATCATGGAACGGTTTCCGCTCTACAGGCAAGCCGGGATGATCCGGGAAACATGTCCCCAGAGAGTTCTTCCTGTAATGGTACTTCACAGGAAACAGTAGATGTACAAAACTGGAAGAGAAAGAGAGAAGGAAAACGTTTTGAGAGTAGTTCCGCACCGTTTAACATGTAAGCAGGTGGGGCGGACAGAGGGGGGAGTGGCCAACACATCTGTCCACATAGTAGTGATGGATGTGGAAAAATGCATTGTTTCAGAGGTATTGTCTGTCAAAATGATGTGTTGTCTTGGAGCAGACTAGAGATTCAACCAGATTTTACTGAGCAATTATTCATCTAAACTTACAGATATTTTTATTGTTTAGTAGAAGTAGTTGGAGTCTCTCAATAAATAATTTTTTCATTCAGACGTATTGTCTGACAAAATTATGTGTTGTCTTGGAGCAGACTAGAAATTCAACTGGATTTTACTGAACAATTATTCATATAATCTTACAGACATTTCTATTGTATTAGTTGGAGTCTCAACAAATTAATTTTTCGTACAAATTATCCAGGTGAAAATGATAGAAATAAAATGTAAAATGACATTGTGACCATTACTCTTTAATGCAAAGGAATGAGGCATTTTGTTCGAAAACAGTTATATGATTAAGAACATGCTAAGTCATGTACAATGAACAAAATATGTGCTCGCAGTGAACAATGCTAGAAATTATTTCTTTTTGCACTATTGCAGTTTTATGGAACCTGAGTCCTTTTTAGAATTCTTTCTTTCCTTTAGTACTGCTAGATAGAAAGCAAGATTCCAAATTTTGCAAGGTTATTTTTTTGAATATGAAAACAGGCACAATTCTCCCTATGTCATTGCAGACAACAATTTCCTGGGAGACAACCACCTTTTTAGGAATAATCTGTTGGTATATACTTGGCACTGCTACTCTTTTGGCCCTATTCCAATGCCCATTACATGAGAAATTTCAACTCATTTATTGGCTGTTAAAAGGGGCACAATGGAATGTGTTAATAGGAAATACATATATAGAGTCAGGTTGCCTAGAATAGAGAGACAGTGTCTTTGAAATTTATTCAAATGATTTTGTGTGGATGAGTGTTACTGTACACTGTATGTGTATTAATACAAGTCCGTAATTAAAGACCCGATTTACACAAGGAAAATTGCCGGTGTAAAACAAGGTCGTATGGTGCCTTTCCTTGCTGCGTGTAGATTAGTCCGCTATGTCGTACTGCAGGCATTTTTATGGCCCGTTGTACGCTACCTCCAGGGTAAACGTACAACACAACAGGCCATAGAATGCCTGTCCTACGACATTGCGTGCCGATTTACAGTTAGTTACGTAGGGCGTCGTATAACAACTGACATACAACCTCTTCGTACGCCATTGTCGTATGCCTGCCAGTTTTTCTTGTGTGAATTGGACCCGTTTTTGAAGTTGTTGGCAATGAAATGTTCGTGACAGAGTAGCTGAACTCAGTTTATTACAGGTTTGCATAGCAAAACCTTTGTTGGATCCGTTGGCATGTGTGGTGGCCGCCATCTTGAATGAATGAATGAATGGTTTATTTGCATTGTGACGTCCAGGGTTGCCATACCATTTTATTGGGAGGGGTGTTTTTTGGGGTCGCTAGCGTTCTCTCTATTTATAACAAATCGGCACACAACTATCACACATTCAACTCAAATATTTGAAATAAAAAGAAAATTCAATACCAATTCATATTTATAAAAAGACCCCATAATCGCTAAACTAACATAGCAAACCTGAAGAATTATGTAGCACAAATACTTAACTCTAGTAATATAGTATGTTATATGATTCTAAGGAAATTTCCTAAATTTGCAGATTGCCACTATTTCCTGCCCTACTGCCCCCGGCACGTACCATCCTAGTGTTGATAAATGGGGCAATTAGAGGCAGTGTGCCCGACCCTTTCTGTCATTGGCTCTCTGTGTGCTAAGTCACAAATTCGTTTTCCATTTGGAACCTTGCAACTAGAACAGGAGTCAGGGTAATTTGTCTGCAACACACAGATCTCCAATGTTGTTTAAAAAACAACTGCTACTAGTGCTAGGTCATTTTACTAATATTTATGCACTTTTACAACAACGTCTCTGAAGGTATACTGAAATTGCAAAAATGTTCGCGGTGGTTTTATGTTCACGGTTTTCACGTCGACTGTTTCACAGCAAATATAAAACCACAGCGAACATTTTTATCCAATAGTGTAGCAGTATGTGACCACAGCACTGCCGCGAAATGAAAACCACAGCGAACACTCCATTTTCCTCTTAGCACGAAATAAAAACAGCGCAAACTTAAATTCATTTACAGTACTAGCCACATGTTGTGGTGTAGTACATTCATTTCTATTCCAATGACCCCATAGCTTAGCTTGGGTTCCATCCTTTGCAGTTTGCCAGGACTATGGTAGCACCCATGTTATCCATAGCTATGTTGGAATACCCAAAAGCTATTTCAACATGAGACGTCCAAGCTTATAGGAAGGAAATTGAAAAACTTGAAACGGTTTCTTGACATACACTTGAAGGGTACGGTATCTGATCTCCGCTGAAGTGAAATCCCATCCTACAGTATAACCCAGTTCAACACCAGATCTGTAGAGCGGAAGCCATGATTGATGCTCGACATTTCCTGATAGTCCTTTTAAGCGCAAGTCAAAGTATGCCCGTAGTCCCTCCTAATGCCCTGATGGATAATGTAGCCCTAATGCTAGGCTAATAAAGGGTTAGTTCATTTAATGAGTTGGTAGGAAGAGGCATGGCCCATGTTGTAGAGTACCCGAGCCATAGAAATTCTTGTTCTTGTCTGAAGCTTGAGCGCTGCTGTCTTTGAAAATCCTAGATGGTTAGCACTTGGACATACAAGAAACACAGTATCTGTTTGCTAGTTCCAATTAAAAAAAACAACTTGGTAGTATGTAAACTGGCTGCCAAGAAGATAGCTATGTGCACTTAGACAGATTTAGGGATTTACTTAATGAAAAGTGCAGCAATGGATCAAAGACAAAATGGCTATGTACTACATGTAGACTATATTGCTTATAGTGTTCAGGTGTTTTTCTAGAAAAATTGAATAAGAGGGAGCAGACACAGGTGAGGGACCGAATTGTATGTGTTTATGGAAGAATCCATTGCTGAGTAAAGGCTGTATGCTGGATATTAAGCTAAAATCTGAATTAGACAAGGGGGTGCTGGGCTGAAACAAGAGGGTGCAGCCCCCCTCTTTCCTGATTTAGATAAACCCCTGGTGTTACTTTTTTACATACAGCTACTGTGTTCAAATTTTTAAAGATTTGTTTCCAAACATTTGAGAGCATTAATTAGTCTTTAATTAAAGCTGAATCTAACACTAGTAACAGCAAATTATATACTAAACCAGTAATGCTGACTTATTATGCACTGATGATAAATAAAATAAAAAAGCAGTTTTGTGAATGTTACTGTAAATGCAGAAATGTTCGTGGTGGTTTTGTGTTCGCGTTTTTTGCGATGAACTCTTAACCGTGAACTTAAAAGCACCGTGAAAAGCCATTCCATTGTGTGATTGTAGCGCAACTATTGTTTCAAGCGCAAATTAAAAACCACCGCGAACCTTGCATTTTCTCCCTACCATGAAATTAAAACCCAGTGAACATTTTTGCATTTACAGTATTGTGATCACATTCATATGACGTGATGGAATTGATGAATGGTTTGTCCCCATTGTGGTACTAGTATCAGTTTGCCTTATCGGTTCATATTCATTTAGGGTGGCCTCAATGCGTACAATAGCACAGCCAAGGGAAGAACCCTGTGTAATGACCACGGACATAATGCTATCAAGAGATGACCTTGTCAGAGTGCTTCTCTTGAATCATATCCAATGGGAAATTGGGACCCAAACCATGTCCTGAGGGCCAGTATTTCCATACCAATGACAAGGGTACACAATTGTACCACCAGCCACATTCATCAATACAAGATCCAAGATACTGTAATTCACTTTATCTTCACGGTAGTAAAATTTCACGGTGTAAGGAAAATGGACATTTTCACTGAACTTTAACTTCACGGTGGCGGCAATGATTTACAGAACGGATGTGTGAAGGAATCATAAATATAAGAACAGTTTTTTTCACGGTGATGATAAGTTCACGGTACAGAGGTGACCATGAAAACAGTGAACATAAAGTTACAGTGAAAGAAACAAGAACTACAGTAATGGTTGGCTGTCGTATACAGTACACCTATGCACAGTTTATGATTAATCCTGACATTTTGCTATGAATATTAATGAGCTGTTTTATTGTCACCCTTTGCTGCTTTGGGTAATTTGTTTTCAGTTAACTCTTATTTTACACAGGAAATTTATTTATGGCAAATAGTAAATTACGATTGTAAATTCCGTAGCACATATATTGTTTATTTGTAAACGTATATTCGGTTGCCGGTCAACAGCTGGCGTTCATGGCCTATCTCGAGCCATATAACGGTAAACCCAAATTTGTCCATTCCCTTGTTGGATTATAGGGCTTATGTAGCCAAATACATGTTGCAGTTGTACTGTCAACTGGTAACAAGGTACAATGTATCATTCACTTTTTATTAGATCATGACTACATAGCAGTTCAACTGTTCTTGCAAGTTTGCCTTTTTTG
This sequence comes from Branchiostoma lanceolatum, assembly GCF_035083965.1. Lineage (NCBI taxonomy): Eukaryota > Metazoa > Chordata > Leptocardii > Amphioxiformes > Branchiostomatidae > Branchiostoma > Branchiostoma lanceolatum. The sequence continues at coordinate 4,503,239 of NC_089738.1, read as the reverse complement.
TTTGTTTCAAAAGTTTCAACATAGAATACATCAACATGATCAAGATTAGGATTCCAGAAGAAAGTGAAAATTTACAGAAGGCAAATAGGGTCACACCAATTTAATTTCTTGGTTATATGAATTTAAACAAGAGCTTTTAAAAAAAGCTGGCGTTTCGGCTACGTTTATAAGTGTGAATTGTCTTTTCCCTTTACTTGAAGTAAAATCTGCCAGAGGAAGTCACTCAAGGGCTGTTCAGTCTATAAGAAAAATTGTCATTTTGGGAAATGAGTACTGTTTTAATAGAGAAAGGCAGATTGGGGAAAGCAATTTTGAAGTTACGTCACTTAACTTAAGTGCTTTTGAAAAAGCTGGTCTTGGCCTACAACTTGTGCTTATTTGTAAAATGTATAATAGGCTCATTATAAAAGCTATCAATGTAATTATGTACATGGCACGCAATAAAACATAAAATTTGAAAAAGCACCATTGAATCATCAGCACTATGGTAATTAAGTGAAATAGAAGTTCATAACAGCTAAGGTTCTATCTAAAATGACTACCAAATGTCAAACAAATCAACAGCTACCTCATCCGTATTATTCTGGTTTCCGCATTTACAACATTTCTTCCTTATTTTCCTGGGTAATTTTGCTAAAATTCATGAAAATTCCCATAGTTTTGTGCCGAGGGGCGCCACTTTCCACGTCCGTGTTGTCTGAATGAAGTCGATACTGAACAATGGAGCATTTGCTACTGTAACAAAGAATCGCTGTTTTGCAAACAACATCAAGAGCCTCTGTTTACATCGGGGATAGAAGTTTAGTGGCGAGTGTTTTGCAAGAATCATCTTACCGCGCATAGGAGCCGCTGCACGGTATTTTCCATTACAATGAACAGAAAAATTCGAATGCCGGGTTTGGAATCTATGAAGTCCTGTTCATAAGACAAAGGCCTTGTATATATTAAATGAATATTTAAAAATAACAAATATAAAATATTTCTTTATTTATTAATGAAAAAAATGATATTCATAAATATGATATTGATAGATTAATATAATATCAATATATATTTTTGATATTCAATATCTAAAAAGAAAAAAAAAATTCATGCACGGACACGAACCCGGATCTTCTGGGTCCGAAGTGCTTCGCGTTGCCAGATCGGCCAAGCTGCGGTACGTATTTACATCCTTTGGACGTAATGCTATAACCTCACTATATGGTATCATTTATGCCGATTTTTGCTCGTTTTCTTGACGAAATCATTTTTTTTCTTCTGCAATCTTGTGGAATAGATGTAATATGGTCATTTTTCAGGATATCAAAGTCCGAAACCACAATGCAATGATATTTCCGAACAGTTGTAGCAGTTACATGCGGTCGCCGTCCTGTGTCACATGCAAATCTAGCGTGCCTGCCTTTTCGTGCTCTCTTGCCATATAAGGCAACGGCTATACAAGGATTTGAGAACGTATTGCCATATAAGGTCTTATTGTGTGCGACACAGTGTTGAACCAAGCTTCCCTGCTTCCCTGGTCCTTGCTTGAAGGTAAAAGCCAGGACAAAGCGTTTCGGCGCGCATGCGCCGAAACGCAAAAAAATGCTAGATTGGAAAATCAACATGAAAACAGAATCTCAGAGGAAAGTTTGTACCTTGGTGCACACAGTTTCAGGGAGTGAACAGTTTTCACCCAGCCTTCTGTTTTAATGATGTCCTTGTGCTGAAATTTTACCAAATAAATCCGTTAACCAAGAAATTAAATTGGTGTGGCTTAAGAGCAAAATGGTAAAGGAAATGAAGATAATAATTTACACACAAAGTGACACAGATATAGCAGCTAAAAACTTGTTCATTTATTTAATTTTCAGCAGTTCATTCTGCCACTTAGGCAAACTGTTTAAATACTATTGCTACTAAACGTTCAACTGTCTCTGCAGCATATCTCGGCTTTGTGTTACGTAACCTATCCTGGCGTGCACCTGAAACCTAACCTGCCCTTTATTCAGGTGCTGTTTGTAAAAAGGGGTGTGGCACGTGCAAACAAGACTGGGAAAAGTCTACTTGATTTGTCCTGGCTTAAAACACAAATTGTGTCACAGATGTTGCCTTAGACCAAATAGAAGAACTATTACACTATACAGATAAAGACACCAGTCAACAAACGTGTACAGTTTAACATTATTCTTGTTGTCACATTTATAAATAGTAACAAGTTTATGAAATAAGTCAGTCCTGGTAAAACGGGCAGTCAGAATATAATTTTGTAAAAGCCCAGACTTAGAAAAAGCAGTCTGCGCAAATAATTTTAGGTATGAAAATTTGAGAAACGACTAGGGATACTTTCGAATATGTATTGATTTTGACACCTATATAATTTGTTTTACCTTCCATTTGGGAGCTGCGCCACACTGGCACAGTTTGGCTACGTGCCATATTTTAGGAGCCTGGCAAAGACACATATATTGTACCGAACACTTGTATTGTTTCCAACGTCCAGAGATGTTAAACTTTAACCAGATTTTACCTTGGCATTTTTCTCACACAGCTGGTTACCAATAGCAATGAAATTTCTAGATAGTTTTGTTCAGGTGGTCTATAAAATTGCTCCACAGAGCAGTGTTTGTTTGTATAAAGTGGAATGTGGAATTACATGTATGCTTGTGGTGACTGGTAAGGTATTGTCCTTACAAAACCTTACCTCACCTGTTTGGAAGGTTGTTCCATGTCACTGGTTTTAGATTTTGCCTCAGGAAGGGCCATTGTTCAGTTTTTGGAACAAAAAATCCATGTCAAGAAGGGAAGATGCTCCGTGTATTTGTGTGTTCATAGTCATTTGTGAAATCTTGAGGTCCATTCCTTCATTTTTAAAACAAGGGGTACGGAGGAAGGCATCCAAGATGTAGAAAAAATTAACCGAGTGTTAAACGTTTGTAACAGTATATACACAACTCAACAAATTGTGTCACGATTCATGTAAATTTAGTGTCTCTAGTAATCATTTTCCATGTCATTTGTTCAGTAATGATTGGTAATAGCATGACAAATGATAATCCACATACATGTACATTGATAGTATCAAACAATTTCATCAAGATCTGTTAAACATAACTCATTTATGATTAGCATTAATTGTTCGTGTTTGAAATGGTGGAATAGATATAGAAACATTTTCCCCCTCCACACATTAATGCTTTAGTCCTGATACTGTGATAGTTCTAATGTGCCTATGAAGGTCACCCCTATGTCACATTTATGATAGAATTAACCTTGACTGTGGTAATCCAGGGGTGCATTATCATCTTACCATGCAGGGAATAGATGGGAGGTAAATGCCAATGTGCCATAGGGGAGGCTATGTCTATTTCAGATATTCCTTCAGCTGTCTGAAACATTAACCATGCAAGAACTTGTAAAAAGGAAGATGGCAAATGAAAATGTGATTTTTGCACAGGAAAGAAGTTTTGGTCACCTACAGTTATGTTTTGTTTAGGAGACAGAATTATGATTGTACATTTATATATTTGCGAATGCAAGAAAAATTTTTTGTATTACAAAAAGTGATGTGAATGAGCTGAAAGAATATAGACTTACGTAATATATTATATAAGTCACATATTGCATACATATGTAAAACAATATTTTATTATACCTACACACAATACAACTTACAAAATACAAGGTTCACTGTCTAAAAGTAAAACAATTTATTATGACACTGAATAAGGAAAGATACATTATTGCATGCACATACATTTATCATAATGATAAACGTCAACATTTTTAGCCCATACTTCAACAAAAGGCCATACCCTTTTAGGGGATTTCGGGTGACATTTGAAAACACTTAACGTATATAGTACTGGTGTTCTAGGGTTTATCATTAAAAAAAGGATATATATCCACCTTAAGTTACATGCAGAGGATATGTAAAATCTCAAGAGAGATTTATTTTGCACTTTTTGGTTGTCGCGCACAGTTCTACAGTACATTGCTTACCACTTGCATATCTGCAACATTTGTTCAAAAGAAGAAGAAAAAGGGTTATTAGTAACTTATCAGAGAACAACACATTGAAGCTCTTCCATGGCTTACTCCCTCAATTGAAGAAAATTACAGCATATCTCCGTAAGTTAAGTACGGGCATTTGAGCATTCAAGAATCACAATAATTAGTCAAAGAGGTGAATGCTTTGCCACAGAATTCAGGGTTACATGTTTTAGGCATCTGCTCACCCTTTCTGCATCTGAATTCCTCGGGGAGAAATTTACATGTGCAGCCCCTTTTTGTAGGTCACCTTAAGGTCAACTGTCATGCTTCACTGAAGATAGAGGGTCTGCATGGGGGTCCTGACAACGCTTTACCCTGAATTCACATGAACCCCCTACGCTAAAATCAAGGAAAGCAGTTAGGCAAAATTTGGTCGCCTCCCTACGAATTACGTGACAAAGACAGCTTTCCCTTCCGAATTACGAGAAATAAGAATAGGCTGCCTACGCCTTTTGGAAAAGAGCATACAGACCCTCAAGAAAGGTGTGTGTGTTGGGGGGGGGGGTATTTTTATGTACATGTTAAAGTGCAAGATTCTTGCTTCAGTTTAGGTTCAGCTTCAATCTTATATTCAAAATATAAATTTTTAGTCCTTTGACAGAAGAAATTCCTTCATAGATTCTATAATTTACACAAAATTATCAAGAAGAAAATTGATAACGCCAGCTGCCCTTATTTGAAGGGAAGAAGACCCCCCCCTTCCAGTGGCTATCTGGGAGACAAGACTAGATAGATTACACTGTTATCTACCCCGAAGTCTGCATTGAAATACAGGAGGTTGTGTCGATATATCATACCTCATTTTCCTCGCGACTTGCCGGTGCATATAATTGTAGTCCACGGTGGCTCAGTTTTCATTTTCCGTTCAGAATGACTTGGCTATCTGTCATACGCACATTAGGCATATCATTGGGTTTGGAGTTGAGTTTCACCAAGTTTCTAGCCAGACAACTTTTGATGATCATCTGAAACAAGTTCATACATATTATATACGAATGAGGTCATATGATTGGTTTAAATATGTATTCATCTTACCATTAGATATTCTAACATAGTTACTGTAAATTTCCTTCCAATGTCCTTGACTATATGATATAGGCAGTCTAATACTACTTGTCATAATTATTGTAAAGGATTTTACTGGTTTCAAAAATATAACCATTATTATCCAATAAAAGACCAAGATACATTGTGTAGCTGTTCTATTTTATTGATTATTCATAAGTACAGGTATATTCATTTTATCATTAGATATTATAGCATATTCACTGTAAATTTCCTTCCAATGTCCTTGACTATATCAGTATATGATATATGTATATCATATGTATAGGTAGTCTTGTACTGCTTGCAATAAATGTGCAGAATTTAACTGGTCTCTTACAAAAATATAACCATTTTTATCCAATAAAACACCAAGATTCATTGTGTAGCTGTTCTATTTTATTGATTGTTCATAAGTACATGTATATATAGAACGGGGTTGTGTCCGAAGTGGTCTGCTGTCCATGATGTAAGACTGAATAAACATGACTGGATTTGTTACTGTTAAATATAGAACGGAAGGTTTGGTGGAGACAGAAGAGCCAAGGGCATGGTAGAAGCCCAACTGGGTCAACAAAGTAGAAATAAATCAAGGTTACGCCATGCTGATTTAATGATATGGATTGTCATCCACGCAGCATGCATCGATTTTCGTCCTTTTCCCAAAAAATTGTTTTCTGCCATACTGTAAATCATATAAGGCAGCTGCAAAATGAGAAAATATATGCTGTAGATTGCACACAAAAATATTTCTGAAAACGGATACTAATGTCATAGAATGCCAATTTCAATTTTTAAGTCAAAGAAGAATATGTGAAAAAACAGAAATGAAGAATCTATTATTTGATATTCACATGTACCATGTTCAATTTTGTTCAACTTTCCTGACGTCGTACATTTCATCACGATGGGAACTCTTTTTTTTTCAAACTTTTTTTATTTGCCCGCTCGCATCAGTTTTGGGGTTCCCAGAGGATGTCATCCATACAATCAAATTAACATTGCCTTTAATATCATCATGTGGTTGGTGCGTCATATGCAAAGAGCAACCATGAGCATTTATAACTCAAAACACACCATTTAACTTCATAGGTGGGACTCATGTGTTTCCCATACAAACTATATACAGTATTTCAAACTCCTCTAAAAATTAAAGTGTGTGGTGATGGTATTCTCGACAAAAATTCAGCTGCTTTCTATGAATGATTGGGGTATTAAAACAACAGCTAGTCTGCCTGTAAATAATTTAGTTTGGTAATCTCACCCGAGAGGGGTGTGTGGCACAAATGTACGTCACATACCTCGTACTAATCTGTGACAAAATACCAACCATTAATGAAGAAAGTGGGGACGATAGAAGGGGAACTATCTGAAATACTGTAAATGCGGAAATGTTCGCAGTGGTTTTCTGTTCGCGGGTTTTGTGGCAACCGTTTCATCGTGATCTTAAGACCACCGCGAACATTTATGTCCAATACTGTTGGGATTTGTGACTTTAGTGCCGCTGCCAACTTAAAACCACTGCAAACACCCCATTTTCGCCTTAGCGCGAAATAAAAACTATGAAAACTTAAAAACATTTACAGTAAAAGGATTACCTTACTGTAGAATGTGTAGAAGGAACATGAATAATTGGGTACTGAACTTGCAGTTTGTTACTATCACTGATGTTGACTGGATCAGAATTTTTTTTCAGACGGTCAAAATATGAACAAGAGTCTGTAGGACACAAGCCTCTTTTGAATTATTATGGTATTTGCTAAGGTGTTTGGTGCCCTCTTTACCAGAAATTAGAATTTCGCTTAAAACCTGTTTCCATTTATATTCAGGTAGTTATTTATTGTAACACTAGGCAGTATTAAACCAAGGTAGTGTAGCAAGCCAAAGTCTAACCTCTGCTTGGAGAGTAGGCAGTTGGCCCCAGCTTATAGTGCCAGCTGTGGACTGTACCACACCTTCAAGATGGGGGTGTCCTTTTGTAATTTTACATTACGTATAAACTTCGTCATACATGTATGTAACAAGCCTAAAAAAATGTTGACATTGCAGAAAAAAGTAGAAAACCAATATTTTACACCCTGTAATATTAATAGAAAAATACCAAATGAAAGTAAATTATGACCAGTACATGTATGTATGATTGACAGTCTTTTGCCGTCCAATCATGATGATGAGTTATCTAATCATCTCACCCATCTCATGTCTGTGATGAGATCTCTTCATCGTGTAGCTCAATTTTGTCCCAGATTACTCATCAATTACTGTATTCCATCAAGTGAGAATAACGGCATGATATTATCATGTAAGATACAGCCAGAGCAATTTTCATATCTCAGACCCTCTTTTATAGCTTTGCACAATGCAATTATGATTGATGAGAAGATGAAAATTTCATGTATATCATTTCATGTTTCCCTGCTAACTAACACTTTATTATCTGTTAGGTAATTGATATTGTACTCGAAAAATAAAAATGTCTTTGTATGCTTATGAAAATGAAAACTGAATGTACGTGTACATGTACATGTAGATCAGGTTATTCGGTTGGTAAGGTGAAATCTGGAATCACTGATGTGAAGAGAAATTGGGTTAATGCTGTGTAGGGAAACTCTCTGCCAGAAATGTGTGCACATTTACTTTCCCTCCTAATTGTGACCCGCAAATGTTAATGTCTCCCGTGGGCATCATGTAACAAATGCAGTGTCATACTTAACACTTTAACCTTGTAGTATACTGTCATCATCATACAAACGCACGTCTGATTAGAGCTCCCAGTTCTGTCGGAGTTCCAGCCATCCAAGACGTGACATTAGCCTTACCTGGTTGCTTGACTACAATAAGGCCTAGCTGTCGGTCCATTCGGCCAACTTAAGCCATATAGATAGTCCACAAAGTTTATGCCATCCTTGGAGCTAGCCTAGCTTAAAGTGTTTGAAGTGGCCTTTTGTTTAAGCCTGCTATAGCCTAGTAGCTAGGCAACGTAAAGGCTACATCTTTGAAAGTCGTGTGTAGCAGCCTTTAGCTTGTGGGTTCATACTTGTTGGCGAAATGCCAGCGAACCCAAGCCAACGTACCAGCTATGTTTTTTTCGCGTTTGTACCCCTGTGCACTTGAACTGACCTCAAGGGCACATACTTAGTCAGTCACTTCAAATGCGCAAAAGTCCAAACACCAAAAACAATATGGCAGCTACATTCTGTAGATTCTTTGGGTCATGCCGAAGTTTACCCAAGGTCAAAGGGGTATGTTACGATCGGTAGCCCTAGACTAGCCGGTCAAATTACATGGTTTTGGTGTTAGATGAGATACTACATATTACTGATATTTATAAAATAAAAGGCATCAAACTATGCATACATGTACCTACGTGTATGGCATACTGTACAGCAGATATCCAACACATTTATCAAATACAGTGGTATCAAATATTATAATTCTAAACCAACCTTTAATCTTACACCATATAGTAAAGAATGTCAATGAGTAATATTCCCCACTATGCTTGGTGATTGTTTGGCAAGTTGCACACATACAGTACAGTATGCTTAGATAATGTCACAATGATATACAGTGAAAAATCAGTCTTAACATTTGTTAATGGGGGTTAGTGTGCTTGGGCAGAGCTAGCTGAAGGGAAAAGTGCCTGTCCTATAAATTATGTATGACTGGATACATTGTTAATGGGGGTTAGCTATTTCTCTTTAATCTACATCTGAAAAGTCTGCCATTTATAAAGAACATGGTCATGGTTGTGTTACATAAAGAGCCATGGAATTAAAAGAGACTTGGGTATTGATATGAATTGAAGGACGTTCTTATGAAATATTCCGATGACGCCTGACTGTGAAACCCTACGTGAATACCATATCACGTACATATAATTTCCTATACATGTATTGTACCTTTAGAAATACATTTTGGAGTTTTACTAAATTTAATGTAATACAAATGTCCAATATTCCATTTGCATATAGCACTTACCCCAGCTAGTCTGCATTATATGTACTGTTAATGATATCACATTGTAGTTGTATTAATATATTATAATTCATTTCAATTGAAGTGGTAATACATTGGTTATACATTTGGTATATACAATATGGAATTACAGTACAGGTATATGAACATGTATACACATGTACCTTGTTAAATACATATGTATATGGATAAATATGTTCTTTGTGTACATGAAATTCACACCTGTGTTAATACAAAGCTTTCAAAGTTTTGAAAACAACAACTGAACAAATATCATCCGTATCACATGTCACATTTGAAATGCTGAGTGCAACTTAATAATTTATGGTAAGAAAATGTATGCTTTAACTTAAAGGCAGCCAAAAGATATTCTGGACAGATTGTTAAACTTAATGGGCCTGTATGCAAAATTTTGGTTGCAAAAGTGAAAATATTGAAATATATGCATAACAAAATCTTAACGTTCTTGACAGTTGCAGGCACGTTTTAGCTCATTTGAATCACAAACAGGACCATGGCCCCCTTATTTTTGGGTGGTACAAAAAAAGTAACACTTGACAGGTGATAGCTTTTCTACACATTAATTCAATTCAGTGATATTCACCCCCTTCATACCGTTATACAATGCTTCAGACTTGATTCTACTATAGTATGTAAAAAAAAATAACTAAAAAAATTGACTTTTAACGTCATCAAAATCTTACATTGTGTACCTTTAAGAAATTTTTGTGCTTTCCCTAGCAGATGAGATTGGCCATGCAAATCTTACATTGTGTACCTTCAAGAAATTTTTGTGCTTTCCCTAGCAGATGAGATTGGCCATGCAAATCTTATATTGTGTACCTTTAACAAATTTTTGTGTTTTCCCTGACAGGTGAGGTTGGCCTGTTCTACCTGATCTTCTACTCCTGCCTGGCCTGTTTCTTCGCCATCACCCTGATTGTCTTCTACCAGACCCTGAGCTGGGAACAACCAACCTACTGGGCCGGCAAAAACTACATGAACATCCCCAGTACGTAGCCTGTGTTACACAGTCTCTCATTGTCGGGCTGATTGGGCGTCCTTCCCGAGAGCTTGTGGACATACGCTTCTAAATCAAGAGAACCAATCCCAGAACAGCTAATAGGAGCTCAGGATTCTTAATCACTAAATCAAGAGAACCAATCCCGGAACAGCCAATAGGAGCTCAGAATTCTTAATCACTATGAAAATCAGTCCATATACTTAAGTCAGCAGAATTAAGATGCTCCCAGTTCTTCTGACTTAGAAGTGTTGTCCATCAAGCTTCTATGTTCTAGGGGCATTGAAGGCCGGCTAGTGTCATTTAGTCAGGCTACCCTAGTAAGTGCATCTCCATCAAGTCATGCTCAAGACGACAAGAAAAAAACATAGAAAAGAAAAGATTTTGAAGTTCTGACTATAGCAGGGCTGTCTCCAGGACGGAAATTTGCTCGTTGGGACGGCAGAAAAATTCACCCTGTCCGCCCCCAAACCAGAAATTTATGACCTGAAATTGATGAAAATGTATTTTCATAAGCTTAAAATGACAAATTTACCAACGAAAATTCAAATTCAAAACATCGGCTCCCAAACAATGAGAAGGACAGAAAGCAATTCAAATATGGAGATAGCCCTGGACTATAGTATGTATGTACATCTTCAGCAGGTAATTGTCAAGATGACCAAAAAAAACGACATAGGAGGTGAAAGAAAAGATTTTGAAGTTCTGGCTCGATTGTGAAAGATAAAGAAATATAGAAAGAAATTGTGAATCAAGATGTTACATAGTTTACCAGACAAACATGGATTGTTTAGTAGTGGGTGTAGAAATGACTATGTTGCTTGTTTATTCTCCAGGTGTGGGGTTCCGTCCTAATATCAGAACCGAGGGCAACATCGCCTTCAACCCTACCCAAGCCAATTCCTACGACAAGTACATCAAGCAGCTGGACAGCTACCTGGCACCATACAAGTACGTCAGCAACTTTTCATGGCCATGAGCTAACATGTAACATGAGTGTTCTTTCAACAGAGCCCATGTTTTAGAGATTTGGTTTTAAAATCAAGGATTCTTCTTTGCTCATTCACAGGGTTCTAGGTAGTACATTTTAGCGCAACAGGCGACCACGCTATACATTTGTTCTCATTTAAATGTACACATTTGGTAACTTCCGTTACCGTTAGAAGTAAGACGTTTCTGACATTAGGATATGCAACATATAAGGTGCCAAACTGTTGTTTTTATGACGACTTAAAACTTTTCTGGCTTTTAAAAACGACAGTTTGGCACCTATTATGTGGCATATCTTAATGTCAGGAACGTCTTACTTCAAGCGGAAGTTACAAAATGTGTGCATTTAAATGAGAACGAGCGTATAGTCTGTGACCACTATGCTAAATTAGAACCATACTAGTAACGCTTAATTTTCAAGTAGTGTAGTGGTACTTTGCATGAATTTACTTGTCTTATAATGTGAAAAATGTTGATATTATCCTCCAAACTGACAAAAAAAATCCTTCTTATTACATGTGGTCTAAAAAGAATTATGTCCCCCATGGACACATGAGGCCAACCTTGTACCATAAATTTTCAAAATCTCCTCACTGTGGAAGGACCAAACCCCCTTTCACACCATCCCCTAGATTGGTCGCTTCCCTACCTCGCGATTACCGTTAGATAAAATAAAATCCTGGCCAGAACCGTGTAATTTGTGAAACTTGAGAGTTGTTGATTTGATTGATTTGGCAGTAGAAAAAAGTATAGCCAGGGCTACCCAACTAGCCGAAGGCTATTACAAAGGGTTAGCCCTTTGTAACAATATACAAAGTTCAGTACAAACTTTCGCATAGCACATTAACGACTGAAATACAAGATACAGAGTTGTTCTCAAGCTGTTGTTGGGTTGTCTGTTTCAGTAACGTGACTGATGACAACTACGTAGACTGCACTTCCAGCCCCGCCCCCCTGGGGAAGCTGTGCAAGTTCGACACCTCTCAGCTCGGCCCCTGCGCCACGTCCCCGTATGGATACGACCAGGGCAAGCCTTGCATCCTGCTCAAGTTCAACAGGGTATGTTTCCGCTGTAGGAATGTAGTTCTTCTTTCTTTCACTGTAACGTTATGTTCACTGTTTTCACGGTCACGGTACAGTGAACTTACCATCGTGAAAAAAGCTATTGTTATTATTTATGATTCATTCACACATTCGGTCTGTAAATCACTTGCCGCCACCGTGAAGTTAAAGTTCCGTGAAAATGTCCATTTTCTTTGCATCGTGAAATTTTGCTGCCGTGAAGATATAGTGAATTATAGTAGCCAATTACTGAATTTGAACGACACGAAAACTGATTTCGTCATAGGGGGGATTTTACTCACAAACTGTCATCACGTGTTCGAACGGCATTCCCCGAACCCGGAAGAAGCAGGTGTTCGATTACAATCTGACTGATTTACGACAGATCAGTACAAAAATAAGCCGTTTTTCACTGTAATCTAAACAAGTGAGGAAGGGGAATAGTTAGCAACATTGTATGGCGATATCTGGAAACGTATGACCGCATGTGTGCAGGCGCCATGCCGCCCGCGGGAAGTGCATACCTGCAAGACACTGGGCTCCGTGACACAGGTCAGAGTTCAGGGAATGCCGTTCGAACACGTTCTATTCTTAACGGAGGTGTGCAATTACATAGACACTAACTGTGACAGAGTTAGAGAAGGTCTGTAAAAGAAATTGTACCATTATCATACAATAGAAAAAATGACACAAATTTAAGAAATATACACTGGCTTCAAGGACAGAAGATAACTGCTCAAAATAAAAAGAATAATTATGTTGTCCTCCCAAACAGCCATTGCTGAAAATCCATTTAATATTGCGGTTGGTGATTTTAGCAGTTTGGGGAACAGTCCACTGCATTTAATTTTAACGGTGGAAACAAACATCACTGTCCCAATTGTTAGCGATCAAACATTTGCGATTATGAAATTTTAGCGGTTGAGTTAGTGACTGTTAAAGTAGCTAAAATTAAGTTACAGTTGACAAATCAAGAATAACAGTATCTTTCCAAGTTTAGTACTACCTTGATTAGTTAGCAGTTCAGTGTTCTCACCAGAATTTTTTCACAGCATAGGGGTCAGGTACAGAAGGCCAACTTTACGCGGTGCAAGTTACGCGTGGAGTGCTGAAGACATGACCAGAGTAGGGAGTCCGGCATGTTCCCCCGGAAAATTTGTAAATTCATAACCCAATGAGACATTATTTCATGCATTTTGAGGGATAAATCTTGTGAAGTAGACTTTTTCCTCTGTCACAGCCTCATTCTAAAGCCAAATATGAACTTTTTATAAGATTTATACCAGGTTTGTCCCAGAAAGAAACACCCCTATGCTGGTTGAAACACAGCATAGGGGTCCAGATCACAGCAGATCATAGCATAGGGGGTCCAAATCACAGCATAGGGGGCCCCTATGCTGAAAAGGCCTGGTGAGAACACTGAGTTAGCAGTTGTTCACTGTACTACATGCTTACAGAATTGTGATGTTTGTTTATTGTAGGCTTTTGGCTGGGAGCCCGTTGCCTACAAGACTGTTCCTGACAACCTGGCTGCCATGAACTTCACCAACGGCGCTGGCACAGTTCTGTGCAAAGGCAAGGTAGGAAAATGTGCCAACATTCCGTATCTATTGTTTTAGTCGGGATCTAGCTGTAGTGCTAGTTGGCTGTACTCTGTAGAAAGCATAACTTTTTTGTTGTTGTGATTTTAAGCTATGTAAATGTGTCACCCCACATGCAACAAATGTTTGATATGGATGTTCTAGACCGGGTGATATTTTGGGTTATCACACAGGGTTCTACTTTTATCACACAGGCCTCCATGGAATGATTTGAATGCTGTCGAAAATTTGAATAGCAGATTCGGCCGTTGGAATTGAAGTTGTTACAATTTTTCATCCGAGGACGCATTACAGTATCAGTCCCAGCGCTCCCGCGGGTCGTATCACCTCTGGCCGTTGACCGTCAGGCGATCCTAGCCACGCTGGTACCTCGGGCGATATACAGAATACGCTGTGTTGTGTGCTACATTTACAACTAGCTTTTGCCCCTATATCCTCCTCACGGTTATCTAATAGTTGCATGGCCAGCTCTTTTTAAAAAGCCTTTTTTTTGTTTATTAAGTCGATGTTGTTTCTTTGCTCAGTACGCACCTGACAGGAATGCCCTGAACCAAGACGACATCAGCTACTTCCCCCGCGAGTTCAGCCCCAACTACTTCCCCTTCCGGGGTCACATCGGCGGCATCGACGCCACCGCCAAGTACCTGAGCCCTCTCATCGCCGCGCAGTTCAACAACGTCACCACCAATAGGAACATCCGCGTGCTGTGCGAGGCGTTCTCCGGGAACATCAAGTCCAGCGACCGGACAGAAGACATCGGGCGCTTGCAGATTGACCTGCGTGTCTCCGCCGGAGCCAACTAACGATTGCTTTCCCCTAGAAGGTTGATGTATAACTGGGGTTTTAGCATATAAGGAGGGAGGTACCTGTAGTAAGGGGGGAGGAGGCCATTGCTGGGTGGATTAAGGATGTATTTATTCCTGTTCTAGGCCACTGATTGTGTTCCACAGTGCATGTTTGCAGGATTTCATGAGCTACTGTAGATAACTGTGTCATATATCGGGTCCAGAGCTATGGACTAACACCAAAAAAAAAATATAGAGAAATGTTAACCAATGTTGAACCCAAAGTTACAGATATATCAGCATGAGAAACCTCAACTATAGACCAAGCAAGCAAACAGTTCATATCCAACGTTGTGTAGTTTGAACTGCACAAAAAGAGTTTAGGGGAACCGAAATGTAATTCCCAAGCACTGTAAACACTTGTAGATTGGTAGGATACGCCTCTTTTCCATTCATATCCACATGTAAATAGGAAATTCAGGGCTTTTTGTTTTCTTCTTTTATTTTGTCCTCTCCCATGGAGAATGATCGCTGCTCCCCCTAGAGATTCCATCGTGTAGTGCACCTTTATATGTACATTATATAACCCTCCTCCTCCTGTAGTCAAAACATGCACTTCAAACACTTATCAATGAATTGTCTAAGATGTAAAATTCACTGTTCAGATGTTACAAGGCTGATTGTTCTGTCAGCCTAGAGAGATAGTACAGCTAAATACAGAAATTAATACAGTTCTTCGTTCATGAGTAGAACTTACTTTTATCTTTTGTTTCCCTGTATTTTTGAGTACTTGTAAGAACTGTCAATGCTTGTGTAATCGATGTAAGTGTACCCCAGAAACAAACTTAGATGGCCGCCCGGCCGTTTACAGCTAAATGGATTGGACTCTTACGTAGGGCATTTTTTAACATAGTGTTTCCCGTGTGTAATAGAATGTAACTAGTCAAAACAGCTTCTAACAGCTATGTCAAATTGCAAACTGCTGAAACAAAACAAAAAAACACAACCGCTCTAAATGATATTACTAGTTTGCGGCTTTGTCACGTAGATAAATATGTAGATATATTATATATACGTGTCTGTATATCATCCCGGACCTTATTGTAGTTCCCTGCAAGAGTTTGCGTTCCTTTTCCCTGTAGTGTGTAGATGGTGTTAGTAGCCTCCTTCTCTACAGTGTTTGAAGGGATTTTAGACAATTTAAACATGTGTCTTCCCTGTAGGGATGGAGACATAGGGTGTATTTAGGCACGTCTTATATGCAATTCTCCACTTGCTTATCTTGGGTTTGTTAGGGCATGTAGTCGGTGGGTCAGTTGTTTTCCGATGTTAAGTAGCTTGAAGTCAAGTAGTCAAAGTAAAAGGTTAATTGATAATAAAAAAATGTGGATCTTTCCGGATTCTTCTAAGATGCAATGATTTTTATGTGGAGGGACGCAGTGGCATGGTTGGCAATCTGACAAACAGTATTATGGTATTGAATTTTTTGTAATTCCAAAATGTGTTGAAAATTTTGTATTATGAGCATATATGGGGTGTACCTAGTCTGTGATAAAACTACTTTTTGTGGTATATTAACATCATCTTCGAATTTTTCATGGCGGACAGTATTTTTGACATGTATTTTGCATCTTCATCCGTACTGTGCTTGCTATTGGAGAGACGTCAAAAGATTGTAAAGTTTTGGCAGGACTTAATTTCTACCTCTGTTGTCAAAAAGAGAACATACCATACAAGTGTAAGTTCAGGAAGCTTTCTCTGGGAACAAAAGATTCAGAAAAAGACGTGAAAGTTGTCGGGACGCTGTCTGTATCATCATTGTACGTACGTCGGGATATTTTGGTCCTTATAGTATGAAGTGGTGTACCAGTGAAGTTATGTCAGAAATTTCAACCATACAGATTCCATTCATGCCAATTTCTGCTCTCTCCACTACAAATACCCCCTTGTTTTACCCCTGCATGTTAATGTGTTGAATTGAGATTTAAACCTTTTTTGCTAGTTTAAGATTTGTATTTTGCACCTGGAGACATTTCTAATCGGATACTCCTTCAATGCCTGTATCAAATTTCTTTCAATTCATTTTGTACTGGCAATTTTAGTTTTAATTTTGTGGTTGTTGATTCCTTTAAGCAAGTGTTTGATGAATTTTAATTGAATAAAGTTCCCAATAAAAAAATCCACCAGTTGTTTTTGTCTTTTTGGGAGAATCACTTAAGACTAGTTTTAGCAGGAGCCAGAAAAAAAATATTTGAGTGTGTGTGTGTGTGCGTGTGTGTGACCATTGTGGACATAACTAGCATTTGTTGATATTGTAATGCCATCAGGATAGTAAGTGAGTGGGTGTGATGAGTATATAAGTATTCAAAGCAAATTTTACAGAATGCATTCAAATGAATATTAGAAAACAAATCTTTCTGAATTTGCAGACCTAACAAGACGATATGAACTCAGAAGCTAAAAAACAAGGTTCGTGTTATACTTAGTATATATGTATTCTACAAGATTCATGTGATTTTGAATATTAGTGTGTATGCATTGCATAATTTTTGTATGAATATTGTAAGATTTTTGTCAGTTTTCTAGTACAGTATTTTTTGGTAGAAATTCCATAAAATTGAACAAATTCCCTTAAACTTGCAAGAAATTTGGCATCTAAGAGGGTTTACTTTAGTGCATATATTAATATATACATTTAGCGCATATACTTTGCTAGCTGCACCTCGTAACAAGGATCAATAATGGTGACGTATATTCAAGTCCGTATGATTTGACTATTTCCATTTTTTTTGCTTAGGTAAAGGTTGCTGGCGAAAAAATCTCGTCTTTTTTTTGTACGTTAAACCGGTTGCAGTGTGGCCTAGAGGGTAGAGTGTTTGCCTTGCATATGGTAGGTCGTGAGTTCGATCCCCGGCCGGGTCATACCAAAGACTTAAAAATGGTACATACTGCTTTCTCTGCTTAGCACTCAGCATTTGGGAAAGAGTGTGGAAGTTAAACACACCACTACTAGTGGACTAGCCCCCTGCTGTAGTGACTTGCATAAAGTTGTGTGGCACAAGGGCTACTGAAACGGAGATGGGCACCGCCCTATCGGTATGGGAACAAACTTTTTTGACAGTGGTGGGTCAAAGTTAAAAACAACTTTTTTCCGCAAACTTCACCTAAGCCAGAAGCTGTCAATATACGCAACTCATGATGATGTTCGTCCATCGTTGTTGATGAAGACAGGCCCTTAGCTGTGAAGCTGTGCCGAACAGATTGTCACTGACATTTTTACACAGCTTCAAATTCACATCAAAACATACATGATCATTATTGGTAGTATTTTTTCTTATCATTAGTTCAATAGTTGTATCGTAAAGATGGAAAATAATTTTGGCATTGAAGTAACTTAATGCACTTGCTCAAATATAAAGTGCTTCTTTATGGTTACAAGTGACGGTTATCTGCCTATATGTAAAGTGCTATATATATATATCCTAAATGTGAAATGCCCCCTACAAGCACCATTAAAAGCCATGCCTTTCGTGTCAGCACAAACATCTGGACAGTTTCAAATGTTGAAGTCATCACACATGGTGCAGTGCCATCTAGCTGGATTAAGTGGAAGTGCAGACGAGAAATCTTAAGGTTGGAATCTCAAAAATCTCCACATCCAGATAGTGACAAATTGCAACACTCTTTGGGCTGTTGATGCTGTCATTCAATAGATCCATTGATTTATTGTTCAATATCAATATGCATTATCTTATACCTGCAATGCTTTGCTGGTCCAGTTGGGTCAATTTCTGTGAGATTTTTAATACCACATGTTGTTTGTGATATATCTTTTATAAGCTTTTGAGACCTTACTATGACTACTTCGCCAAGAATCTCTGACAAGAGAACATCCATTCATTGCAGTTGTTACTACCTTCTACTTTTGGTTTGTCTGTGTGTTTCTTTCTGTGTGTTTATTTATTTATTCTTTATTTCTGTTTTCTTTATACAGGGAAGGCGCGCTCAGTGCTTAACAACCTGCTTTTAATACAGGCGTGCCCTGTACAGAACAACGTAAACGGACTCAATAACATACACAAGGAAATAACATAAACTAGAAAGGCAACATTTGCGGGAGCAAATGCGACATGTTTTGCCCATTTCCCTTCCCCATGCAAAAAGGGACTGTGGCATAGAGGCTAATGTTTGTTGTATGTCTGCAATGGTGGTATTTCAACTATTTGAATGAATAATTGAATGGAAGACCAGTCAGAAATGGATCTTTCCCAATTTGAAACCCAATGCATGGATGGGCTCTTCCAGGCACCCATATTCATACTGGACCATTAAAAACCACCTTCACCAAAAAAAACTGGACCTTTTTGATAATCAACCAAGCCAAAAATTGAATTTTTTAAAATGTCCCCCTCATACAATAATGGACCAACACGCATCCCTAATTATCACCTGTCTGGTTTCACCTGTTCATAAATGGATTGATTACGCCGTCTGCCGGGAACTAACATGATTAAGGCCATGAGTTGCTGAGAAAATTTAAATCCCCCGGATGTTGAGGAGTTGACCAATCAGCGCACAGCTCTGGGGTCATGACCTGCGAACTGGGTCTTGGGTAGTTTACAAGATGGCCGACCGTTCGTAAATACTGTATTTGCAACTTGTGCCAGAAAATAGCCTAAAAAACTAAAATCTAGGTCCTGGTGTGGTTCACAGAGGGCCAACGGCAACACAAATGTCCTCACTGCTCCTGTCCAACCCTTTGTCAGGTGGAGACAATACCGGTTCCGGGCTGATTATCTCCATGAAAAATGGAGATGTTGTTTTTGGCATGTTTGTGTGTGTGTCTGTCTGTCTGTGTGTCTGTCTGTGTGTTTGTGTTTCCAGACAATTGTAGTCAGCATAACTCAAGAACCTCTGGCTGGATGGATTGCAATGATATTTGGTATGTGGGTGGGTGTTGGTAAGACAAAGGTCAAGGTTGATTTTGGGCCCCCTGGTGTGTGACCTTGGTGCTGCAGCCGGACTTGGCCTGGACGTGCTATGATCCTGATCTTTCGGCGGAAGATAGCTTGTTGGGCCTGTAGTGGAAGTTGAAAGACTGCTAGAAGATATAGTCAGCCTAGGAGAGACAAGAGAAGTATACAGAAGAAGAAGAACTTTATTGCACGACAATCATACACGATGCATTTGTATGGCAACAACTATTAATGGCTCATTGTACATAGTACAAAATAGAAGTACAGAATAAAATTTAACATCCTAATTGCTAATTACAAAAATACGCCATTGCAGTTCCAGTGACACATACCAGGGGGTCCCAAATCGACCTTGACCTTTCTCCTCCCACATACCAAATATCATTGCAATCCATCTACACGTTCTACAGTTATGCTGACTTTAGGCATCCGGACGACAAACATACACGCCCGCAAACACACAAGCAAGCACACGCAAAACAATATCTCCATGAAAAAGTTTTTTTTCATGGAGATAATAAGACTTATAAGAGCATAAGTCTTTGATATAGTGTTGCAATCAAATGGCGCTTATAATGAGTTATGGTATTTTTTCCAATGCAGTGTTTTATGTTTTTACCTACGTATTTTTGCGTTATGGGAGTTGTCGCATCTAAATATATAACATATACATGACTCAGCTGTAATTCTTTGGTAATCCACTGGCCACGTTGCCAGTTCGCTACCTGAGTCCAACACAGCCACATACAGCCCTCCTTTGTCAATAGACAGGGGAACAAAACCTGTCTGAACCTTAATGCCCTTAATCATACACCATTTAAGGATGTGTATGTCTGTGCATCATTATAACACATTACAAGCGCAGACGCAGTGTCTGTCTGATGCATAATACATCATTTCTAGGAACTAGTCTTTTTCCGTTTTTCATGCTTCGTTTGATTTCTCGACAAATGCCCTTCTATTGTCCTTTATACACCCACGTTGTTTGATATAAATAGATCATAGACACATGATAGAGAAAGGCAACTTTGCTGTTGCGCAGTAGAGAAAGTTGATGACGCAACACTTCAAACAGGTGGCGGCCACGCCCCCTCGGCTAACACCCCAAAAAAGGAAACACCCCTGCTAGAACGAGTGGTATAGTCCATTTTTTGTCAGCCATTTCAAAATGGCGGAAGCAGGAGTGCCGGGGTGTGCGGAGGCCGCGGTGTCCCCACGACCTGGCCGGGCACAGGAGACCCAGGCCACCGAGGACTCGTCCGAGAGCGACGGAGAGTGCGAGGAACGTGGGCCCTTCAGGAGAAAAGTGTCGACCCAGGGACAGCTGAAAAACAAGGTCAGTACGCTCGTCAACTTCCCGTGCAGAAGACAGTGTCCCCCGGACCTCCATATCATCACTCAAAATTATCACGCCAAAATTTGTTATTATAACCACCCCTTTCTCCACCTCCATACCAAGATACCTTACAGATATAGGTATCCCTTTCTCAACCGTATAGGCAGCCTGGAATCGAACGTTTTCCTTGTCTTATAGTTGAATAAAATTAGGAGAAAGCCCGTACCGTTATAATGTACTAACCCGGGCCCTCCAAGCTGCGTCCTGTCCGGTCTATGTTTACACATGGCCCGTGGGCTGTTATCCTGTGTACCCACCTATCCTAGCCGAGCCACTTCGCCTATCAGGAGGGAAAACAAGTCTAGAAACGAATCCACCAAGCTGCCATGTCATAGGAAGGGGTACGCCGAGTTTTTCCTGTATGACTGTACCTAGGATGTTACGGTATAAGTTTTACATGTACCAGGAACTGGCTGCATATTTTTATTAGCCAGAATATCACATCAGTTCAGGTTTAATAGATATTTCAAAAAGAGAAAAAGTGTCAGAAACCATTAATCATAATCTATC
Organism: Branchiostoma lanceolatum; assembly: GCF_035083965.1. Classification (NCBI taxonomy): domain Eukaryota; kingdom Metazoa; phylum Chordata; class Leptocardii; order Amphioxiformes; family Branchiostomatidae; genus Branchiostoma; species Branchiostoma lanceolatum. Next base: position 4,481,844 of record NC_089738.1, on the reverse strand, counting down.
AAAACATTTCATACAATCTGTCATTTTTTGTTGTTCCTGTTCTTTGTTTATCTATTTTTCTTAAAATTTTATTTCTTCTGGTCACTATATACATGTATGTACCCCAGCGACTGTCAAAAACCTTTGGGGATTTCCTTGCAAAATTTGAAAAAGATATATACATAGCAATATGTCGATAGATCAAATATTACGTTCAACTATCATAAAGAAATGTGATTCACAGCATCAAGCCATCATGACAATTTTTCATAAAATTGAGAAAATTATTAGTTGCATTTTTCCTGTATTTGTTTCAAAGTTTCAAAACTTCTTTTCCTTGTTGGATGAAGAAACCTTTAAGTCAAGCTTTCACCTGTAAAATTATGATATTTTCTGGTTCTAACTCTAAGAACCTTATTGAGACTAGAGTCAGTTAAAAGAACTCTAAGATGATTTCCAGGGAATAAACGACTTCTTGCATTCGAGCTACCTCCAATGTGGCTATATCTTAAGTACGTGGCGTTTGCCGTTGGCAGCCTGTGTCGGTTGGACGAAGCAGCTCTCGATGCGTGGCGTTTGGCGGGGCCGCCGGCTACAATTGACGGCATGTGAGCTTCTGATTGGTCCCTTCTTTGATAACAGGCCTAACATGGACCAGAGACCATTGATAACTGAAAACATTTTGCAGCACATCATTCTTAGTCAGAGTCTGACATTTTTGCAGAAAAAAAGGAGAGAACCCAGCTTTTTTCATGTGGGATGCAAAAATGGAATTTAATATCTTGTGATCCGTGCCGGTTGTATCCCTGAAACCAGTTCAGAAGAAACGGCATCAGACAAACTTGCTTCATTTCATCCTTAATTGGTCTTTTAGTATGTACGGGACATGTAACGTCATCTCCTTATTTGGCCTTTCTTTCTTCTAGAGTTCATAGGCGGCTACCGTCACCTTGTATTGACATGCATGTGCAGGGCCTGAAATTCATTTTTGGAATAGGCACGCTGGAAAAGGAAAGTGATCTCAATCCAGTTTTAGCTCACTGAAGAGCTACATGTATTCTTCCACTGGTCGTGAGAGAGAAGACAGACGCTATGTACAGTATTTACAGGTTCATTGTACCAGAGACATTCCCCTAGCTCTTTTCAATACTAGTAAGTACAATGAACATGGGACCATGGCGTAATGTCCCATCCTAAGGACTGCGACCCTTTCCGGTAGCGTGCATGTCGGGTGAGCTGGGATCGAACTCGCGGCTTCTAGTTCCAGAGGCAAGATCGCTTTAACCACTGGACTACGCACGTTACGCTACTGCACTGGTGCTCCTACAGGTAATCTAAAAGTCTTGGTGCACAGAAAGAAATTAAGTTGAATATCAGCAAAACGTAATAACAATTTAACCTTACTGTCTCCCCTAAGAACTTCAATCTGTAATTCTGTAGCTAACTTCAAAAACTTCAAGCTTGAAAATCTTAAACAAGAAATATGTCAAACAAAGCACAACAAAGTTTATATTGCTTTTTCTGATACTTTTCTGATAGTTTTGAAGCTTTCAAAATCGAAATTAACTCAAATTCTAACATCAAAATCTTAAACAAGTACTACAACAAAGATCTTATTATCTTTTTACACTTAGATGTCAAGAATATGCTGTCTACTAGTGTGCAGTGATACCTTTACACATTAAACCGTACAAAAATATCTGGGTGCACCAGTGCACCCACAGTAAAAAATTAGGTGCACAGCTCCAAAATTAGGTGCACTGGGTGCACATGCACCCAGTATTTCGAGCCCTGTATAGCCTACAAAAATATTGACACACCTGTGCACCCACAGTCAAAAATTAGGTGCACAGCTCCAATTTTGGGTGCACAAAAGTGCACATCCTGTATTTCAAACCCTGTTGCAAATATAACTACTTTCTCACAATGTCTGGAATAACAACAGAAAGTAATTAGAACCCCAGACTAGAATTACATAACCAGATACTAAAATGTCATATTAAATAATTGAGTCACTGTGTATATATATATATATAACGTTCGCCACTGATTCATACCCATGCTTCATTAAGGTGAGTACATATAGAAAGAACAAAATTAACCTATGCATGTTCTAAATAAAGCACTAGTAGTTGAAGAATAATGAGTTCAAAATAGATCAAAAGCGATAAAGTATAAAAATGATTTGATAGCCAAAGAGTCATATATGGCCACCAATTGGGATGCTAGAAATGTCTAGTGTGGTTATGAATGCATCCATATTCTTTTGCAGAATAATATTACCGGTAATAAGCATATGGGATATGGCAGATTGCACATTGGAATATTAGTCAGCTATTTTGAATCAGAAATTGCAAATATGTCGGCGCTTACGGATTCTTCATTTGTAGCACTTATGTAATATAAAATTTTGTCAGGAAATATCAGCTACATCAAAAACATGAGCATTTCTGCAATCTCTTTTTCTTCTTTATTCTGTATTTATTTATTTTTGTTTCCTAAAGGCCACACCAATTTATTTTCTTGGTTAACGGAATAAAAAAATTAAAAAACAAAAATGCTAGATTGGAAAAACAACATGAAAACAGAATCTCAGAGGAATGTTTTTACTTTGGTGCACACAGTATCAGGGAGTGAACAGGGTCAGGTGCAAGTTCCCACCCCAGCCTTCTGTTTTCATGATTTTTTTGTTAATGCTAAAATTAAAAATACAAGTCTGGAAATATCAGCTATATAAAAAAGATCAACATTTTTGCAAACTCTTTTTCTTATTTATTCTGTATCTGTTCGTTTCCTACGCGAGGAAGGTCTGGATTATAGTTAGATACAACTGTGATCAGCTACATGTACATGTACACATCGGGTCATGTATTTCTAGGCCTCTCCATGGCCAGTCCCTACCGCCAGCCCTACTTATGCGCTGTAAGTGCTTCAATTGCAGTTTGAAGCACTGCTCTTTAACATTGCTTTGATATCTTTGACAATGGCCAGAAAACCTTCTGAAGCGACAGCGGAGAAGAATGGCTTGTCGCTATTTTGGCGTCCATTGTGTCAAATGAAAGTAGTAGTCAAAATAAATTGTGCCATGTCATCTCGCAGCGTTCTGTGTAATGAGCCTTATTTTTTTTCTAAAAGGCTTCATCAAAAGAAACACCTGCTCGCAGGCCTTCGGATTGTACCGTGGATAGATTTAGCGTTCATAATCCTATCAACAGCCCTCTTCCTGATTGAACCACTGATGAAAAGATTATTTCAAAGCTTTATGCATCATCACCACAGGCACATCGCATTAAATGTCCGTTGGAAATTGGACAAAAATAAAGCAGCTTTGATTTTCTTTTTTCCTAGTGGTCCCGTTTTTTTATTAATTTCAAAAAGTACCTGAAGTACCGAAGTACCAAAAGTAAGATTCATGTACATGTATATGATATCGTAAGCAAAATTTTGGTTCCATCTATTCAGTTTACAGTATTTCTGACTCAATTCACAACTTGGAGGAACATAAGTTATCAAAACTAGCTTCAGAACTAAAATGTTTGTTTTTTCTGCCTACAGTACATGTACTAGCACTGATACAAATTCAAAATTGCCTGCACCAGACAACTGCAAAGTTTATCTGCATTGCGTCTTTCCTTTCCATTTTAGTCAATTATAAACCATGTTTCAAAGCTAGCATTAATGAATTTATCCTATCTTACATTTAGCATTCTACATGTATTGGTAGTCAGTACAAGAAATAAAAATTCACATACTGTAATTCTTATTTCTTTCACTGTAACTTTATGTTCACTGTTTTCGCTGTCACCTCTGTACCGTGAACTCATATACATCACCATGAAAAAACCTGTTGTTATTTTTTATGATTCCTTCACACATCCGTTCTGTTAATCACTTGCTGCCACCGTGAAGTTTAAGTTCAGTGAAAGTGTCCATTTTCCTTAGATCGTGAAATTTTGTTACCGTGAAGTTAAAGTGAATTACAGTATATTTAATTTTGTATACCCAGTACATGAACAGGTGCAAGTAACCGTATGCTACTAGTAGTAGACATCAGAGGTACTTGCACACCTTCAATTTTACCTGTACTTATAGAATACAAATACATGTGTATGTATGTTGAGCCCTGACTTTGGATATGGAATTTCACAATTCTACATGAATGTCCTTTCAGTGTTCTCACCAGAATTTCTTCACAGCATAGGGGTCAGGTACAGAAGGCCAACTTTATGCGGTGCAAGTCACGCGTGGAGTGCCGAAGACATGACCAGAGTAGGGAGTCCGGCATGTTCCCCCGGAAAATTTGTAAATTCATAACCCAACGAGACATTATTTCATGCATTTCAAGGGATAAATTTTGTGAAGTAGAGTTTTTCCTTTGTCACACTCACAGCCTCATTCTTAAGCCAAACATGAACTTTTTATAAGATTTATGAAGGGTCACAAGGTTCTTCCCAGAAAGAAATACCCCTATGCTGGTTGAAACACAGCATAGGGGTCCAGATCACAGCATAGGGGGTCCAAATCACAGCATAGGGGGCCCCTATGCTGAAAAGGCCTGGCGAGAACACTGTCCTTTAGTATTTACATTGTATGTACAATGAGTTCTAGTAGGTTTAGTAAATAGCATAATCCTGTACCTGCCCTGATGTTGACATAGAGACAAACTTGATGGTTTTTTATTGACACCCCAGGGTTGAATCGTCAGAAGTGACATTTAGCAGGGTATGTGTGGGCTTAAAAGAGAGATCCCTCCAGCTTCGTGCTTTGATTCCGATCTTTCCTCTCACGTACAATCATAACAGTCAGGCTTTTAGCTAGGCATGCGTCCATGCGTCTTTTGGACGCATGATACTAAGATAAGAAGAAAATTGGAAGCACTCTTTTTCAGCAGCACGCACAGAAGACCCCCTGTTTCCCTGGTAATTACATACTAGTAGTACACATGTTACTGTACATGTGTTGCTTTTTTTAGTCCTACCAGACACTGGGACAGCATGAAAACTGATTGACATGCAAGGCTACCAGGAAATTGTTAATCCATAGAGCCCATTGGGAGACCAAGAGGGAACAAGCAGTTTTTAGTGCTTGAAATGGTCTGCTAAAAGTATGATAAGACTAGAACACACCTATTGTAACCCCCACATCACAGCACCCCCCCCCCCCATTTTTGGACCCCTTGTCTTTAAATCCTAGCTAAAAGCTAAGCCTGAATTCATAGTACACATAATATCTACAGTTCTTTCTACATTGTTGATTGTACGCCAAGTATTTTTTTGTTCCCTGGAACAACATAAGGTTTGTGTCCTCGAGTTTGTTTACGCTTCAGGACGTACAGTTGGCCTTTCCCATGAAACATGACACCTACGCCGCTGGTGGCAAAACCTTTAGAGCTGCACTACTTTTAAGGATATGTCAGAAGATGCAACAAATTAAAGAGCCAGGGCTTGAAATTGAAATCCTTTCTCCTGCAAAATAAGATTGTTTACATTTTGAGAATGATATCATCATATTGCACTTCCTAGTATTGTAATATTTTTGGTCTTTGTTATTGATAATTTCTTACGTTTAATCTGTTATATGTCATCAATAATTCGATTTTTCGTTACATACATTTGTATTTGTTCCTTCTGTTCATTTCATCATTTCTTATCCCTTTGTTAGTTATTCATCATATCTTGTATCATAATTGACATTTGTTAAGTTGAAATATAGGAGGGTTTCTTATAAGCCTTGCAGGCTTCTTTTCTCCTCCTGCATGGTCTTTTAGATACTTTCAATTATTTAACTATTGCCTTTTTTGTATATGTGCGAATGAATGAAACAAACAAACAACAAAACAAAACGGAATGTTACCTTCAAATCTTCAATTGAGAAGAAAAGTTTTCTACTGCGTTATTGACTGAGTTATGATAATATCACGCCAGCTCTTTAGTCACATATTGCTACAGTATTGGACAAAACTGTTCGCGGTGGTTTGAAGTTTGCGGTGAAACGGTCGCTGAGAAAACCACGAACATAAAACCACCACAAACATTTCTGCATTTATAGTACTTGCTGTTGCCCTACTGAGAGCACTTTCGATCTGCCCAATATCCAGAACTGGTTTATTCCAGATACATCATCATTACCCTTGTGTATAATCACCTTGATTATGACACATTCAGATAGAGTCAAATGCTGTTCGGTTTTGTCTCTCTGTGCAGTCCATTTGGTATTCAGGACAGTCAGTCAATCTTTTGCTGTTTCTGCTAAAGTTCGCATCCTGGGAGGGATGGGAAGGCCTGAGAAAACAATGTTGTGTTTATGGTTAGGCCACACCATTTTAATTTCTTGGTTAACGGAATTTAACAAAAAATGCTAGATTGGAAAATCAACAGGAAAACAGAATCTCAGAGGAAAGTTTGTACTTTGGTGCACACAGTTTCAGGGAGTGAACAGGGTCAGGTGCAAGTTTTCACCTCAGCCTTCTGTTTTCATGATTTTTTTGTTGCTAAATGTATAGATACATGTGCCATTTCAAAACTGTAATGCATCAAGACGCTAGTATTTGTACAGATTTACAAAATGTACAAGCACAAGTATATTTGTTCAATAAACTTAACAAAGATGTACAATGTTTACTACACATTCTTACATCAACTGTTCAAAGATTTAATGTTAGTGTGAAATACAGGAAGTCGGCAAGAAAATATGCAATCACTCAGATGTCAGATCGAAAATCTTCACCTTTCTAGCGGTCAAACAAAAAAAGCTAGGGTTGGCAGGTTTTTGCTAGGGTTGGTCAGGTTTTTGCTAGGGTTGGTCAGGTTTTTGCTAGGGTTGGTCAGGTTTTTGCTAGGGTTGGTCAGGTTTTTGCTAGGGTTGGTCAGGTTTTTGCTAGGGTTGGTCAGGTTTTTGCTAGGGTTGGTCAGGTTTTTGCTAGGGTTGGTCAGGTTTTTGCTAGGGTTGGTCAGGTTTTGCTAGGGTTGGTCAGGTTTTTGCTAGGGTTGGTCAGGTTTTTGCTAGGGTTGGTCAGGTTTTTGCTAGGGTTGGTCAGGTTTTTGCTAGGGTTGGTCAGGTTTTTGCTAGGGTTGGTCAGGTTTTTACTAGGGTTGGTCAGGTTTTTGCTAGGGTTGGTCAGGTTTTTGCTAGGGTTGGTCAGGTTTTTACTAGGGTTGGTCAGGTTTTTATTAGGGTTGGTCAGGTAACTGGAAAATTGTTTTTCTTATGCCTAATTATACCACCAGAACTAGTACTGCTCTTACAGTAATTTAAAAATGGTCACAGACTCACAGCCATTATGGATTGGTTTGAAGAACTATTGACCTGAAAACAGGACCTTTTTCTGGACTATGCATGGCCGCCACTCAATTTATCTTAGTCCATATGTATTAGGGCATGTGAGCATGTTTTTAAACAGGATGATTACATTGTGTTTCTAGGGCAAAGTGCTTAACACTCCCTAATTATAATAGTAATACACAAAACATAATCGACCGTATCTCCCCTTCTTCAACTTTCATATGTTTTGAGTTTCATTTTTAATATTTCATATCAATTTTTTTTTAAATGGAAAAGTGTAATCCACCAAAAGGAATCAGATTTGGCAGGAAGTATAATTATATTTGGTCAAATCCTTTTTTTATTTCTATAATCTCTTTGAGCCTATTATAAGGATTTTGGAATTCTTGGTACTTTCCATTATGGCTAGGTGTGCTACTGTAAATGTATTTAAGTTCGCATTTTGGTTTTTATTTCATGCTGAGGCGAAAATGGAGTGTTTGCAGTGGTTTTCAGTTTGCGGCACTACAGTGCTATAGTTACATACTGCTACAGTATTAGACAATAATGTTCACGGTGGTTTAAGTTTGCGTTGAAACGGTCGCCACGAAAACCGCGAACATAAAACCACCGCAAAGGATTCTGCATTTACAGTATTCAGAACACTTTTTCTTTTCAAGTTCTTGTTAGGCCATGTTTATTGTGTCGGGAGCTACACTAGTACTAGAGATCTCTCAAACCCACTGTTTTTCAAAGTGGCGGATTCATGTAACCCAGTGGATTAGTATCAATGGAGGTTAAAAAAAGTTTTTGATATTCTCATCTGACGACTGCCCATTTATTCCTCATTCTATACAAGTTCGCAAACCTGTCTCCGACAATTTGTTTTCCGCCAACTCCAAGGTGATCTGAAAATAGTGCAGACTGGAGATTATTACCTGAACACTTGTTTTGAGGAAACGCATTCTATTCCTGGCAATGTGGATGTGACGACTGCATCATCCACAGATGTCTGCGCGGACTGACAGGAAATGGAATCTATTTGTGGTAATGAGATCAGAGGGCAGAGGAGACAAATCCGGGGAGAGCCACATCTGGCTTTAACGTACATCAAAACTAAAACCTTTGATGTTTCCTTCTATTCCGGGTCTTAACACTTATCAAGTCATCAAGATCGGGCACTTGTGTCAGGAGGAAATAACGTTAAGTCCTTCCGCAACTCTTCACTTTCTCCTGAAGTACAAGTAGAACTACACGAATAGTTCATACGACAATACAAGCTGTTGTTGTCAAACATTTCCAGCTGTTAAAAGCAACAAGTGTGTTCTGTTTAAATCCTGTAGAGTAATGAGGATTATGATTAACAGCTATGACATTTTCAGTTGGTTATTTTTAGTGCTTTTAGAAAGCAACCTTTCTTTATGGTTCGTGTATTTATTGGAGTTTGATGATGCCATTTGTCTCCTAATAGGTAATTTGTTTTACTCGTTAAGAAACTAATGATATTATCCAAATCAGGGCTCTAGCCAGCCTGAAATTTTATCCCGTAAGCCCTAAAATTTTGTACAAACCTAACATATCGAGCGCCGAAGGCGCGAGGCGTCGCGCCGTAGGCGCGACAATTCTAGGGGGGTCCGGGGGTATTCCCCCCCGGGAAATTTTTAAATCTAGACCCTCTGAAACGCTATCTCCAGCATTTTGAGGAGCAAGTTTGGGTGAAAAATTAATTGGGCCTTCGTTGTATACAATGGGCAATTAAATGAAATTTAGCACCACAAAACCTTCTTATTTATTTGACAAATATACACGTGAATTCAAGTCGGAAGAAATAAAACATTTTCAACACCGGTCGCCGCGTCGTACCGGTCCCGTTTGCGCCCTGTACTAAATATAGTAGGAAATGAGACACCCTACTTTGGACAGAACGCCCTAAAGACGTTCAATATTTTCCTTCCGTGTTTTCCATGGTCGATTTCTCCGGTAACTTCCACTTGATTTGATCAAAATTCGTCGATTCAAGCCCCATCTTCGCACCAAATATCAATTTCTGATCAAACCTCGCGGATTTGCGCCTCTCGTGAACCGCGAGACTTGTATGTCATTGGTCGATTTTCCGTGACGCGGCGTGAACGAACGCTGTTATTGGTAGATGATATCTGATTCTGAGGTCTAAAACTATCAACACCAGTTTTCGCGGGAAGAGTGCGTGTAACTCGGCGTAAAACTTTAACAATGTTTACCAAAAAAATACGGAAAGTCTGGTACTACCGGAGTATTTTTTGTGTGGCTATAACTAGCGGTGAACCGGGGAAAACAGCCGAAAAAACGTCAGCCCGATGCGACCGGCCAGAATAGACCCCTTTCCAAATACCGCGGCCATTTTGAATCCAGGGCGCGCGCACGTGATTCGAGCGCGGGAAAAGTGAAGACCCGGTAAGTCCACACGCCAGCGGTAAGGCGTCCCCAATAGAAACCAGCGTTGAGTCATCTTCGGCGGCGAGATGTTCTCCTCCTCGGTGAAATCCATCGATATATTTGCATGGCACAAGTAGATGATATTGTTGTGGACACTTGGACTAGATATCGGCCAGTAAAATTGTGAATTTCTGCTACTTTTCCATAGTTTCTGCCGGGATGTTGGACGCGCGCTACAGTGATAGAATGCTAATATGTTTACACCGCGTGCTTGTAGTTTCCCTAATAATGTTAGCTAAAGTCGAGAAAAATCCCACAAAACATACACTTTTCGGATCATTTTAGCTTCGTTTAGGTATGAATATAACTCTTGAGCCTTTTGGCTGTAGAGCCAATGCCAACATCATCTTGAAATTACGTTAGTTTGAGGGAGGGTCGTGTTTTCTGTGCAGCGTTACATCGACTTCGCTCAGCAATATTTGACATTTCCGCTGAATGCAATCCCACACACAAAAAAACGTGAAAATATAGGCCTAGGCTTGAGTTCAATGTCCATAAATATGGCAGCATTCCGGCGGCTTTTTGACGATCTTTTCGGATGCCAAGTATTTAGGCTTGAGGACTCTAAGTACGTGAGTGAAGGTGTGTTTTCCATTCTATCTGACGTTTCTTTAAATCATTTTGCGCGGCAATATTTCATATATCTGTTGGCCGGATGGAACCCAAAAAACGTTAAATAATATTGACTTGAGGACTGAAGGACCTCAGGCCGATATTTTTCCCTTTGTTGTGGGGTTTCATCCTGTGGAAATCTAAAATATTTCCGCAAAAAGTAATGTAATGAAACGCTACAAAGAAAACACGCCCCCTGCTTCACTCACGAACTTCATCAAGCTAATCTTGGCACTGAAATATCGTCAAAGTCAAAGGAGCCACCGAAGTTCCGTCAAATTTTTATACTCGCAAAGCCCTCAAGCCTATATTTTCACGCTTCTGTAATATCATCCGACGGAAATTACGATATTACGGCGCAAAGTGAAAACACTCCATCTTCACTCACGTACTTTAGGCTTTGATATTTCAGAAAACTCGTCAAAAGAAGCCGCCGAAATTCTGCTAAATTCCCCCCAAAAATTACCTTTAGCTCAAGCCTACATTTTCAGGTCTTTTTTTGTGGGATTGCATTCAGCGGAAATGTCAAATATCGCTTGCGGAGCGATGTAACAAGAGAGAAAGGAAAAGCTAGACAGAAAAGAAAGAAAGGCTAGACAGAAACACGACCCCCTCTCAACGCGCGTTTTCCCAGGGGAAGTCACAACCGGTAAAATTCTGTATATTTCTATCTAAGTAGCTATAAGGATTCCAGCCCGAAAAGTGTATGCTTTACGGGGTTTTTCTCGACTTGTGAGTGAAGCAGGGGGTGTGTTTTCTTTGTAGCGTTTTATTACATCACTTTTTGCGGAAATATCTTAGATTTCCACAGGATGAAACCCCACAACAAAAGGAAAAATATCGGCCTGAGGTCCTTCGTCAAAAAGCCGCCGGAATGCTGCCAAATTTGTACCCAAAAGGACATTGAACTCAAGTCTATATTTTCACGTCTTTTTTTTGTGGGATTGCATTCAGCGGAAATGTCAAATATTGCTGAGCGAAGTCGATGTAACGCTGCACAGAAAACACGACCCTCCCTCAAATGTTGGCATTGGCACGACAGCCAAAAGGCTCAAGAGTTATATTCATACCTAAACGAAGCTAAAATGATCCGAAAAGTGTATGTTTTGTGGGATTTTTCTCGACTTTAGCTAACATTTTTAGGGAAACTACAAGCACGCGGTGTAAACAAATAAGCATTCTATCACTGTAGCGCGCGTTCAACATCCCGGCAGAAACTATGGAAAAGTAGCAGAAATTCACAATTTTACTGGCCGATATCTAGTCCAAGTGTCCACAACAATATCATCTACTTGTGCCATGCAAATATATCGATGGATTTCACCGAGGAGGAGAACATCTCGCCGCCGAAGATGACTCAACGCTGGTTTCTATTGGGGACGCCTTACCGCTGGCGTGTGGACTTACCGGGTCTTCACTTTTCCCGCGCTCGAATCACGTGCGCGCGCCCTGGATTCAAAATGGCCGCGGTATTTGGAAAGGGGTCTATTGTAGTGGGGCACTAGTAGTGGGGAGGGGGGCACACGATGCTGATTTTCTCTCGGCCCACGAACCACTGGCAACCTCCGCGCCTCCGTTTGTCACCTACCTATAAAGCCACCTTGGGGTTGTCACCTGCCGCCGGCGGGAGATAGAAATGGCCTGAATCGACCTCGCTTCAAACTTCCGCTTCTTTTCTGGAGATCTTTGCAAAAGTTCAAGCCCTGTCTATATCTTTTCTCCCGATTTTTTTCCGTCAAGGTTTACGGATTGGTCTTGAATTTTTTCCGTAACACGCAGCAAAGTTCCGTAAATTTACGGCAAAACTGGCGCTGGCTAGAGCCCTGATCCAAATATACAAAATATCATGGTTCTCTTAGTACTTGTGGATATGAGAATCAATCTCATGGTTGATATGTCAAAGAATCATAAGTACATGTAGGTATATGATAATTGATATTGAGGATATCCTAAATGTTTAGAAGGGCAATTTACATACCTCTGGCAATGCCATAATGAGACTTAGCTGTTGATGGTATCTATGTGTGCATTAAAGGCACCCAGAGCATTTTATGGGGCTTGAAACTCGAATTGAAAACTTCTAGTCATTTCTACACATATACAAATGTAGTAAGTTTCAATAACAAGTTATACCATTATTACATATCGTCATAAGGAGCAAAGATGCGATGTCGTTGTGTGGTAAGAACTGAGCTAATCTAAAGATCTAAATCTAAAGACTGTCTATCACTTAGCATTTCAACCAATGAGAGAATGACAAGTTTAGGTTTGACCAATGAGAGAGGGGATGGATGTCTGTCAAATAATTTGCATTTCTATGTTAACTTTATACTTTGCCACTCTACAGTTTAACAGACATTGGTGGGGCTATGGGATCGGTCTATTACACTTAAGCGTGTGAAACTACATTTGTAAATGGATCACAGTGTACGCGTAGCTTATTTTTGCGTCGATCATTCTTTTTGATATAAGATTATCACACAAATGTGGTAAACATTATGGCTTTAAATGTCAAATCATATTACAGCAACTAGAATATTTCCAGTTTTCAAGCCTCATAAAATGCTCTGGGTGCCTTTAATTGTAGAGTTTCTGGGAAAAATGTACAATAATGGCTTGAGAATGAATAACCCAGATCAAAAATGTCCTTATAACACATGTAGACAATCCACAGGATTTTTACATGTATAGTCACAAAGATTGATTTTTCTACATTCTTTACAACTGTTTCTTGCCATTTTTGGCAACGTTTCAATAACCGGAGTTTCAGGGCAAATTTCTCTGTAGCTTTTCTGAAAGGCTTCCAGAAAATGTCATTTGCAAAAATAGACTACCTGACCCAAAAGCAACTCTTTGTGGCTGTGATTTCCCCCAGGTTAGCTAAAAATAGGTGACATATAAGTCTGTGGGTTCCCCCATTCTTGTCCTGTCATTATCTTAGAATGCAATATTCAATATGTTTTGTTCAAAAAGCTCTTGTACTCTGCTGAAAAAGCTTTGAATTCATTCAGGGCTCAAAATACTGGGTGCAATTGGGCACTTTTGTGCACCCGAAATTGGATCTGTGTACATTGTACCTCATTATGTTTTTGGTTACGCCAGCTGTAGGGTGGGTCTGTATATGTATGTCAAAACCTTTGGTGGATCTTCATAATTTTCGGCAGGTGTGTAGTGGTTGTGCAAAGGAAGGTCAGGTTCGAAAATGTTTCACCTGGCGTTTTCCAACAGTACTGCAACGGACTTTGCATTTTTGTTTGCTTGTATGTAAGCAAAAAGAGGGACGGAAACGTTGATGGATATTCATGATTTTTGATAGGTGAGTAGCGGTTGTGGGAACGGAGGTCAAGTTCAAAAATGGTTCCCCTGGCATTTTTTTTACTGTGAGTGCACCAGTACACCCAGATATCTATGTTAAGTTTACCTACCCTAAAAGTAATCGTACATTATCATATAGGATATTTTGACATTTACATGTAAGCTTAAAAGAAATAATATACATATAGCCTTTGTTGTATTGAACATATGAAATTTTGAAGTTTGCTATAGAATTTCAGATTCGAGTTCTGAATAGGGCAGTAGGGTAAATGTAATTTTGTTTTGCTGACATTCTACTTAGTTTATGTTGACTGCACCCAAACGTTTTTCTGTGAACCTAAATTTTTAGGTTACATGTTTTTCTGTGAACCTAAATTTTTAGGTTACATGTTTTTCTGTTAACCTAGATTTTTAGCTTACATGTTTTTCTGTGAACCTAAATTTTTAGGTTACCTGTTTTTCTGTTAACCTAGATTTTTAGCTTACATGTTTTTCTGTGAACCTAAAGTTTTAGGTTACATGTTTTTCTGTGAACCTAAATTTTTAGGTTACATTGTAGGTTTACCGGCACACCTATTCAAAAAAATGAATTTCAAGCCTTGCCATTGGAGGAAAACAGAGGCAGGAGCTGGATGGGTCACTGGGGATGGGAGATTGCCATTAACACTAATAACAGTTTTTTTTGTAAGCCGGGGCATTGAGCCCTCATAATGTACTTTCAGCATGCGCTGTCTTACTCTTGGGAGCGTATTTTGCAAATATAGATCAGCCACTGTTCACTGACCGAAGCACAAAGTTAAAAACACAGGTGCAAGTAGACATAAGAAATACAGTCAAACCTGTCTATAGTGGTCACTCAAGGGACTGAGCCAATTTGGCCACTATGGTCATCAGGTGGCCACTATAGATCTAAAGAAAAGATCAATCAACCACGAGCAATAAGTGACACAATGCTTTTAGCTTAAGTTTTTACTGAAATAGAGAGTATTTTTTATTGTACACATACTAGTACACACTACACAGATGTTTATAACATTTTCTGTTCAATTTTGTCTCCTTATTTTTGTTATACACATGTATAACAAGAAATAAAGAAATATTGTGATGACTATGCCACTTATGACTACACACTCCGATTCTACCTGCACTAAATTATAACCGGCAGCTACATATGCAGGTGGCATTTCAAGCCCTGATTGCATATCTACTGAAGCACCTGACAACTGGGTAGCACTGATAGGATAATTAGGAAGAGATTTCGACTCTAGTTGAGAGTTGTGTGGGCAGAGATTGAACATGCCGGGGTGTGCACCGTGCATACACGCCTGCACACGTTCCTTGAAATGAGATATCTATTCTTAATCTTATTACCAAGGATGTGAGGCTACAATAGATACTGGTCATTATTCCTGTTTCATTTGTAATCTTAGAAGGGGAAGGGTTTTGATCAGGGATGTGTCCAGCTTTAATTTTTTGTCCGTGGAACTCAGTGTTTTATAGCCCATGTTGTTGATTTTTGTTGTTAAATCTGTCAATGACGCTTACGAAAATACATCAGTCATCAGTTTTTCACCCCTTTCATGTCATCTATTCTTAGTCTAATTACCAGGGGTGTGAGGCTACAATAGATACTGGTCATTAGTCCTGTTTCATTTATAATCTTAGAAGGGGAAGGGTTTTCATCAGGGATGTGTCCAGCTTTAATTTTTTCATCCCATTCAGTGTTTGGAGCCCATGTTGTTGATTTTCCTTGTTAAATCTGTCATTTTACACTTACGAAAATACATCAGTTATCAGTTTTTCATTCCTTTCATTTCATCTATTCTTAGTCTTATTACCAAGGGTGTGAGGCTACAATAGATACTGGTCATTAGTCCTGTTTCATTTATACTCTTAGAAGGGGAAGGGTTTTGCTCTGGGATGTGTCCAGCTTTAATTTTTATTTTTCATCCCACTCAGTGTTTGTGAGCCCGCATGTTGTCGATTTTGGTTGTTAAATCTGTCGTTTGAAGCTTAAGGGAAAATAAGTTTTCATCAATTTCATGTCGACATGAAGTCCAGATTTTTGGACCCACGGGATGAATTTTTTGTCCGTCCCAACAAGCAAATTTCTGTCCTAGGACGGAGGGACAGGTCCTGGAGACAGCCCCTGTTTTGATCCTTTCATTTATAAATATAATCCGGAATAATCCTCCCTTCCAGATATGTTAGTCCGGCTCTGATAGACTAGTGAAAGATCCAAACAAAAGCGGTTGATAAAATTTAAAAAAATTTGCAGCATCTCTTCTCTCTTCTAATAGGTAGTGTATTGAGAAGAAGAGGGAATGCATCTTTCTTCCCCAATCATAGCTTTCGTTTTTTTATCTAAACAAAATGCGAAATTATATCAGTGCCGCCATCAAATGAGAAATATCAAACAAAGATACACTAGTAATGTCTGGTAGGACACAGTTTAAGTAATTTTAATCTTGCTTTTTAAGTGTATTAATCATTTGTTGGATACCGTGGTAGTGAAAATTTACTCCAGCCATTTAAGATATAGAATGCAACACGGTGTGTTCTGTATCGCTCGAGGTACCAGCCTGACTACGGTTCGCATCGCCCAATGGCCGATGTCATACCCATCTGAAAATACACACTATTCAATGCAAAATGCACTAGATGTTGAGAGACTTTTTTTGTGTCCTCGAACAAAAAATTGTGACAACATCGATTTAAATGTCCGAATTCGGTATTAGAATTTTCGACAGCGGCGCAACCAGCACACGCTAAGCGAGTTTGAATCATTCGATATATGCCCGTGCAATACGACTTCAAAGCCTGTGCAATATGGTATGATATACACCAGTCTGAAACGCTTGTATCAAACATTATCCCAGTCCAGCCCAGGTATGGCATAATAGCCCTAACAGCAACAGGTATTTTTGTAGATCCACTGTCCTTGGTGCTGAATTGCTACTGTTATTGTACATTTTGAAACTCTTTAGATGTACATTTTTCAGAGCCACCCTAAGGTGGTTCTAACAAAGATGAATCAAATAAACCTCCTTGGTTCAAAGTAAACCACCAACACAGTAGAATTACACTTTGTAAAATGATTAATGTATGAAGGGGCAAATAATTTCTACTGTAGTGTTAGCGAGCAATACTTCAAAGAAAGAAATTTGAGATAAATGTTGTTGTGTGTAAGTCTAAAGTCATCCCCAAGGCAATAGTTAGATGGCTGTTTGTAAGAGAATATGGAACCTAGAGGTGCACCGCAGGACATGCGATATCCACCTGCAACTTGACATTTGCAGAAAAAAATTCCAGAAATGTCTTGTAAATTTTGCAGCTTGTAGAAAGTAGGCTCTGTATTTCTGTTGTGACTGTCTACGGATCCGTCCCTCCGGACCGAGGATGGAAATTTACTGGTTGGGACGGACAAAAATATATTTTGTTATTTTAGAATTATGGCAGATTCAGCAGCGTAAATTGATAACACAGGCTCCAAATAAGTGAGACAGAAAAAGAATTAAAACCAGGAACACAAGATATGATGAACTTATGCTTCTGAGCAAATCATTACGTAAACCCAAATAATTTTGTTACAAAGCTGCCGTAATGTATAAAAGGAAAGAATGCATGGCTCAATTATCAAGA
Organism: Branchiostoma lanceolatum; assembly: GCF_035083965.1. Taxonomy (NCBI): domain Eukaryota; kingdom Metazoa; phylum Chordata; class Leptocardii; order Amphioxiformes; family Branchiostomatidae; genus Branchiostoma; species Branchiostoma lanceolatum. The sequence continues at coordinate 4,464,561 of NC_089738.1, read as the reverse complement.
TTAACTTTTTCCGAACTCCGAATAAGATTTGTGATATATGCATGATACTTGCAATATAGCAGATAGCGGCGCATTTATGTACTTTCGTCGTAGGTACAATTTTGATGCTGTAGAATTTTCAATCAGGCTGTGAGAGAACTAAACATGGACAAGGATTCAAGGCAGCCTTTTTCGTAACAAGGCACCTGAATTTTGCATGCATAACTATCTCAAGAATGCCGTTAGTTTGTGATGGTAAAACGATGTGTATGACCCTACCCTAACATTGGATAACGAGTCCAGTATATACATGTATACGGCCGTCAGGCGATCCGACCTGTGGTCGGGCTGGTACCTCGGGTGATACGGAATACCCTGTGTTGTATTTTATTTATGTCATACCCACCCGAGAAAACACACATTTCAATGCAGAATGCGCCAGAAATTGAGGGAGTTTTGTGTCCTCGAACAAAAAACTGTAACAACATTGATTCCAACCTCCGAATCCAGTATTCAAATTTATGACGGCGGCGCAACCGGCGCGCTCGATATGCATTCTAAAGATTCTATGGAAGCCCGTGTGATACAACTTAGAACCCCGTGTGATAAGGAAAATTATCACACGGTCCAGAACACCCGCTTGAAACGTTTTCGTGGCCCAGGTATGACATAAAGTTGATTATAGGACAATTATCAGATAAAACACAAGTCTATACATAGAGAGCATAATGAATGACACAAACATCTTTTGGTTGCCTTGAGTAAACATTGGATAAACTAACATGTGCAAACATGTTAAAGGTGTTATCAATAATAGATTAAACCATCAATTTTATGTCATGTATGTTATGTAAAGAATGAGCTTTCATGATAATTATATGAAATTAAGCAAGAACTTCCCATTTTCATTTTAACAATATGATGATTTGAGTTTTAAGATTAAAATTTTAGATTTCAGAGTCTAGATAGCAGAATGCCAACATTCTGAAGCAATGAATATTAATGCTATTTTGTAGATGAAAGTTCATTTTTGTGACGAAAGAAAATGCACTTTGCCATTGGAAAGGCCAAACTCTACTGAGAATAAGTGTCACATGGAACTCGTTGATGCCTCCTACCTCTTTGTGGATGAATGGCAGTCATGCATAACAGATCTGATACTAGTAGTCTGTTTAACACAAACACTGCTCAGGGCCATAACAGTCCCTTACACAGAGTTTCTGAACATAGAACTTCTAACTTGGAGGTACCAGTACAAAAAGCAATTAACGAGAGGCTAAGATGGGAATCACTATGGAAACCAGGCTATTAGCTAGCAGGGTGTCAGGACGTCTTCTGGACGCCCTACACTAGGAAAAAAAAAGAAATTAGACATCTACCTATTGCTTTTGTAATTGCATACACATGTACAATGTACTTGTGTACAGTACACACTCAATGCCACTGTTGTTTTATCTTCATACTAGACACTGGGTGGGGGGTAGCATGACAATTGATTGACATGCAAAGCAGGATCCCATTGAAGAGCTCTCTGGTTCCCCCCTTCCCAATTCTCGGAAGCCCTGTCTAGAATCCTAGCTAAAAGCCTGATGGAAAATTTGCATGGAAAAGAACAGATTTGATAGCAACCACTACATGGTAGTCATGGCAACCGTCAGCTCAAACTCTGAAACAATCATATATCAGTTGAAAATGTTGAAAATTGCCATTCATCTGGCTTGCGGGTTATCAAGCCTCTAGAAGACTGATCAGTGGAAGGACCATTTGAGCACAATTTAATCAAGTTAGCTTGGTGTTCGGTTGGTCACTTCACAAAGTGCTTTTACGTTTTATAATAGAGACCATGAATAGATGATTGACTAATCTACTATTAATAGTTTTAGATGCTTAGTTTGTTGTTTAAGTGAAATAGACTGTAGAATTTAGATTACAATTGGACAGTGATAATTTGTTCAGCCCCTGAAGGCTCATTGCTCAAAGCACTAAGACCAGTAATTGGTTCAAAACTAGGGACAGCAGTGATTGGTTACTACCAATAACACTATTATTAACAGTCTGCTGAATGGTCACCACATGAAAGACAATGTTTATGTGAATTAGAACTTGGTTGGTTTTTTACTTTTTAATGATAAAAGCATTTTACGTACTGTTAATTGGTTGAATATTATCTCGTTTCCTTGTGTGTAAGTGTAGTTTTGATTATCTTGTTCAAATTTCATAAGATCTGCACAAATATAAATTTCCTGAATGAGAATTTTAGTAACTACTGAGTAATAAAGACAAGAATTTTTAAAAACAGTTTGGGCAAAAATCTTTTTTTGATTGATTCATATCCTTGAATGATGCATGTGATTGACGTATCACAAAATCAAATTGGCATGGCTTTGAATTGGAAACTATATGTTTATGATTGTCTATATGTTTCTACCTACATGTAGCTATAGAATAGTGTTATAAAAAATTTTTCAAACTGTAGAATCATCTCTCACTGCAAAAGTCTAAGTCTCCGCCGTGAATAACATTTGATAGTGTATACACAATGTCATGGTTCAATTAGTTCTATATAAATGGAAGTTGACATTTTATTCTACCACATATTCATTTTTAGAAGATACACGTACATGTTCCTCTCAGTTTTTTGATATATTAATTTCTTGAATATGCTTCATTTACTGTTCTTTAGTTCTTTTTCATAAAGTTTTGGCTCTTTATCCTCAATATACACAATGTAGTTTGTACCAATATACATGTCATTTGTCTCCAAACCTATTTAGAAATGTTCTTCTGTCGAAGCCTCCTTCTTGTTCACACACCATATATAGACATAACACCTAACCAAACCCTCTGTGTGCTATTAAGTGCCGGCGCCAGTCTCTAGACCTGCTCTATTTATGGTTACGTATTCTTAATTTGTACAACCTCTGAAGACTGGATTTTCTACCAGTGTGTATACCATATAAGGACACGATTCCCCATTCCCACTACAACTAACAAAATGATGCCTTGCCTGTAATCTATTTTTAGACATTTATTATATCTATTGTGATCCATAGACCAAAATATCTGCTTTGTTTAGACCTGCTGCAAGCTAACATCATGCTTGGTAAGCTGCCAAATCTTTTTATACTGTACCTCAAAGCTTGACTTCAGTATTTTTACCGTCAGAGTGTTTACTGTTGTACACGTGTAAAAATGATCTTACATGTTGAGCTGAGAGATTTTCGTTCAATATCATTTGGAAGTTAGGAGGTGTCCCTGTGGTGTAGTGGTCTGCGCTTCTGTCACTTACCGCATCTGGTTCAAATTACTCGGAACCAGAAGGCCCGAATTCGTACCCGGGTAGGACACCTCTGGACACGAAGCGCATTGAGTCATACCAAAGACTTCATAAAAATGATAGTACTACATACTTCTGAAACGGTATGGAAGTTAAACACACTCCACTGCCAGTGGACTAGCCCCCTGCTGCAGTGATTGCACCACAGTGTGGCCCAGGACTATGAAACGGAGATGGGCACCGCCCTATACACCTTATGGTGTGGAAGGATTTTAACTTTAACTAACATTTGGAAGTTATGTGAATGTAAACATGGTTTTATAAAGTAGAGTGGGTTCATTCCTCAAGCTAACCGACATCTTTCGCACCACATGCACAGTCATCCCTTAGTAAGACATCTAGAGCCGCATAGTTCCCGTTTAGAATTTATTCAGCCTGTCACGACCAGTTTTGCTGTTTCGGTCTCTTAAAGTGTACAGACTAAATGACATGGTTGAATATGAATTATGCAAATGAGGGTCTAATTTGCATTATTGAGCAGAAAATGCTAGTATAGCCTTCTTTGTTAAGATAACACAGTCATACTTAAGACAACTTCAGTCTGCTATTTAGGCAGAGAAGATCTAATCAACTGTTATAATTTATGCAAATGATGACCTCATTTGCATAATAAATGAGAGACACTCATAATATACCAGTCTAAAAGGTTAAAATCATTTGGCAAAGGTATGAGGTCATGGAACTCTAGTTGTTTATGTTTCTTGCTTGCTTACTTGCTTATGTCGAGACTGGACGGTCTCGAGTCGTGATGGCAGTCCATGTGGTTCTATCCCTCATCGCTTGGAGCAGACTATCAACTTCAAGGCCAGTGTCTTTCTTCAGGGTGTCAATGTATGTTGCTGCGGGTCTTCCAGGCCTCCTTTTCCCATGCCTGGGAGTCCAGAGAACCAGGTCAGCCACTTCTTCTTTGCTTCTGAGGCAGTGTCCAGCGAACTTTAACCTCCTTGTCCTGATCTTGTCAGACAGTTTTGGTAGTCCAGCATTTGTTTCCGTGTCACTCTTATCTTGGTGAGTTACTGTAAATGCAGAAATGTTTGCAGTGGTTTTATATTCGCGATTTTCGCCGTGAACTCTTTGCCGCGAACTTAAAGCCACCGAGAAAAGCCCTTCCATTGTGTGACTCTAGCACCACTATTGTTTCAAACGCAAACTCAAAACCACCACGAACACTCCATCTTCTCCCTACCGTGAAATTAAATCCCCATGAACATTTCTGCATTTACGGTACTCTCCCTGAGCCCTTAAAACAGCTACATAATGCCACTTTGTGAGAACATTTAGACTGAGGAAAAATCAAGGAAATACATTTTAACTTGGGGATTTCTATTTTGGGAAGAGGCGTTAAGTGTGCTTAAGGTCGTTTCATTCTCTAATGCTTGTCTTCTTTTTTTTACACCTGATTAGAGTTGAATATTTTTAGCTCAGATTATTTTGCATGTTTTTGAGTTTTTTTAATATTAGTGTTAGTACAGTAGCATTTTATCAACTTATGTTTTGCATTATGTTTCTTGCATGTGGTCCTCTGTGCATTTAGCCCTTCTGGGCAGGAATATGCAATAAAGACTATTATTATTATTATTATTATCATTAGCCAAGCAGATGTCGGTGTGACACAAACTGTTCTTCAGGGCCATAACGGTTTCGTCCCCACAGACTTTGTGCACATAGACTTTTAACTATATTTTAACAGTTTTTAACCTTCTCCCTGCTGCCTACCTCCATAACCAATACAAATTTTGGTGCCAAATGGCTAGCTTAGCAGGCTGAAGGTTGTTGAAAAAAGAACAAACAAATGAGAGGCTTTTAAGGGAGTCACTATAGAAACTTGCACAAAACAGAAAAACACTAAATTGGATTCAGATATCAAAAGATAAGAACCCATGGCAACCACAAGATCTGAGTGACAAACTCGAAAACAATCAAATGGCCAGTTGAGAACGTAGGCATATTGGGAGGGCCAGAATTGGTGTCATGTGTATTCTATCCAGCATCTAGAGGGCTGATCTAGGACTGCCGCTTGGATCGCGATACAACCAGGCTAATTGGGTTTTCTGTGCCAGCATGTTGCTGTCCTGGCTGTAACGTGTCTCGTACAACCTGGAGTAAACTCAGCTGACCCTTTGTAGAAGCAGCTTTGTTATAGAGTGCTGAATTTTGCTGGAGCAGATTGTTACAGATGGCAGTTCTATTTGCATGGTCTGCACTTGTAAGTTGTTTATGTTATTTTTATCTTTATTTTTTTTTGGCATGATGGACTTTTTTTTCTTCACATTCTTATTCGAACATGCATAAGTACATAACATCGAAGCAAATTTACATTACATATTTAAGATTCCACAGATATACACATTCAGTTACATATTGTTGCAGGGGCCATTCCCACTGACTTTTTTGGCTAGGGTGGGCTCCCTAGTTACATTTATCAACAGGGGCCATTCCCACTGGCTTTTTTGGCTAGGGCGTGCTCCCTAGGACTTTTTTGACAGGGGTGTTTCATCCCCCCTTAGTTGTGTAAATGTTATGCCTACTGCTAGTTACCAATAGCTGGTTTTCTATTGCTAGGCCACAGCATTTTAATGTCTTGGCTCACAAATTTGCAGCATCATTTTTTAGACTAAAAAAAAGGAATAGATATTTGTATTCAGGATATAAATCAGTCCCCAAATACACATATTTTGGCACTAACTGTTGATGAAATTCTTTGTCGTATCCCATTTTTGTTTTAGTTTTTCCATTTATCAAGTTAAAAAACCATTGAATGTAATCATAGTGTTAAGCAGCCTTGTGTGCTTAACTTTGCAATTGTGGTGCGGTAGCATTGTGGGTCTAGCACAGTAGGCCTGTTTCTTTTTTTTCTTTTTTTCACAATTTTCTACAAAATGCAAGGACCAAGAAAGATGACATCCCTGCACAAAAGTCCTAGGTAAGAAACCCTAGCACAGAAAATCCAGGGGGATGAAACACCCCTGTCAAAAAAGTCCTAGGGAGCACACCCTAGCCAAAAAAGCTATTGGGAATGACCCCTGTAGATATATGTAACTAGGGAGCACACCCTAGCGAAAGAAAAGCCAGTGGGAATGACCCCTGTAGATATATGTAACTAGGGAGCACACCCTAGCGAAAGAAAAGCCAGGGGGAATGGCCCCTGCAACAATATGTAACTGTGTTTATTTGTGGAATTGTAAATGTGTATGTTGTTATGTTATGTACTTATGAATGTTCGAATAAAATTTTAAAAAAAAAAGGACCAAGAAAGTGATGCATGTAACAGCGTTTAAATTTGGAACGAAACAGGTACTTGCCTTCGTAATGCCACAAAGTAAGAACAAGACTTAAATAAGATCATGGCTTAACTTTGCGTAGGAAGGCACTCTGAGGAATGTATTTAAAGGAAGGAGCTTAGGGATTTCTATTCTGGGAACTGCTATTAAGCATGCCAAAGTCTGTAGATTTTAGTATGCTAATTCTTTTCTTTTTATAGTAGATACAATAAAGGAATGAATAAAGAAATTGCAACTATATATTTGATGATATTAACCGTGATTCTCATGCCAAAAGAAAAATTCAATCCAAGTTTCCACTTGATTTTTTTCATTTCTTGGATAACGTTAGATACATGTACTTCCTGAAGATCTTAATGAATTATTGTCATTTCTATATTATCTTATACAATCTTATATAATACAATCTTGCTGCCAAAGATGGTAGTTAAGAGTTTTTTCATCTACATATATCATAATATCATGATAATGTACTCATAGGCCAGGTTGTGCATGGAGTGTATATGTACGTAGCAGATTCATCTAACACTATGTACAGAACTTGTTTTGTGCCACATGTGCTACATGACTAAGAAAATTCCTTCTTTATGTTTATAGTACCAGTAATAGCAAGGAAATCATGACTTAAGTAGTTTCCTTTGGGGCCTGTAATGTACATTTGTATCCTCTCCATATTCTGTAATATGGTAATACTCAATGAGCATTGTGTCTGTCTTTCCTAGCCTGGAAAAAAGAAATCCTTTAAAAACATTTCCTTGACCTTTGTAAACCCTATACAACTTAGTAGTTTCCATTAGGGTTTGTCATATAGACTCTTCATATGGTAATACTCAATACATTATAACACTTCAGCATTGTCTCTCTTTCCTGGAAAAAACACATCCACAATTCATTCATCAGTTCATTGACCTTTGTGAACTCCAAATATGGGCATGCAGGTGGTAGATTTGCGTTTGTGGCATCCTACATGACTTGAGTAGTTTCCACTGGGGCTTGTCATGTAGCCTCTTCTTATGGTAATACTGTGTAGTACTTCTACTCGAGCTCCTCAGCATTGTGTGTGTGTCCCTTTTCCTGGAAAAACACATCCACAATTCACTCATCAGGTCATTGACTACATGTATATAACTTTTAATTAGTAGTTTCTATTGGGGTTTGTCATGTAGACTCTTCATATGGCAATACTCGAGCTCCTCAGCATTGTGTCTCTTTCCTGGAAAAAAATCAACATTTCATTCATCATGTCCTTGACCTTTATGAACTCCAAATATGGGCATACGGGTGGGAGATTTGCACTTGTGGTAGGTACTACAGAACTTTTAATTGGTAGTTTCCACTGGGGCTTGTCACATAGCCTCTTCATATGGTAATACTCATTGACGATGAAAATTGTGTCCCTTTTTCCGTGAAAAAAATCAACCAATTCATTCATCATGTCATTGACCTTTGTGAACTCCTAATATGGGCATGCTGCAGGTGAGAGATCTGCATTTGTGATTGGAGGGCTGCTTTAAAAGAGTCTGTCATTAGTAGGACCCTGTAAGTTGTTGATCCTCTCGCGAAGGTGCAGACACCTACGTTAGAGCTGATCGACACTGCAATGGCCCGGCTTTCGGGCTCTTCTGATCATGACAGCTTAAACTCATCCCTGTGTTTTTCCCAACAGGCGAGCCTGAAGGAGGGCTGGCTCATGAAGCAGACGAATTCATTCCAGGTAAGACTTTTTTATTTTCTTGATTATTGATATTGTATACAGGGATGTCCCTGTAGCTCAACTCAAGTAAGTACTGGCTCACAGCTTCTGGTTCTAATCGGTTGGTAACCCTGGTGTAATCCTGGCAAGGGCATCTCGGTTGGGGCTGCACCTGTCATTCGGAAGGGACGTAAAAAGGGGGTCCTGTGTTCGAGGAGGTGCCTTGAAGGCGTTAGAGGGAAAGGGCAAACCCTACCTGTACAAATATACCCTGGTATTGAAACAGCAAAGAAACTTGCTGCCCTACATGTGTGTGCCACTAGGTACTACCGGCCCATGAAACTGGTATTTATTGCCGGACCGACCCTAAAAAAACGGTCCGGAAAAAAATCAGTGGACCGGTTGTTGGACCGATTCGAAAATGAACAATGATAATGGTTGCCATGGACATAGTGTTCTTAATTAGTAGCAGTTTGTGGCACGCCTGTACAAAATTGCAAGCTACATTTGTAGTTTCACACTAATGCCATATACATGAGAAATAAAGCTCTACAAATTAAACGTTTCAAATTTGGGTCTCCAAGTTATGTTTAGTAGTAAACCGACGTGAGAACAACGCATCGTTTTCGTGTGTGCACGTGGCCATGGTGGTGACAGGACACGCGTTTGTATTGACTACGCAAGTACATGACTGTATTTAATTACGCTCTAACCTGAGATAGCGATAGGTGCGATGTAGTCTTAAAATGCTCTCTGCAAACACGGGACCTCCGTAGGTGGAGGTTGAACCCTTGACCTTGTGGCTCATTCGTTTTTTTTTCTGTTTCAAGGCATCCTCATTTGAGGTGAAGCATGATGCTTTTTCAAGTAGCTAGCTTGGCGTTTTGGCCAAGCTCAGAAGCTGGATTACCAACAACTGAGCCATTCTATAGTTGTATGGGGCATAATTGATCTCAAGCTAGGGCAACACTCCCCCCATCCTCTTAATTTCTGTACCCGGACATTGTCTTTACAAATTTCTTCACTTTTATTTTTTGAAATAGCCTACATGTAGCTTGATAGCCCAAAATTTATGATTGATACCTCAGTTAGCTGAGCCAGTTTTTACACCACAAAATCCTGAGGCCGCACCAATTTAATTTCTTGGTTAAAAGATTTTTTTTTAAATTTTAGCAAAAAAAAATCATGAAAACAGAAGGCTGGGGTGAAAACTTGCACCTGACCATGTTCACTCCCTGATATTGTGTGCACCAAAGTACAAACTTTCCTCTGAGATTCTGTTTTCCTATTGATTTTCCAATTTATCTGGGGTTTTTCAAATTCTGTTAACCAAGAAATCAAATTGGTGTGGCCTTAGTTGAGCCAGTTTTTCACCAAAAAATCCTAAACGTGCTTGTTAAACTGAATTGTTTCTTACCTTTTCCTACAGAGAATGAAGAAGAGGTACTTTAAGCTGAAGGGTCGGAAGCTCTACTATGCCAAGGAGGCCAAAGTAAGTGACTTAGTTTATCTTCTGATTGATCGAGTGACTTTCCGGCCTTCACGAACTTTTTAGAATGGCAAGCCTTGAATTATATTTTTGGTCAACTTGCAAGTTTGTTAGTTAAAGTTAAAATCCTCCCCGTATAAGGCGGTGCCCATCTCCGTTTCGGCAGCCCTGAGCCACACAACTTTGTGCAAGTCACTACAGCAGGGGGCTAGTCCACTGGTAGTGGTGTGTGTTTAACTACCATACTCCTTCCCAAATGCTGAATGCTGAGTGCTAAATAGAGAAAGCAGTATATATGTTACCATTTTTAGAGTCTTTGGTACCATATTCAAGGTGAACACTCTACCCACTCGGCCATTGCACTTGTGCAGATGAAAAAGAAATCATTTGCACCAAAAAGAAATTACTGTCTTGCACAACCAACTTTTTGTTTATTCGGGAAAGTATAATGCCCCTTTTCCCAAAGATTGCGGCTTTTTTGCTTTGTTCAAGAAAACTATATATAGCTAATTGTGTCCCAAACTCAAAGCCAAAATGGATTCAAAAGGGATACAAAATGAGTACCTAGCTTCAGTTAGGGACGTCCATCGGATAGGATGTTAAATAGAGATCCCGTGTATGGGGAGAGCCACACCCCGTGTACGTTAAAGAACCCACCACATCTTTCGAAAAAGAGTAGGGGCATGCCCCGGTGTGCGATGGTCCAAACCTTACAGTCTGGTATGGGTCGACATCTTGAAAAGGTGATAGTCACCTGTTATCTCAATCCTTCCACAAAGGTGGTAAATCTGAATATTAAATAAATAGATAAAATATTTTTTAGCACCGATTCTTTATTTGGAATGAAAATTTATGTGAATGAAAGTGGGATAAATTTCTACTGGTGGTAACTTGCACCAAGGTCTTCTTGAAATTTTGTGCACGGTTCCAATTTTATGTGAGCAAACTTGGACATGCAAGTGGTATTTCGAGCCCTTGAATGTGAAAGCCAGGGCAACGTTCTTACAGAGTTCCACCACACCTCTGCACTTCTACCTGCAATGTTTTGTATAGCTGATGTCCGTATCCTTGTTGAATGTGGTTCATCAGTCATCAGACATAATCTTAACTGCACAGACACAGAAGAGTACCATAAATACCAACATTTTTCCTGTGTTTATATGCTCCTGATTTTCGCAGTGAGCTCTCACTGTAAACTCACGACACTGCGACTACAATATATTACATGTATCTGTCAATTGCAAACTACTAAAAGTGTGGTTGTTTTAACCAGGAACTTCAAATACTGCAAACTTGTTTCACGACTTCATGCCCCATTTATACACCTAATGATGTTTTGGAGTGACGTGTTATGAGTATTCCTCATTGATTATGCAAATAAGATCTTCATTTGCATAAATGGTATTAGTTGATCATCTTCTCTACCCAAATAGCACATTGTTTAAAGTATGAGAGTCTTATCTTGAAAATCGGGTCCTGTATAGTTCTTTAAAAAGCTGCTAATTTTTTTTCACTGAACCTCTCAATATTTTCTTTTGCCATCATAATCATGTTATGTCTTTGTATAGTCTACAGTCATTGTTGAATAATAAACCTTTGATAACTTCTATTTTTGCCATATCCACTGAAGTAGCAACCTTTAATCTTCGCATTCGCTAGAGTTGAAAGTGCAGATTTTTTTCAGTAAATTTTGCTCATCCTTTTGTTATTGCCCCCATTCATATCTTGTTTTACCTTTAGGCCACACCAATTTAATTTGATGCTTCTCAGAATAGCCTGACTTGCCTTGTTTTTCCCATTTTTAAAAAAAAAAAAAATTGGGTCACTATTCCCATTCACACAATTTTTACTCCCAATTTTACTATATCTGTTCAGTTGGAAAACTCAATAACAACCAAAATAGATTATAAAGGCCTGCACATACCTAAAAAGTGTTGTCACATTGATCATAAGTTGTAATTTTTCATTTATTAAAACTATTTCTCAATATCAATCCATATATTACATGGCTAAAGGTAATTTTGTTACTGAAATCAGATCAGAGAAAGGGGTGCGTTTGCATAAAATGAGCCATACAAAGCTGAAACTTATTCTTTATGTTATGTTAACCCTTATCTTTACCCCAGACTATTTTTTTTCCGCCCTGTCGCTCCAATTTTTTTCTGAAAAAATCCGAGAAGCAACAAATAAAATTGGTATGGCCTTAATACTAGTTTTAGTAGTAACCTTTAATCTTCACATTCACATGAGCTGAAAGAGTTTTTCAGTAAATTTTTCTTTGATAATTTTTTCACTGAACCCCATCCATATTTTCTTTTATCATCATAATCATGTTATTAAACACACGTCTTTCTACATGTATAGTCTAGATTGTTGCATAATTAGAACCATTTGATAACTTCTATTTTTGCCTTATCCACTGAAGTAGCCAAGCTTTAATCTTTGCATGTACATGAATGGACGGTACAGATGAATGTTTACATTTACATGTTTGATCTAGCTTTGATAATCTTCAAACTATAGGGTCATGTTTATGTAACAGACATTCAGTTACTACAAAGGAGACTTTCATCATTTTTGAGATAAAGACTTGTAAAATATTGAATTTTTTTTCAAATTTCATTATTGTCGTTATCATCTAGCATACACTTTTCGTTATCATCTAGCATACACTTTTCTGTGCGTAAATCTTTGTTATTTCAATTTTAAGGCCACGCCAATTTAATTTCTTGGTTAACTATTTTTTTTTAAAATCTTAGCAACAAACAAAATAATAATCATGAAAACAGAAGGCTGGGGTGAAAACTTGACCCTGTTCACTCCCTGAAATTGTGTGCACCAAAGTACAAACTTTCCTCTGAGATTTTGTTTTCCTGTTGATTTTCCAATCTAGAATTTTTTTTTTAAACTGCGTTAACCAAGAAATTAAAATTTCAATCTCTAGACCACTTTGGTGATGATTTTTCTTAGAATAGTTTTCCACATTATTTCGGTAACATTCACAGTATATATATAATTTACTTGAAAGTGTGCATTGTTTGAATCGTGATCTTTCTTACCACAAATATATCCAGGTACCTTTCCCAAACAGTTGCTAAAATTGTGCAGAAAGATCTATTTCTAACTTGTGATACAAAAGCTTGCCCTGCAGTTGTTAAGTACCCACCTGTAGCTGTTTGAATATCCTAACTTAAAGTAAAATTTATATCAAAATGTAGTTTGTTCCTACTGTTTACAAGACTAAATACCTTGTACAAAATGTATTGTTAAAGAAATTACAAATCCTTTTTTGGAAATATGGATATTTTTAAAGCAGGCACATCTGAAAGAGACCAAAGGAGTATATATAGCGGTACCTGTTGTTATTAGAGGCGGCTGCTATATTTAGGTCAGCCTGTGTTCTGGGGGCGGCACACGCCCGCGTTATTCCGCACAAATCCGACATCCCTCAAGAGACCGTGCCCACCTGCCAATATAACTGCCACTGTTATTGGATCCTTCTTCTCAATTAGAGCAGGTTTTAGGTCTTAATTAGGGCCGGTTCAGTCAAAATACACTCCCCGCGGTTCCAGCATTATCTGAGGCCATAAACGGGCTAACCTTTCCGTACACATCTTCTTGGGTTCATTCACGCATCAAGAGGCCTCTCACTGAGGATAGTTATTCCTAATATGGTCATGTTTAGGAGGAAAAGTCCTACCACAGTGCATCTCTCTCTCAGTGGCCTAAATTGGCACATGGGTCTATTTTGCACACCGTCTTTTGAACAGCAATTTTGGGGACAAAACTCGGAGCAGGTTGTTGTTATGGTAGAAGTACGCCTGGGAAGTACTGAGCTTTTCAGAAAACTTCATTGAGGGAAGTGTATAGGCAGCGTATTTCGAAGAGGATATTCCACAACTTGGAGGGACGTGGTATGTAGATCTGTATTACGTAATGTGGCTGTACGTGCGATGTACATGTATACAGTTTCCTAGCATGATGTATAATCATGGAAATGTATAAAAAATAAGGGATCCTTTAAGGTACATTGTGGACTATAACCTAAGCAGTTGAGATAGTGTATTATTCTATAGAGTTTAGTTGTCATGCAAATTCTACCTCTTTTGCTAACAATTCAAGTTTATCAATGATTGTATAGGTCCTGAGACACTATGAAGAAAAATTTCTGCATTTTGTCCATGTGTCAGAAAATTTAGTAGAAAACTGTATCATATAATATTATGTACAAGGATATATATAAATTGTACCACATAAAATCATGTTGTACATGTACAAATTAAGTCATGAGGATAGCAATGCAACAAGTCATCGAAATGGGGAGAGAATAAAAGGGAGGTCCATGTATGTAATAGTATGCAGTGTACAATATACACCAGTATTATACTTGTCCTAGTTTTGACGTCTCTTTGCATGTATTAGTGTTAGAGTGTGCATACATTTGTATATCTGGCAACATTCCTCCGGATTTACTGCAATTTACAGGTTTTCATTCTTAACACTGAGCTACATGTGTGGAAGGTCCAGGGAAGGACAGTGAAATATTGAACCCAGTGTAAGATATAACAGTTGACACATTCTTCTGAGAAAGATATAGTTTCATTTTGTAACATGTGTTTTAAACAATTCTATAACCAAACAAATTCACAGTTGGCATTTGATTTTTCTTGGTAATGCTCACATGTTGTGTCATGTAAGCATAGATTTGAAAGGATATGTACAAATATGTACAAATATCAGATTAATAATTTCTTACATTTCAATTGAGAAATTTGTGAAGATTCTACCCCAATATTATTTGACTGGTATTTGGTGGAAAATACTTTTTACGCCAGTGTTTTGTGGAGTGTTTTTTGTTTGTTTTTTGTTCTCTAGTTGATTTCCTAATGACTTGCATTTCCATGGACACGTTGGTATGAATAATTATTTTCTATTTTCTTGACCTATTTTTGCAAGTAAGGCTCAATAATCTTTGGTTCACAGCTCTAATAATGACTCTTTTTGGCTTTTTATGACATTAGGATTCAGAACTTTATTCTAATGGTGTAATACTTTGAAATGCCATTTGAACACATATTTCTATTGATACTATCATGATACCAAAAATATTTATACAACATGCTTACAACATGTAAATTGGTATAAGTATGATGTTCATATTATCATCATTGTCAGACTTTCGTTACACACTACTATGAAAAATCTGTTCTATATTCGTAAATTCTATTGACCCAATTGACTGCATTGATTCAGCCCATGTTGTTACAACGGCATATTCATGTATATCCCCACGCATTATCTGGTGTTTGAGAGGTTCGTGCCTGTACATATGCTCAGTCCTGCAAGACCTGCTGTTTTAATGGCATAATCAACCGGTTGCATGCAAGTAGTTTCCATCTAATATGATAGTAATGCTTGCTCTGTGGTAACATGTAATGTACTTGAATTTAAGAATATTTGGTGTAAAAATGCTTTGTATAAATACGCTTCAGTCAAACCTGGCACAAGCAACCACCTCCAGTCACAAGCCACATTAAAACTGTCCTGTCCAATTTTACATATTTCGATAACTCCATCCTGTTCTGTACAACCACTAATCTGCTTGGAGATTTGAACCCTTGTGTTTGACTTTGATCCAGGATGTATATATTATGTAATACTATCTCATATCAAAACTGTGTGCCATATTAATGTCAAAAGATGCTGCAGAAAAATTGTTGCAGGAAAATCGCTCAAAAAGTATCCTACTATCCTATCAAAAGATTTAAAGCATAATCATGAAATAGCTGTGCATTCCTAATGCTTATATGACCTAACCATGAGCATCAAATGAATTTTCCATACTTGGTACGAACAGGGCTCAGAATATGCACCCAGTACTGTAAATGCAGAAATGTTCGCGGTGGTTTTATGTTCGTGGTTTTCGCGGCGACCATTTCACCGCAAACTTAAAACCACCGCAAACATTTTTGTCCAATACTGATGCAGTTTGTGTCTATAGCGCTGCCGCGAACTTAAAAACCACCGCAAACACTCCATTTTCGCCTTAGGGTGAAATAAAAACTTAAATGCATTTACTGTATTTCGAGTCCTGTTAGTACCTCAATATTTGTGTAGGCCTATGTTAAAAATGTACTATTGTGCACTAGTATATATATACAGCATATTCTTAACTTTCAAGTATCAGAAAAAATAATAAAACCTTTCCTAATATAAAGTTATCTAAAGAATTTCAGATTCAAGCTATTTTAATTAATTCTTGCTTACATTACACTTTACTTCATGTTGTGCTCCCATTTTTTTTTCTGTGCACCTACATGTAAATTCTTAGGTTATTTGCACCACTGCAACTATTTCTCAAAATGAATTTCTAGCCCTGTACTTAGCTAAACCCTTGCAGGCATTCTGCTTGGGAAGGAGCACAATTGGGTCATATGCACACTCGCCGACATGGCTTAAAATCAATAGTAGGTAATAGAGCATTCAAAGTAGTGAAACAGTGCATAATAATGGAGCCCAGTGGCCTAGCACAGTGCAGGTCCTTGGAAAATTGCCAGTGGTAACACTTAACATAATATATTCTTTTAGTTGTCTGGTCACAGTAGTGCCGCAGAAATGATTGCTTTAAACAGACTGAGTGAAGATATTTTCTCAAAAAACCCTTATTCCCTTAAAATGTACTTTTCTACATGTGCATGTATGAACCCGGTACTTTGAATGAATATGTCAGACATATAGATGTTTAATTTCTCTTACATGTAATGCAATGTTATTTCTTTATGTAAGGGCCATTGTAGGTCTAGTGAAGATAATTGCAACTTGCCGTCTTACATTTTCAGACTATGATTAGTTTGTAGTAATTTGCTACATCCTTTGACACTTAACCTACAGCCACATTTTCAATGGAAAGCTACTCTGAATTCAGCACGGAGGACAGTACATATTTTCAAAAAAAGATGACTGAGAATTTTTTCGTGAATTTCAATCCTGTATTTTATGCTTTAGCTTCAAATCATATAAGATCTTATACACTATTCATTCTAGTTAGCCTGAATAGTGTTGAATTTACTACATCCTTTAACACTTAACCTACAGCCACATTTTTAATGGAAAGCTACTCAGAGTTCAGCACCAAGGACAGCACTTTTTTTGAATGACTGAGAATTTTTTAGTGAATTTTTTTTTTGTATCTCATGCGCAAACTTGAAATCATGTAAGATCTCATACATTCTATTTATTCTAGTTAACCTGCATAGTGTCTAGCTGAATGTACAAATACTAAGAGTCTGTTTTTTTAGTTAACTTTAGATCACAATATTTTCATCTTAGTAATTTTGATGAACTATAGACAGTTGTCCAGTCTTCTAAATGACTAAGCTTATCACGTTTTAATGGCATGCTTCAATCATCCTGACATATTCAGTCCCATACTACTGGTTTTCATTCAGGGACTCCTAGCACATGGCTGAAGTAATGCAAGACATGAAGAACTAGAGCAGTACCATTTGTTGAAGCCAATAATGTACACTTGTATACACAAATTTTAACCGTGATGACTATATGTTCATCATTGATCAAACTACCCGAGTGCTTTTCTCCCAGCCCATATTAGTACATAATTAGTGTGATTGACAGCTGCGAAGCAACCCTCAGACTGGGATCCTCACATGCTGACCATACCTCGAGCACATGTGCAGTCTTTTAAAGGAAGCCAAAAGGTATGGTCGGGAATCCTACTATGCTATGCTAAATATACCAAAAAGTATAGTCTCCATCGAAATTACATTAGTCCGTCATAATTCACCGCTATATTATTGATTTGAAAATCGCGGCATACGCCGCCGCCCGGTGACCTCGGTTGACCTCTACTGCCTCGTGACCCCGCGTGACGACCGCGTGACGTCACAGGGCTGAGCGTCCCACGTGACCACCACCAACAACAACACTTGCTAGCGGCCGCGTGCCTCACAAACATTGTTGTCCGAACTCAGAAGACTTAGATCATGGAGATTGAAGAGAATCCAGTTGAAAATGAAAACTTTGACGACTTTGATATCTGCCCTCCCACTGAATGCAAGCCCTCTGACGTCACGCGGTCGTCACGCGGGGTCACGAGGCAGTAGAGGTCAACCGAGGTCACCGGGCGGCGGCGTATGCCGCGATTTTCAAATCAATAATATAGCAGTGAATTATGACGGACTAATGTAATTTCGATGGAGACTATACTTTTTGGTATATTTAGCATAGCATAGTAGGATTCCCGACCATACCTTTTGGCTTCCTTTAAAGGCAGTCTACAGTACCAGGGGCCAACACTATGGAATAAACTCTCTGCTGAACAAAGACAACTCACCACAATAACAGATTTTAAAAATGGATTGTAGTAGGATATTTCTATTGCTAGTTGACATAAATTGCTATTTTTACCTAGTATGTGTAATGTGTGTAAGTTCTAGTTTATGAGTATTGTATATGGTACCCGAAAAACAAGCCTCAGGCCTGAGTGTGATTTCTCCCTTGTAAGATAGATAAATAGATTTCATCAGTTCAGCCCAAATTTGGGTTATGGAGAAGATCTAGCTAATGACAAAATCATCAACTACTTGAAGAGAGCAAACTAAGTACAAATTCAAAGGGTCTTAACTTAGGGCATACGGTCTAGCGAAGCACACAATCGAAAGGTACATTAAAGGTACATGAACGAAAACTTCTCGCAGCGTTATTTCATGACACTCATCAATGCATTTCTTTCCACAAGTACATCCAAATTTTGTTAATAAGACCTGACCACTTTCTAGCAACTAGCAATGGAGCACAGTGAGCTTGAGCACATAAAATAGCGTCTTAAGTTAGGTCCCTCCCAGATATGTCTACATGGGCCTTTCCTACATGTAGAAAAACTACAAATTAGCTATTTTTACTTTCTTCAAGGCCAGCCATTTAGTTCCAG
The DNA here is from genome assembly GCF_035083965.1 of Branchiostoma lanceolatum. Taxonomy (NCBI): domain Eukaryota; kingdom Metazoa; phylum Chordata; class Leptocardii; order Amphioxiformes; family Branchiostomatidae; genus Branchiostoma; species Branchiostoma lanceolatum. The sequence goes on along the minus strand of NC_089738.1, from coordinate 4,445,832 downwards.
CCATTGTTATCTCATATTGACACCTCCTCGCAAAGTATCTTCAAGCAGCTGCATGCTTCAAGGACAGATAGAAAATAGCCAATCTCTTCAAGATGAAAAAGAAGATGTATTTTGGGCACTATCCACAAGACTATTAGAAATATCTTAAGTTTTCTAATAGCCTTGTGGAACCCAGAATAAATGCATAATCCTAGGGATTGGCTTCCTAGTTTTCATCCTTGAAGCAAATAACTAGGGGAGTGCATTATAGCAGGAAAAACGTCCAGCCCAGGTGTCCGAAGAAGGTTTTGGTACATCTCTAACCAGCAGTTTTATGATTTAATGTAAATTCTAGCATGTACCAATGTCAGGATAATGCCCTGTAATATTCTTAATGCAACTGCCACAATGAAATAATCGTTACCTTGGCAATGGTGGAAAACACCCGCCACTAACCCTCCACACGTAACTAACACTTATGATGTTTACGCTTAACAAGGTTTGGAACAAAATGAATTTTGAGTGATGTTATTGACAGCAACACTTACAGTGTAAGCTTCATGGTTTAAATGCAATGCTGAGTGGCCGACTGGCTTGGCTAGCAGACACAAGATTATTGGCTAGACATTTTGTCCTTGGGAAAGGCACTTACAATTGAGGAGGTGAAAGGCAGTGGAAGGAGAGGGATGGGCTCCACCGTCCAGTACTGTGCCCTTGACACAGTGGATTAACAACCCACTGCCCCTACGGCCTCAAAGGTTTTGGGACCTTCAATAAAAAAGTAAAGCAGTCATCCTCAATCGAGCTAGGTGAAGCATGATGCTTTTTCAAGTAGCTATAGTGCATGGTAGTGCAATGCGGCTTCGCTACGGCTCGCGTTTTTGGCCAAGCACACCGGGTCACCCCTACTCTTCTCGATAAGTGTGTTGGGTATTGGTAACAGTTAGACTAGTCTAGAGGGAAGGAATTTTTTACGAAGATCTAGGTCTCTTTTCCTGATATTCATGTACATTTGTATGTATATGATATTCAAACTGAATGAGGTTGTAACGAATATGCTGCTTGTTCATTTTTTGCAGTCCCTGCTTTTTGATGAGATCGACCTCACGGATGTCAGTGTGGCAGAATGTAGCACAAAGAACGTCAACAACAGTTTCCAGGTGAGACACTACTAACACAACATATTACATGTACATGTAGGTACAGCAATACGTCATATAGTTACAGCCTACGTCATCAAGCCTTCAACCACTGGAGTGCCAAAATTTCCCGTTTGTCCGCCGGGGAGGCCTGTTTGTAATTTGACCTGGCCTGACAATTGGCAGTGTATCTAGGATCATTTGAAATTGAAGTCAAAAAGAATAGTGTCAAATATGCAATGTCGCTATTCCCTACATCTCCGCTTAATTTGAAGACATGGCAATACTTAATTGGCTTCTCAGAGGTACTCTGCCACCCGATAGCTATAGGCTAGGCTAGGTAACTATAGAACGCTAAAGGAGGAAATTGTCTCTGTCGTTGCACATGTCTGTCGATAATAGAACGCGGCCAAACGACTTTCACAGAGCCCGGCGTCTTCTGGTTTTCACTTCACGCAGGTGGCCCGGAACCCGTACGCATGTGCCATCAAATGTTTCTGAATATCGCTGCACGTGTGTCAGTGGCTATTCCTAACTTGCGTAAAATACGGAGAAAAACGGCCCATTTTTTACTTATTGGTCATAAATCAGTTAGATCAGGGAATGTCGTTGAACGCGTTCAAATCTTTACCCGCGTGCACGATGACATACATGCATATGTTAGGCACTTTGTCAGCAAAATCACCCTATGACGAAACCAGTTTCTTTAGCTCGAATTCGTCTACAGGTAGAGTAAGCTTTAAATCTAGACCTATACACAGCTAACACTACAGGACATTCACCCTTTTCCTACAAAGGTCAATAACCTCTAGGACCTGTATCTAATGGCCCCTCTCTGTGAAGTGCCGTGAGCTACAAAAGAGCCAAATTGTAGAATATCAAATATGACGGTTTCGAAATAAAAGGCCCTGAGGTTGTTATTCCAAGCCTTGTAAATAGGTCAAATTACACCAGGCTGTTAACTAGTACTTTGCGTTCACCACAAAACAACTTAACAAGGCTCTTGGTTGGGCTCAGTATCTAAGCCTTATGAGGTACATCTCCAACATGTACAGTGATGGTCCATTGGTACTTGATGTACATGTATGTAAACCTTAAAAGAATGATCATAAGGCCGCGCCAATTTTTTTTTTTTTGCTTCTCGGAATAGCCTGTCCTGTTTTTCCCATTTTGAAAGAAAAACAATTTTGTCGCTACATTTATGTATTTCCATTCACAAAATTTAATTTTAACTCCCAATTCTACCATTATCATTCTGATCAGTTGTAAAACTCAATAGCCACCAAAATAGATTATAAAGGCTTGCACATACCTAAAAAGTGTGGTCATATTGATCATAAGTTATAATTTTGGGGGTATTTTTCAGCTGAAGTCATCATATCGCAGTAAAACGCACTGAATGTGGAAGTAACACTATGCCACTGCAGCGCAGAAAAGTCAATGACCTGATTAAGAATTCAAATTAATGAAGTAAATTGCATAAAAAACATCAGCAGGACAAGATGTTAAACAGGCAGAGAGACCAACAAACATTTTTGACAGAAGAACTGATATCTCTTTCCATATATTTAGCTCTGTCCATGCATTGCTGGGATATATGTGTTGTTTACGACAGTTATTCACACGATAATTGGTACCTCTACGTCGCATACATTGTGCAGGACATTCAACTCTCTCCATTTATGATTACCCTAAGGCTACCAACCTCAGCAAGATAAAGAGCTTACTAAAAATATATACCTGTAGAGGATGTTTACGACAGACTCTACAATGTAGCTCTGCTGTATAGTGACCTAGCTACATGTATTGTATAGAAAGGCTGGCTTAAAGGCAAAAGCTTAAGCTTATGGATTATACAGACTGAAAGGTCTATTCTTATCTTGCCAATGTAAGGCCAGTAAGAAGAAAAAGTTGTGTTTGCGGTTACAGTGGTAAAAAAATTGTGGTCTGTAGGTTAGGGATTATCATTTTTTCTATTCAGCCGCAGTGATGCAACAAATACAGTTTAATATTTCAAAAGTGGAACGCATGGTAACACTGGTATTTTCAATGTCATATTGTATTGTAATTTTGCAAAGATAATATTACATTGTACATTCAAGTATATCAATAAACTGAACAAAAGAAGTACAATGCCTTAATCAGTAAACAGAGTTTGAAATACAAGAAGTCTGCAAGAAAATATGCAAGACTTGTTGGATTCTGTTTTGAATTTTCATCACTCAGATGTCCTATCGAAAATCTTTTGTACCATGCTAACGGTCGACGAAAAAAAATGCTAGTGTCGGCAGGTTTTTGCTAGGGTTGGTCGGGTAACCGGAAACATAACATTTTTTTCTTAGGCCTTACAGATCGAATGGTCTATTTTCTAACAAACGAGATATTGATTTGGATTGGCCTAATGACATCTCTGCAGGTCATTACACCCTTCCGACGACTCATCCTTAGTGCGGAGAATCGTAAGGAGATGGAAGAATGGATGGCCGTACTACGAGCAGTGCAGAACAGGGAGTTCTACGATGTGAGTACTACGTTACATGCTGTGTAAGGAATTATAATGTCAATACATACATGTACATTGTACCTTCAAGTTGGTGGGTTTAACATTCGATACGGGTGATCCGGGCCGGGTGATATTTAGATCATGAGTTATCGCACAGGCTTCTACTTGTATCAGATGGGTTTCCATCATTCTATAGTTCGAAATACACTTTGTGTACGCCAAGTACATTTGTCTTGGACGTGATAATGTTAAATACAGGTGTTATGGACTGGGTGATATTTTGGGTTATCACATGGGCTTCTACATGTACTTGTATCACATGGGTTTCCATCTATAATACCAATGCACTTTTTGTACACCAATTAAGTACATGTACCTTGGACGCGATAACGTTCGATACGGGTGATCCGGGCCGGGTGTTATTTTGGGTTATCACATGGGCTTCTAATTGTATCACATGGGTTTCCATAGAATAATTCGAATGCACTTTGTGTATGCCAAGTACATGTATCTTGGACGTGATAATGTTCGATACGGGTGTTCCGGACCGGATGATATTTTGAGTTATCACACGTGCTTCTACTTGTATCACATGGGTTTCCATCTATAATTCCAATGCACTTTGTGTACGCCAAATACACGTACATGTATCTTGGACATGATAATGTTTAATACAGGTGTTCTGGACTGGGTGATATTTTGGGTTATCACATGGGCATCTAATTGTATCACTGTGACAATTAGGTTTCCATCTATAATTCAAAATGCACTTTGTGTACGCCAAGTGTTTATTGGACGTGATAATGTTTGATACGGGTGTTCTGGACCGGGTGATATTTTTTTGTACTTTTTTTCCATCACCACTATTCCAATTAAGAATTCAAGTAAAAATGTTTTCTTGTGTGTTTATCATCCAAACTTCATCTTTTTTTCTATGTTTTGTAGTACTCAGTTCAAAGACAAAGAACAGGCACCCAGAGTAGATTTTTCTTGCTGCCATAGTAACATGTACTAGGCCAAGCATATGGTAGCATTATGGGATAAATACATATGATTGATCCCTTCCTTAACTTGCTGATTTCCTTACTGAAAGTCCTTAACTCGTTTTCTTGGAAGTCAGGAACTCTGTAGGCCACAAGGACTTGTTTTCCAACACTTCCGTTACATGTAGTGCTTCTTGTGCAACTTAGTACTACATTCAGAACAGGAGTAATGCCTTCGTTAGACTGGCCAGTATATCGGCCATCTGCTGTGGCTATTGACGAAAGTATATGATTAACTGGGCTTGAAAACAAGGCACTGGCAGATTTCTGAGAAAGCCACGGGAAGCTTCAATCCACAGGAAATTGTCCCCTCGAGGAGATTGCATCTTGTATGTCAAGCACCTGATTGACATTTAGATAAGTGTAAATATTATAATTTACCTTTCTGCTGTGTTATTCACAATGTGCATGTTTTTGGGTGATCAAACTGACCTACAGGCCACTTTTCATATAGGGGACGTTAACCTCCTTAATGTGTTTAAGGCATGTTTTACTTTATTGAATAGCTTTAAAAGACAGGTTACTTTTCATTGATGTCATAAGCAAGAGGTCCGCATCAATACAGCAACAGTCCACCATTAAACAACACTTTCATAAGGGGTTCAAAAAAGAGTTAAACTTTATCATACCCAATACAAAATTGGATTCTTGTATCTACATTTTGAATATGTCATAGCTGTATTTATTTTTCTGGATATGTGCAAATGTACATGCAATGTATCGTACCGTGATGATATTCTTTGAACAGGACACCAATTAGAATTCCATGTCCAGACCATACTGGTATCACCCCTCACTTAACCCTCAGAATGGTATAGTCCAAATAAACAATTTGATTTTCAAGTGCCTGACTCACTTGAATTGCTATGAAGATAAACAGGTTATTGCCATGCTGGGTTTCCTGGAAGTCTTATTGATGTAATGTCCGACAGAATAAAACTGTTTATGCGGCATCGGCTACCTCACTGTGGCCAGGGGCTGTTAGTTTTCTTCTTCGATAGTAACTGTCCGCGGCTTTTTAGAAGTGTTTATTTCACTAACTACGGTGCAAATTTCAAGACTCGCTACCAATTGTTTACAGCGACATCATTGCCGGACAGTGAACTTAATGATATAATCTAATTGATGGTGGCAAAATCTGGAGCAGGGAGTACGATTTTTTGATGAGCAATGTACACATAAGGCCACACCAATTTAATTTCTTGGTTAATGGATTTTTTGAAAAACTGTTAAATTCCAAAAATCAACATGAAAACAAAATCTCAGAGGAAAGTCTGTACTTTGGTGCACACAGTTTCAGGGAGTTAACATGATGATCAGGTGCAAGTTTTCACCCCAGCCTTCTGTTTTCATGATGATTTTTTTTGTTGCTAAAATTTTTAAAAAATCCGTTGACCAAGAAATTAAATTGGTGTGGCCTAATATCTGACTATTCGATGCAAATTTATATGTTAATTGTATGCATAGCTGTCTCTAGGACCCGTCCCTCCATTCCAGGATGTAAAATTTGCTTGTTGGGATGGATGATTATTTCATCGATCCATCCAGACAATCTGAAAATTGATCAAATTTGTAGGCTTAGAACGACAGTTTTAACGATTCAAGTGGGGTCCCGAAACAAAGAGTTGGAAACAAATTTAAATTTGAGACAGGACAGACAAGGTAAGAAAATTTTCCGTCCCAACAAGACACCCCTGGAATGCTCCAACTTAAGAGTATGAACCATGATGATGATGGCTCTTGTTCTGTTCCCATCTCCAGCCCAGCAGTGAGAACATGGACCAGTTTAACGGGATGCACAACTGGTACACCTGCAGCCACGCCCGCCCCACCTACTGTAACGTCTGCAGAGAGGCTCTCTCCGGTGTCATGTCCACAGGACTGTCCTGTGAAGGTGAGAGCAACAAGTTTGATTTACTTTTTTTTTCCAACAGTATTCCCTGCGTCTTCTATTGGATCAGTTAGTCTTCACACTAGCTATAGGTAGTGGTGTGGATCGGTCCGGCCGGACCGGTTCCGGACTTGTAAAACGTTTAGGTTCAAGTCCAAAAAAACCTAAACGTCTGGAAACAAGTCCGGACTTGAAAAAAAATTCTCTCACTCATACACTTCTTTTTGTTTTAAACCATCTTAAACCTTCCTTAAATCGTGAAATTTGCACTAGAAAAATATTAAAACATTGCTGTTTTTGTGTTTATAACTGAACTTTTGTGTTAATTACTGACTGTATATAATTCCGTATATTTAGTTTTCAAATTACGTGTAAAATATCTGCCAATATGCAATTTTACATGTAACACGAAAAAATATTCCAAAATTATTGTTCAGGTCCGGACTTTCAAGTCCAGACCTGAACCTAAACCTCTGGACTCGAGTCCGAACCTAAACCTAAACTCGGGTTTAGATCCACACCACTAGCTATAGGGGAGTCGAGCTTGTTTCGATCGTTGCTGTTTCTGACTTAGGGAGAGGAGATGTTGTTCCACTAGTCAGTGATTCAGTGAAGAAGCGGTCTCTTGGCTTTGCACTGAGCAAATTTGTTTTAAAAATGTACATACATTTTGTAGGTCTGAATTCCTGAAGCCCAACTTGGACAATGGATGCAGGAAGAGACTCAGTCAGTAGTTTATCAGTATAGACTAGATCAATCTAGACTAGATTGATAAACTAGAGTCTTTTCCTAGATTGATGAACTTGACATCTCTTCCTGTATCTATTCCTTTTGATACAAAAGGATTGCAATTTTAATGGACCGCCCGTGGCGTTGAAATCAGCGGCATTTTTGTGGCGGGGAGAGTACTCCTCAAAATTATCTTGCTGCTTATTCCCTTTTTTTAAGCAGCTGTTGTTCCTTTCTTGGGTTGAAGAAAGTGCTAAAGACATTGAATTGTCCAAGCACAAAAGATCATGACAAAACTGCTGTTAATTTCCACACGGCTATACGTCGTAAAAAACACTTTGTTCCCAACACCAAAGTTCAAATCCTCCCATGACAAGGTCAATTTGTTCCATTCTGGGGAGGAAAGTTTTTGACACCGTCTTTGAATACAGAGTTATCAAAGCTTTTCAGACAATGTTCTGAATACGTCAGTCTTTTGAGTTTACATTTCTGGCAACATAACTGACGTTGCATCTACATGTAGCATATATCCCTAAATACTTCGTTTTTAAATACCCTGAATACATTACCCTGCAGATTTTGGTAAAGTTGTGTATATGGGCAAACTGTCTATCACTGATAATTTATTTCCAAAAATTCGGTACACAATGTTATGTATGTCTTATCTTGAAAATTAGTCTGGTGTATTTTTTCTGTCTCTGAAGTGTGCAAGTTCAAAGCTCACAAGCGGTGTGCCACAAGAGCACCGAACGCCTGCAAGTGGACCGCCCTGTCTTCCATTGGCCAAGACACCATCGAGGATGACGAGGGGGTAAGTTACAATGACTTACAGTAAATTTTTTTTTGTACACTTTTGATTAAAGATGCTGGACTCAATCACCAGGACTGGTGATTGGTTTTATTCCACGTGAAAATGCCCACTTTTGCTCCTCATTTTTGGAGGGGAAACACTTTCCCCTTAACATTTACTAAAATTGGAGAGGTTGAAGAAACTGAATCTTGGTTGTTCTTATAGCTAGAGGGATATCCTTTATTACCATACACAGTTGTTTTGGCTCAGAAGTATTTCCTGGAAGAGACGGTCGCTAGACTTGAGGGTGTGCAACCTTGAATTGAGATTCAAAATAAACTGGGGGGTGCCCCCTTAAGTCTTCAACAAGGATACATTATCAAACTTCTACATGCTGCTTGGATGCGTTCCCAAATGTGTCTATACCCATCTTTGTCGTGATAATCATATCACAATATGTCAAGTGTCTAAGCTATTGAAAGAGATTTTCTAAAACTGTTCTTGGCTGTCCTTCAGATCCACATGCCTCACCAGTGGTTAGAGGGAAACTTGCCAGTCAGTGCCAAGTGTAGTGTGTGTGACCACACCTGTGGCAGTGTGCTCAGGCTACAGGACTGGAAGTGTTTGTGGTGTAGAGCTATGGTGAGTAGTAATTCCCAAGTGTAGTGTGTGTGACAACACCTGTGGCAATGTGCTCAGGCTACAGGACTGGAAGTGTTTGTGGTGTAGAGCTATGGTGAGTAGTAATTCCCAAGTGTAGTGTGTGTGACCACACCTGTGGCAGTGTGCTCAGGCTACAGGACTGGAAGTGTTTGTGGTGTAGAGCTATGGTGAGTAGTAACTCCCAAGTGTAGTGTGTGTGACCACACCTGTGGCAGTGTGCTCAGGCTACAGGACTGGAAGTGTTTGTGGTGTAGAGCTATGGTGAGTAGTAACTCCCAAGTGTAGTGTGTGTGACCACACCTGTGGCAGTGTGCTCAGGCTACAGGACTGGAAGTGTTTGTGGTGTAGAGCTATGGTGAGTAGTAACTCCCAAGTGTAGTGTGTGACCACACCTGTGGCAGTGTGCTCAGGCTACAGGACTGGAAGTGTTTGTGGTGTAGAGCTACTGTATGGTGAGTAGTAACTCCCAAGTGTAGTGTGTGTGACCACACCTGTGGCAGTGTGCTCAGGCTACAGGACTGGAAGTGTTTATGGTGTAGAGCTATGGTGAGTAGTAACTCCCATGTGTAAAATGTATATAAGAATAATAAGCAGAAAATGTGTGTTTCTGTCTGTGTACCTAAATATAACATCATTAATTTTACAGGTCCAAACTGTCTTGTATACCAGTCCTGAACAATTCAACGAAGTAACTTGTGGTCTTCAATTATGACAGAAACAGTGAACGGAATATTTATTCAGACTTTTGTTATTTCATATAAAGAACCTAATCTCGTAAGGGGATCTCAAATTGATCATTTCACTGCCCATATGCAATGTTTTCATCTTTTTCCAAGTGCTCAATTTATATTTTTGTGGTTGGAATTGCACCTTGTGTATTACTCTTCAGTGTAATTTTAGTTAGGTACAGGACAGGTACATTGACGGTGGTGTTTTAGACCTGTGCGTAAAAGATTTTTGTGGTATAGTACTGGTACACTGTCTGTGTGTGCAGCCCTATGTGTGATTGCTGAGTCTTACAAACATTGTACATACATGCATGAACCTGTTGATTGACTTTGTTACTTCTTTCTTTTCCTTCTAGGTCCATACGACGTGTAAGGAAATTTTCCCCAGAAAGTGTCCCCTCGGGGACTGCCGACTGTCCATCGTCCCCCCCACTGCGCTCAACAGCATCGACTCAGATGGATTCTGGGTAGCCACGCGGCCCACCTCCAGCAACCCGCTGCTCGTTTTCGTCAACTCGAAGAGCGGAGATAACCAGGGCGTGAAGTTTCTCCGCAGGTTCAAACAACTCCTCAACCCTGCTCAGGTGTTCGATCTGATGAATGGAGGACCGCACTTGGGGTGAGAAAGCTACAGTTGTTTTGATGGTCCAGGGGCAGGCTTATAGACAGGGCATCCAAAAATTGGGGGCTCGGGGGGAGAGAAATGGGGACAGGGTAACCAATCAGAACCAGATCTCCCCAATGGGCTAGCTTTGCATGTCAATTCATTTTCATCCTATCCCAGTGTCTGGTATGAGGAAAAAGCAACTGTTACAGTGGCGGTATGTGTGGGGGGAACACACCCATGCTCATGAGGGCTTCTTATTCAGCATTAATTTTTGCTTTTTTGCTCCATCCTCATTAAATAAAATTGAATATGTATGACTCAATGTCAATGGGCAAAGAATATTAACCATTACGCAAAAAAAAACCTACTCAAGCAACTGGATAAAATTTTAAACAGTGCAGACGTTTCAGACAGCATCCGCTGCAGGGCTGTCTCCAGGACCAGTCCCTCCGTCCCGGGACGGAAATTAAAAAATTTTGCTTGTTGGGACGGAAATTTTTGTCACCTTGTCCCTCCCAAAATGTGAACTTCGTAAGCTTAAAATGACAAAATTCAACAAGGAAAATTCAACGCATAATGGCTCCCAAACACTGAGTGTGACAGAAGAAAATTAAAAGCTGGTGACAGCCCTGTTCCGCTGTCTTTCATCAGTGACGCTGGGATGCTAAGGATGCTGTCTGAAGTGTTTCAAAATTTTATCCAGTTGCTTGAGTAACTATTTTTGCCGTATCTTACTACCTGGATCTCTAGTCTTCATCAACGTAAATATTTACCATAATGATTGTAGGTCTAGTTTTCATAATTTGGTTTCAACTCATTGGTCCAATTCAAAGACTGTTCAGCCATGATTTGTTGCAGGTTGCGGTTGTTCCAGAGGTTCGACCTGTTCCGGATCCTGGTGTGTGGAGGAGATGGCAGCGTGGGCTGGGTGTTATCTGAGATTGACAAGCTCAACCTGCATAAACAGGTACAGGAAAATGTTTGTCAATGATACATGATTGTATTTATTAACAAGGTCAATGTATTCACAGTTTACATTTAGCTATAGTCACTGTGGATGTATTAACAGAAAGCTACACAAAAAATTGAAATATGCTTGATATATCCCAAAATCATAGTTCTGGGATCTTCCACTGTTTGTAACTTATGCCGTACTGATGCCTTCTCACCTAATGATTGAAATATATGACGTTAGTATTCTAAATTTCCCAAACAGAATTAATAGTGCTTATCAAACTGGCTTTCGTGAGGATGGAGGTCGAGGAACTTTCCGTCAAATTTGAGGGAATTGACAACTTAGTGGGCTTTGATTTCTGAAAGTTCCTTGAAATCTATCCTCAGGAAAGCTAGTTTGAAAATCACTATTCATTCAACACTTACGTCATGTAATTCAATCATCAGGTGAGAAGACGACAGCACGGCATAAAGTTGTAAGTTGCAAACAGTGGAAGATCCCAGAATTATGACTGACTTATGTGAAACAAGTAAGAATTTGACTTTGGGGTATAATACCATTATGATAGACAAGTACAGTTAGGATTTTCACTTTTTTGTGTAGCTTTTGACTCTCAAACAAACCCTGACCACTACTGACTTACTCCCAACCACCAGCCAAAAACCAGCGAACCCATTCCAGACCTCCTGTCCACAGCTTTCAAAACATTTGGCTGGCGCAGCCAACCGCGTCGAACACCAGCCAACCACAGCCAACCTATCACCCGAACCACTCCCAACAATTGTTGGAGGAAGGTCGGGAAGCCATGTTCGGCTATGTGTAACTGGGGCTTCAAACTTGACAGTTTATGATGTCACTATTTAAAATTAAATCAATGCAAATTACAACATAATGATTGTGTTTTTGCCTGTCCAGTGCCAAATGGGTGTTTTGCCACTGGGGACGGGGAATGACTTGGCCCGAGTGTTGGGATGGGGAGCTGCATGTGATGACGACACGCAGCTGCCTGCCATCCTCTGGCAGCTGGAGAGAGCCACCTGCAAGATGCTGGACAGGTGAGAGCTGGCAAAGGGTACACATATTGGGCACCTGCTTGAAGAGTTGATTGAATTTTTCGCTGCTTTGTATGATGTTGTCCTAGACTAGGCTAGAGCTGGCGGCCCAGTATATGCGGCAGCATTAGGGTGTCAGACCTCTGCAGGTAAAAGAACCCAAAACAATTTTCGAGAAGGGTAGGAGTGACCCAGTGTGCTCAGCCAAAAATATGCGAGCCATAGCGGAGCTGCGTTGCACTAATGGCTAACAAAAAAGCATCATGCTTTGTCCACAGTCTGAGGTAACAGAGGTTCGACCGCTTTACCTTTACCGTTTTATCATACAACGTAATCATCCAGACCGCTGCAGCAGCAGAACACAGTGGACTACTACTACATGTAGTAATCATGAAAATGTCTTCCCACAGATGGAGTATCATGACCTGTGAAACCAAGGTCCCAGGCACCGCTGACCCCACAGTTTCCACACAGCAGAGAGAACAGGTTAGAAACCTTAGTTGTACAATTATTTGTTATATAATAAACCTTGTTCCAAGTGAAAGGAAACACTGATTCACTGAGCTGACTTTCTGTGAATCAGGATGCGTGATGACGTCAGAAGTGAATCAAAGGTGGCAGGAAGTCAAAATGATTTGACTCCTCACAATGTAGTTGATTAGTGTAACTGTATGTCCAGGGACTCAATGTGGATGTGTTGTGTGATGCTTCAGACGTAGTAAAACTGGGGCGCTTATGTTCCAATAATCTGGTTTTGAATGACCGTTCCGTTTTCCCTATGTAAGTCTCTGTTATGCACACTGTTAAAAACCTGAATGTTGTAAATGTATACTATACAAGTCTTATGCATCCTTAACTGTTAGTGGTAGTATTTCTGCACTAATATAGAGAAGTCTATTTGTAATCTTGAACTTAACACAGTGTCTATTAGATGCTGTGTTAAGTTCAAAATCTAAGTTCAAGATTTCAAAAGTATCTATAAGATGCTGTGTAAAGTTCAAGATTGAAGTTCAAGATTTCAAGAGTATCTATTAGTACTGTGTAAAGTTCAAGATTAAAGTTCAAGATTTCAAGAGTATCTAATAATAGTATTAGATACTGTGTAAAGTTCAAGATTAAAGTTCAAGATTTCAAGAGTATCTATTAGTACCGTGTAAAGTTCAAGAGTAAAGTTCAAGATTTCAAGAGTATCTATTAGCTACTGTGTAAAGTTCAAGATGACAAATAGACTTGATAGTTCAGAAAATGCATAAGACGTGTTACTTTCTTCTTGCTAAAGAATGACATGACAACAATGCAAGGGTGGTACATGTAATTGTACAGTTTTAGAAGTCTCAAGTGAAAATGGGTCATTCTAATGCTTTCTGAGGGGGAAATCATGACCAGACAAGTCGCAGCTGAAAACTTTGGCCACCTGTGGACTGGCAATAAGAGGGCACAAACAGCGCCCCTGTTCCCAAGTTTAAAAAAGCCCTGAATTGACAATCAGACAAGTCACAGTTGAAGACTGTGGCCACCTGTGGACTGGCATAGTCAGTGGTTGATCCGAAACTTCTACTTGGAAGGAATCTGTTTCCAAGGGTAAGAGCCCGGCACATACAGCGCCCCTGTTTCCCAGTTTAAAAAAGCCCTGAATTGACAATCAGACAATTGCAAGTTAGACTGTGGCCACCTGTGGACTGGCATAGTCAGTAGTTGATCTGAATCTTCCACTTGGAAGGAATCTGTTTCCAAGGGTAAGAGGGCACACATAGCGCCCCTTTTCCTCAGTTTAAAAATGCCCTGAATTGACAATCAGACAAGAGGTCACAGTTGAAGACTGTGGCCACCTGTGGACTGGTATAGTCAGTGGTTGATCCGAAACTTCCACTTGGAAGGAATCTGTTTGCAAGGGTAAGAGGGCACATACAGCGCCCCTGTTCCCCAGTTTAAAAAAGCCCTGAATTGACCATATCAGCGTGGTTACTGATCCAGACCTGTATAATTATACATATGCCCCTGTAGGATGAGATGACAGCGTATGAGCTGCAGGACTCTGTGGCGACCCACCTCAGCAGGATACTTCAGTCTGACCAACACTCAGAGGTCATTCAGTCTGCTAGGTATGTCCCAATATTTATTGTAACTAATCTCTCCTATATCCCAAAAAAGATGTTCTACCAACCTACTAATTTGAAACTCATTTTGGTTAAATGTACGCAGTTTTCTGAAATACTGTCTTTAATCAGATGTTAAATGTTTTGTTTTCTTTCAGAGTACTGTGTGAAACAGTTAAACACTTTGTAACCAAAATAGGAACGGCTTACAACACTGAAGAAGAGAGGTCGCAAAGTGACAAGGATTCTATTACTCACAAGGTAGGCACAGGAGACTGAAGAGAGAAAACTCTTATAAGAATTCATGGTTTTATGTTCATTACTAAGTTTTCTTTAACATTGTTTTAGTAGTATTATTGAAATTTGTAGAATGTACATAGTATTACATGTAATTTATACATGTTACAGTGGTGCAGCTCATGATTTAATGTATATTGTGTTATATTCTGCAAAATCGATTTTTGTAACATGTACAGTGCTGTGAGTTTATAACAGTTCTGCAAGACATCCCACACATTCTTGGAGACTATTAAGCAAGATTTACCGCAAAGTTTATCAATAATTTAGTTTGGCAACATTTATCTTTTGCAAAGTCCCACAAAAAAAAGGAATGGAGTTCTGCCAAACTGTACAAAGTTTCTCAAACAGATGTTACGAAAGTAGGAACAATGATTTCAGATGAGTTTAAGTCCTCCCCGCACCAGACGGTGCATAAGGCGGCGCCCATCTCCGTTTCGGCAGCCCTGGGCCACACACCCTTTGTGCAAGTCACTACAGCAGGGGGCTAGTCCACTGATAGTGGTGTGTGTTTAACTACCATATACTCTTTCCCAAATGCTCAGCGCTAAGCAGAGAAAGCAGTATGTACCATTTTTAGAGTCTTTGGTATGACCCGGCCGGGGATCGAACTCACGACCTACCGCATGCAAGGCGAACACTCTACCCGCTCGGCTATTGCACCGGTACTTCAGATGAAGCATGTATTCATTTGTAATGTGAAGGTCTCTGTCCCTGTTTCAGTGTAAGGTTCTGGATGAGAAGTTGAACTCTTTGCTGACAACACTGAATGAAGAGGCTCAGGCCAAACCCCTGCCTGCAGTTACCTCTGCCTCCCAACAGGAGGAGCTAGTGGTAGGATCTCCACAGGACACCGTACCGGAGGGCCTCACTGCGCCATCGTCAAGTAGGGTAGGTTAATCGTTTGCTCGTTCATTCGTTCAGACCCTTGTAGGTATTGCCTTGTGACACATAGGTAGGAAGTTTCCTTGCTGTTTCAGTCGTAGAGTGTGTTTTTACAGCGAGGGGTTGCTAGCCCTTCCCCTTTAATGTGCTCAAGGTACTTCTTTGAACACGGAATCCCCATTTTACGTCCCTTCCAAAAGACAGTGCAGCCCCAACCGAGATGTCCTGACCCCAGGACTTGAACCGGGATCTCCAAGTTACCAACTAATTTGAACCAGGAACTCAACTTTTATTGTTTATCGTATTATGTACCTTCTTGTTGTGCAAAATGAATAAACAAACAGACTAACAACAGTAACTGTAAGACTACTACAAGTTGAGCTACAGGGACATGTCTGTGGTAGGACATCACCAGATAGTTTCTCCTTAAAACTCCAGCAGTTGTATATATTTCATCAGACTGAGTTAGTTTTTAGTGTAGACTCAATCCAGTCACATGCTTACACTACCAAAAATGATTTTTCTTGTTTTTTCTAGTTCTCTTGTTTTTACTTAATTCGTGGACAAATTTTCTTGAATGAAGAACTTCCATGAAAATGATAAGAATAAATAAGAAAAGCACAAGAGACCATTCCAAGAATCTTGTCTTGTAAATTCTCACAACAAGAAACATTTTCTTATTTTTCTTACATAAAGAAATAATTTCTATAAAGGATTTTCTCTCATAAGAATTTTCTAGAAATTGAAGTTAAAAGTTCTTGTTTTTCTTGTATGGAGAATCTATTTCTTGCCATGTATAAGAAAATACAATAATTATTCTCTCCCCTATCTTCTTCTTCTGGTAGTAAGAAAAAACAAGAATTCAAAATTATGAAAACAAGAAACAACTAGAATTTTATTCTTGAGTGTTCTTGATTTTTGTATCAAGAAACCTTGAGAAAGAAATTCTTGTTTTTCTTGGGATGTTTAAGAAAATAGAAGAATTTTCTTTTTGCCTTTCTTGAGGTATCCTGCTTAGAAAAACGAGAGTTTTCAAGATATTAAAACTAGAAGACAAAGTTCAAGTCATAACTAGAATAATATTCTTGAATGTTCTTGATTTTCGTATCAAGAACCTTTGAGAAAGAAATTCTTGTTTTTCTTGGGATGTTTAAGAAAATAGAAGAATTTTCTTCTTGCCTTTCTTGAGGAATCCTGCTTTAGAAAATCAAGAATTTTCAAGATATTTAAACTTGAAGACAAAGTTCGAGTCATAACTAGAATTATATTCTTGAATTTTCTTATTTTTCATATCAATAAACTCTGAGCAAGGCAATTCTTGTTTTTCTTGATAATAATACTTGAAGAAATACAAGAAATACTTTGAAATTCTTATTTTAACTTGTATAATATAATGGTTGTTTCCTGGCTAAGATGAGGCTATTGCAAGAAATAGAAGCCAAGTTAAATTTTCTTTAAAAATCTTGATTGTTCTAGCAAATATCTGCATAAAATTTTGACCAATGGCAACACTTGCCATGTGATCTTTTCCTAACTCCTGATTGGTGGAATCGAATCCCACTGGCAGTTGACAGTAGGGCCAAGGCTGTGAGAAGTTCATTCCTTCAAGAGCTGTTCACTTCTAGTTCTATTTGTATTAATTGAAGACTCAAGTCGGTTTCAAAGTCAAAACCCAGGTACAAGAGAACATATACAAGATGGGGATCATGGTCTGAGGCTGCAGCAGATGCCAAATTTTGCACGGAAACACTGGATAGCAGTATGGAAAAGGTAAGTGCCCCCCTCCCCACCCGACTATATGAAAATCTGTTCAACTTTATTTATCATATGAAAAAAAAACTAAGTTAAAGGGCCCCTGGTTGGTTTGATCATCAAAAGCATCAAGCGTTAGAGATAATGATAAGTAAAGCCTCTTTGGGTCCAACTCAAAACATCTTTTTGGCCAACGAATTAATAGATTTTAACCAAAAAGCGATCCGCACACATCGGAAGATTACATTCCACCGCTGAGGGGTGGACTAATTTAATTGTATTGTTTCTGGAAACATATATAAGGATATGTTAAAGAATGATAAAACATATGATGTGCTTTGTGAAGAAATCATTTCAATTGGAACTTTTCACATCTAGAAGCTGGAAGTTAGTTAGCTCAACTCAGAAAGTAAAAATTAATGACATAGTCTTCATATTTTTCCCCAGATGTTGGAAGATCATTTGAATGCCAATGGGAATGCCAAGTCAACAGAAATGGGCTTGAACAAGTTGAAGGGTTTGGTTTCCGTAGTCGAAGATCATCATCCAAGTCAGATGAGGCTGCTCTATACCACCTTCCAAGACGATAAAGAATTATATATTATGAGATATATCATATGTAATAGATCATATAGCATGTTAATTACATAGCAGTTTGTAATTTTTATGTTCTTTCAGTTTCAGAAGGCTTTGTATCAAAATTAGTTTTGGTATTTGTACAACAATACATGAATTGTATAATTATATATTATTATTATACCTATTATTTTTGAAAAAATACACTGTAAAGCTTTGCCAATGTCATTTTTTTTTATACCATAGTCCACAATTTACAGAAATATTAAGCCATCAACATGTCATTTTAACTGTAGCTCTTGGAGTGAGATTCTTCTTGTAAGAACATCAGTCTTATATTATAAGAGTAAGAAAACATTTCTAGGTAGCAAGAATTGTGTTCTTGAAGTAAGAAAAGTATTCTTGTTGTAAGAAGATTAATCTTAGAAGTCAGCTAACATTTCTTGACAGCAAGAATTGTGCTCTTGGTGTAAGAAAAGTATTCTTAGTGTAAGAATATTAATCTTAAAAGTAACAAAAATTCTTGGCAGCAAGAATTGTGCTCTTGATATAAGAAAAGTATTCTTGTTGTAAGAAGATTAATCTTAGAAGTAAGCAAACATTTCTTGACAGCAAGAATTGTGCTCTTGATGTAAGAAAAGTATCCTTGGTGTAAGAATATTAATCTTAGAAGTAAGAAAAAAATTCTTGGCAGCAAGAATTGTGCTCTTGATATAAGAAAAATATTCTTGTTGTAAGAAAATCAATCATAGAAGTAAGAATACATTTCTTGGTAGCAAGAATTCTGCTCTTGATATAAGAGAAGTATTCTTGGAGTAAGAAGATTAATCGATTAATCTTAGAAGTAAGCAAACATTTCTTGACAGCAAGAATTGTGCTCTTGATATAAGAAAAATATTCTTGGTGTAAGAATGTTAATCTTAAAAGTAAGCAAACATTTCTTGGTAGCAAGAATTGTGCTCTTGATGTAAGAAGATTAATCTTAGAAGTAAGAAAACATTTCTTGGCAATAAACAATCTTTGCTCTTGATGTAAGAAAAGTGTGCTTATTGTAAGAAGATCAATCTTAGAAGTAAGAAAGCATTTTCTAGGCAGCAAGAATTATGTTCTTGAGGTGAGAAAAAATATTCTTTGTTTAAGAAGATCAGCTCTAGAAGTAAGAAAGTATTTATAGGCGATAAAAATTTTTGCCCCTGAAGCGAGAAAAGGATTCTTGATGTAAGAAAACATTTCTCAGAAATAAGCATGTTTGGTCTTGAAGTGAGGAAAATATTCTTAGTGTAAGAACCTAAATCTTGAAAATAAGAAAGCAGTTCTAGGTCTTGAGAAGAGAAATGCATTCTTGTTATAAGAATATAAAACTTAAAGGGAAGAAAACGTTTCTTGGCAGTAAGAATTTTGGTCTTGAGATAAGAAAAAAAGTCTTGGTGTAAGAACCTAAATCTTAGAAATAAGAAAGTAGTTCTTGCTATCAAGAATTTTGGTCTTAAGAAGAGAAATGCATTCTTAGTACAAGAACCTCAGATCCAGGTGTCTGAATCAAGAATATACATAGAAAAAAAATCTTACTGCAAGAATTACTTTCCGGCAGTAACCAAGGTCATTTTTATAAGAAAGATTATCTTACTACAAGAAAAAGTTCAGTAAGTAAAAAATTGCTTAATTCGTGGACAAAACCTTTTTTCTTGAATACAGAAAAATTTGCTTGCATAAAGTAATATTTTTCTGTATGTAAGAAAAAACTAGAATACAAGAAATTGCATTTTTGGTAGTGTAAGGGAATATGCTTCTGCTCCTGAGGCATAGCCAAAAACAACCACTGGATGCTGTATGGGAACTAGCCAAGTGCCCGCCATAAATTAGTAGAATTGTCAGAAAATGAAATTTTCAAGACCTGAATGGGCAGTTGCCAGGTCAAATGAAAACAATTTCGGCTCTTAAGATATCACTAAATAATTCATCATTAATTAGAAGTTACAGATGCACTCAAATGGAGGACAAACAAGGTTACAATTGGTTTATGAGGAGAAATGATTGCAAAGTATCTAATGTCTAATTTGATTGATCTAATTAGTTTGGATGGAACCTTGAAGTTTTCCCATGTCTGAAGAATTTCTCAGAAACACAGAGTTTCTCCTTATAGAAAGTCAGCTGCTTGTTTTAGTTTAGTTAATAATTCCATACCACTTAAAAATGTTCCAACATTTAATGTCTGGAATGCTAAGCGGACATTTCTGTAACTGACCTAGAGAATGGAAGGTTGTAGAAAATATGTCATTAAGTAGTGATAAAGTAGTAAAATAGTAATTGCTCCTACAAATGTAATGACAAAATTTATGTATATGTAAGAAGTTAAGGGCCAATGCAGAAGGTATGACTAAATGCAGAAAAGGACAAGACCACAGTTTTAAACTTATCTCCACCCATATCTTGATATTTCTTTTCATTTAATTTTTGACCCCATATCCTATTTCCCTTGGAACAGCCCATCCTGTTCCTTTTTTTTTTTTTTTTTCAACATTCCCCAAAACTCGAAAGGTCATGACAAGACAGCTTAAAAATGGGTGGATTTTAACAGAACTTTTCTTGCAACACCTTCCAGCAGATGAATGATTCGGAGGATGATGTTGTTCCGGAAGAAATTGCTCCTCCAACCCTCAAGAGAGTAAGGCACTTTCTCCAATACGGACTAAAAAGACGTACTTCTGGTGCTTTTTCTAAAGGTTTCCATCACTGCATGGCTTTGATCAGTTGGTGATTGACATCTGGTGGCAGGCTCGGCTTATAGTGGGAGGAGCACCACACGGCAGCATTTCTGCATCACTCTTGACCACAGGGGCTCAAAATGGTCTCACATAGCTGTTCTAGCATGAAATAGTCTCTCATAGCTGTTCTGGCATTAACTGGTCAGACATAGCTGTTCTGGCATAACACAATTTTACAGAGCTACTCCGGCTCAAAATGGTCTCACATTCACTGTTCTGGCACAAAATGGTTGTTTTGGCATGAAATGGTCTCACATAGCTGTTCTGGCACCACATAATCTCACAGAGCTATTCTGGCCCAAATGGTCTCACATAGCTGTTCTGGCATAAACTGATCTCACATTATGATAACTGTTCTGGCACAACACAATCTCAAAGAGCTATTCTGGCCCAAAATGGTCTCACATAGCTGTTCTGGCGTCAAACTGTCTCTCGTAGTTGTTTTGGCACATACCAGCAACATTACACAACATAATTTTTGTTTCCTTAGCTATTTGACCTCTGTTTTCTCTTTTAATCTTGCAGTCTCATTGTTTCATATCTGAAGCATTGTACGACTCAGTGAAGTAAGGAAAATAGAGAACTATGTGATACATTTTGAGTCCCAATAGATTCACAATAACCACCCAAGGCTGCTTTAACCCATATGACACATGTGTGTTAAGTGTCCACGTTACTTAAACTAATGATCTATTTTGCAAAAAGTGTGTCTGGTATGGTAATGCCAATCAATTTTGTAACTTAGCATTAAAAAAAATCTTATTTGATTTTTAAAAATGCAAAGTCGACAGTGTAAAAACATAACACTACATGTGCTTTAGATTAAGATTGGTGTTGCCATATTCGAAAATCTAACTCAGTCTGTTCCTGCTGAATTCTGCTGAGAGCGTCACAACTCATGATGCATGGATAAGCCCATAGGGACAGCTAAGAAGGACCTTAAGTGTATTTGTAAGGTTATTTCCAAGATTCCATCAACTTAACATGAGGATTTTTAATGATTAATGATCCTGAAATTCGATGCTGTGCAATTCTTCTTAATAGTCTGTCTCTAATAATTATACTAAAATCACTTGATATTTCATAAGCACTACATCTCAGCAGTTATCACACCTCACAACCACCATTATCCTGGTAGAAATGTTATGTTTTGTCATTCATATCGCTCATGGCTGTGTTCTTTGATGCTCTGTTTTTTATAGATCTTTAAACCAAGGGAACAGCTGATGTCTCGGGCCAACAGTCTGAAGAAAGCCGTCAGGTCTATCATAGAGCACACAGAGAGAGGTGAGTCTGATACATATAGAATGCAACACGGCTGAGACCGAGGGTGATGCGGAATACACCGTGTTGTATTTTATTTATGTCATCCGAGAAAACACACATTTCAATGCGAAATCGAGAAAATTTGAGAAGAAGTCGAGAAAATTTGGTGTCCTTGAACAAAAAATTGTAACAGCTGGAATCCTAATGTCCAAATCCAGCCCTTGGGGCACTCAAAATGCATCCGAAATATTCTATGGAAACCCAATGTGATGAAAGTAAAAAACTGTCACTGTGATAACCCAAGTTATCACCCGGTCCGGACCACCTGTGTCAAACATTTTCTCAGCCCAGGTATGACATGAATTGTTAGTATCTTTAGAGCTATATAAATGTTACATGGTGTTAGGGGGCAAGAAGGTTACAGTACAGTTGATACAATCATGTACATTGTAAATGTGGAGGCCTGCAGAAGTATCTAATATGTGTAAGTCCATACCTATACACAGTCATTGTACACAATGTCATGTATTTAGTTTGAAGTCAGGCCTGAACACAGGGAGAGCACTATACAAATGCAATTGTCAGACGAAATATCAGATTTTGGACATTTGCAATGATAACAGGACAACTATCATATGATGACAAAGAGGTCTTGCTTTTCTTCTATTCCACAGCTGTTGATGAACAGAATGCCCAAACAAAAGAGCACAAAGAGGAAGAAGAGGCAGCGTCCGGCCAGCCCCCCTCCCTACCCACCCCATCTGCTGCTACCGCTCCCACTAAACCACCTTTCGTCTTCACCATGGCAACCAGCGAGCCCTCCAGCCCGCTCGCACCCTTAGCAACCATGGAGAACTCCTCTCCTGAGTCAACGGAAGAGGTGCCTGTTACCGGGGCAACCAGTGTCCAATCAGCATCATCCGTCGCATTTTCCACAAGTGAAGGTAAGAGGTCATGTTTTCTTGGATTTTAGACATCGTGCTATTTACATATTAGGCAATGTTGTTTTGATTATATGGATGACATCCACATGTGCATCAAGTTTTGTCTGTTTCCAAAAAATAAACAAAAAGTTACCGACCATACTGTAAATTGTAAAAAGCAGCTGCAAAATGAGAAAATACATGCTGTAACATTGTAAAGAAATATTTCTGAAAACGTATACTAATGTCATAGAATGACAAAGTCAATTCAAAAGTCAGAAGAATTTTTGAAAGAACAGACATGAAACCTCTATGTTTCGGTATACCATACCTTGTACAGTCAAACCTGTATTAGCGGTCACCTTTGCATAGCGGCCACCTGCCCATAGTGGTCACTTTTTGTCGGTCCCTTGGATTTTTCCCATTGACATAAGCATTAAGAATTAGGCTATAGCGGTCACCTGTCCAACGCGGTCGCGGCCACACGATTTTCGGTCCCGCGGGTCTGGAAACACTGCCGATAACGGTCACGGCGCATGGTCGCCGCAAGATTCGGGAGCCTTCTTTCAAATCCCCGCGGAAAAAAATGTCATTATAGCTGCAGTGTTACCCATGCAAATGTTGTACATGGTTTTATTTTGCTCCTGGTGTTGGTTTTGAATTTCCAAAACCGCTAAGACGCCAGAAATAAGAGCCTCTTGGTGCGCGGTCCTAGCGGGACGCTTTGCTTACTTGGGTTACTTCACTCAAGTAGTACCATGGGGGAGCAGTTTGTTAAAAAAAAGACAGACGCCTTTTATCCTCTAAAAAAAGGTTCTAACGCCATCCATTCTTTGCATACTCTGTTCTCTTTATTCAAAGAACTTCCTTGACGAAATAATTTTACATTTTGTACTATCTGATGTAGAGTAAAATCATAACTCACAAATGCAGCTGCACCCACATTACAGTAGACTATCCCATGACCCTATGACCTCAAGCGCCATCTTGCAGCTGTTGTTTTTCCTCCCGGCAAGGAATCCGACCCAAACAGGCTGATTTTACCGTGAAATTCCGATGTCGCCCCGCAATTGAAAATGACACGGTTGTCTTTGGCAACATTTTGGTCGCATGTGCTCCGGATTGGGGGCGGATCGATGGATCGACTTGGACTTAAATTTGCTTGTGGAAAAATCCGGACCTACCGAAAGCAGTCATCTTGAGCCGATGGTCGTCTTGTGAAGTGGTCGGTAGACCAAGTTTGACTGTACATGCATGTGAATAAATGTTTCTCAGTGGGTACAGAAAACATGTGCCACTTATTGCTCGTAATCAATCAACTGTTTCTATAGAGCGGCCACCTGTCCATAGCGGTCGATTTTGGCCAGTCCCTTGAGTGACCGCTATAGGCAGGTTTGACTGTATGTTTAGTTTTTTCATCCTTGCTGACCACATGCTTTTCATAATAAAGGCAACTTTTCTTTAGGCCAAACTTTTTTATTTGCACGCTCGCATCAGTTTTGGAATTTGCAGAGTATGTCATCAACAAATCCACATGGCCTTTGTTTATAGTCATGATAATGACTGGGACGTATGGAGACATCTTGTCTGGCTTTAGGTGTTGCTAATGGAGTGTATTTAATTTAACAGAACATGGTTCTAGAACCCGTCATCATTGACCTGAGGAAGATGACAAATAGTAATACCAAAATGCCGGCTGTTGTATATTATGTGGTTGTGAATAGAGAGCTTTGTTTTCAGAATAGAGAGAGGCAGACCCTTGTATGTTGAGCTAGTATAAGTACTAAGTCTTTCTGAATCAAGGTTGAACTGTAATGGCCAACACAAAAATTGGACTTACCCAAGTTTTTGGCTGTCCAACTCCAGTTTTTGTCCAACTTTTGTACTGGCAATTACAGTTCAACCTTGATTGAGAATGACTTCTACCAACACAGATGAACTTTTAAGAGAAGCACTAAGTCTTGTGCTGTTATTAAGTCATTTGCCAACCTGATGAAATTATTCAACGATCTCTCTCCTGTAGGCTCTGAGGAAGCCCGTGAGCGTAGTGACACAGTGTGCAGTCTGCGCAGCCCTCCCCCGCCCCGGTACCCCTACTACTCAGGTTACACAGGCTTACGGGGCAGGTTACAGGTGTCAGGTAAGGAATATATCATCACTGGCAGTGTAAGGCCGGGATGTCAGACAACTCGGACCATTACCAACTCGGCCCAGTCAACTCAGACCATCGTCCTGGTCAACTCGGCCCAAAACTGGAGACAGCAATTTAGGCACAAAGACACACATACGATATCCAAACAAATTGAACTTTATTAATTAAACTCCGGCGGTATCACTACCCAGGGGCTCGAAAACCTCAAACTATTATTAAAAGATTTCTTCAGCTGTAGAATTAACTTTTGGTCGCCCCCCTGTATACTGTACACTGCATAATCATGCATTGTTGCACTGTGAGTTTTCCAAAATTTAAGGAAAGATTGAAATTGTCTAAATTGCTGCCAAATTAAATCATAAGGCATTGGCAGGAACAGAAGACTACAGAATGTCTGATTAAGTTTAAAATGATCTGAAGCAAAAGCGATACTAATAAACTAAAACAGTGACTTCAAACAGGTTTTGTATACTTACATGAACCTTGAACCTTGAACGAGGACATTTGTACATGTATACTAAATTGCTAATACCAGTAACCTTCAGCTCTTTTGTTCCTGTTACAGATAAGGAAGCTCTTGCCCAAGAGAGAAGAGTCAGTAAAGGCAGCACCTTGAGTCAAGGCATGCCGGACACCTCCAAGTCACTGCAGAACATCGACAGGGCCACCAACAGACAAGCAGTGACACAACTTCCAGGTACAAAAGTTCTACGGGCTCACTCATTAATCAAATTACAGTGTCTTTCTACTCATACAGGCATGTGTTTAGAACTTAGCAGAAAGCAATTTGTCAGCAAAGAGTGATCTAATTATTATAATGACTATCTACAGTACATGTATCATAGAATTGACTGACAGCTATACCTAACTATAATTTTTTTCATTCGGTCAAATGAACAAAACATGACAAAACATAATATTATGCACAGATCCAATTTTACATGCTGCATAATTCAGATGGTGCCTTTTTCTCATATTTTTGTTTGATTGTTTTTCATAACCGCTTCCTCTTTAGGCGTAACGTTGGGTAACATAAATTCGGGATTTTTCCGATAATGATTGACTGAAATCAATCTAGCAGAACAATAAACCATCCTTTTTTTCTATTATTCTGTCAGTATCATGTACTATCTTTGCACTAATCATATATATGGTAGATTTTGTCTCTAGTCGTGCTGACACCATAATATTTCAACTTGAAACTACCGTCCGCCGCACGCACAATGACGGTGCTGTCGGACAGGGGTGAACATTAATTCGGGAGAGAAGATTCGTCTTGAATATCTTACCGCTAATTACATTTTATACAGCAGCTATTCGTTCCATCCTTGGCTTGAGGAGAGTGCTATGGATATAGACGTGTCCAAGTAAAAAAATACACGAAAAAACGGCCGTACCGCACACATCAGGCCTACGGGAACAACCCGTGTGTTGAGTCGGTAGCTATAAAACGTCAAAGTCGACATCCACCGTCATGGCAACGTGTACATTATTCATGGCAAGTTAGCCGGATGCCGTAGCATTGATAATACTACTATGTCCATGTATTCCTTGTTGTGTTAGGAGCAAACTTTGAGGAAAATATCGTCCTCAGTCCACAATCACACGCAACAATTAGACAAAAAGTGTTCCTCACAAACCTTTGTCGTCTGCTTGACAACAGGATTCTGGGTAATGATATGGCGGCGGGAAAATACACATGCCGTAGGTTGTAGCAACAAAGAGGGGTTTTGATGATTGATCACACTTAGAGTCCAATTGCAGGTCAGCAATTTTAAGAAAATAAGTTGTCTTGTAAATGATTGTGTTTAGCAGGAAGCGGATGTGACATTTGTCTTATAAACCAGCCGACAACGATGTACATGTAGTGTGATTCTCCCACATAGCCCTCAGACTGTTCCAATAAGGGACGGAGAGTTTTTGTCCTCGTCGCCTTCTAATGCATGCTTATCGAAGCTTTTCAGACAGTGTTCTGAATACGTTAGTCTGTCAAGTTTGCATTTCTAGCGGTATTACTGATGTTGCATCTAGCACATATCTCTAAATACCCCGTTTTCGAAAAATCCCGAATTTAAGTACCCCACGAATTTATGTTACCCAACGTTACAGTACAGTAGGCACAAGTTGAGTAAGGTTTGATCCACTCACACTGGGAAGGATCCCTACTCTTTTCAATAAGTGTGGTCCAGGTGGGATTTTTAACGTGCTCAATGTGTGGCTCTCCTCAAACATATTCAGGCTTATTTCAAACCCTGACAGAATTTTAGCTTAAAACTTCATCTGTGTTGGTAGAAGTCATTCTGGAACAAATTTGAACTGTATTTTCCAACACAAAAACTGGACTTACCCAAATTTTCGACTGTGCACTGCTCTGGTCTTTGTCAAGGAATGAGCAATCCACCGCTGAGATGACGTCATGTTATGCAAATAGAACATGTGACTCGGTGAGCAGTGGATCATACATGTATGTTGCAGAAAGTTTGTTCTTGACGGGACATGTTTGTTCCATGTTGTCCAGGTATCCGCAGCTCCATTGCCAGTAGTATAGCAGGTGGCTGCCTGGTGAGTAAGGTGCTGCTGGCTAATGCAGACGCCCTGTGTGCTGCAGCCTCCCCCCTCATGGACCCAGAGACTGCCTCCTTGTAAGTACACACAGGCATTGTGATAATTTCTGCATACAATTTTATTTTTGGCAACAGCCCAGGAGCAAAGACACTTTTTTTGGCAACTCCTCAGGAGCAAAGGCATTTTTCTGCTTCTGCCTGAAGGCACCTAATAGTATGTGCATACAGTTATTATTATCATGATTCATAATAGTATTTTTGGTGACATCTCAGGGGCAAAAGTACTAGTATTTTTCTTGTATTGAAAGGCAGCTTTATGCATGCTGTTTCTGTAGCATTTTTGGCAACACCTCAGGGGTGAAGCTATTTTTATTTCATTTGTAGGCACCTTTATGAGTAGCGATACATGTATGTCATTTAATCTTATTACTAAAAGTGAAGGTGTCTCGCACTCTCCTGACATTTTTTCCGGAGCAGCCACTTAATAAGCACATAGGAAAGCTCGCATAGAAGTGAGATTAATCTAATTTTCTCGTGCAACCGTCAGCCTGCTAAGTTAGCCATTTGGCACCAAATCTGTATTCTTTTTTGTGGTAAGGTAGCAGTGAAATGGTTAAGTTATCCTCTTACACCCAAAAGCTCCTTTTTTTTCTGATGTGTAGGCTTGAGTGTCCTTGCTCGCTTTTCGTCAAAAGAAGTGCCTTGTTAGCATGACAAATGTGAAATAACAGCAGTCAAAACCATAAAACAGGGTGTCCCTGTGGTGTATTGGTCTGCGCTTCTGTCACTTAATTACCACATCTGGTTCAA
The DNA here is from genome assembly GCF_035083965.1 of Branchiostoma lanceolatum. Classification (NCBI taxonomy): domain Eukaryota; kingdom Metazoa; phylum Chordata; class Leptocardii; order Amphioxiformes; family Branchiostomatidae; genus Branchiostoma; species Branchiostoma lanceolatum. The sequence goes on along the minus strand of NC_089738.1, from coordinate 4,417,667 downwards.
ATTACTTGGAACCAGAAGGCCCGAGTTTGTGCCCGGGTAGGACACCTCTGGACAAGAGGCGCATTGAGTCATACCAATTGAAAGTACTATAAAAATGATAGACATACTTCTGAAACAGAATGGAAATTAAACACACTCCACTGCCAGTGAACTAACCCCCTGCTGCAGTGATTGCACCAAATTGTGGCCTAGGGCTATGAAACGGAGATGGGCACCGCCCTATACACCCTATGGTGTGGAAGGATTTTAACTAACTTTTAACTAACTAAAACCATAAAACAAAGCTTTGAGCACTGACACACAAGCTTAAACACGGAGTCCATGCATGACCCATGACAAATCAACTTGCCTGCTACCCCAGGCCCTATGTCCTCCACAGGGAGGGGTACAGGGAAAAGTGCGTCATGAACAACTACTTCGGGATCGGCCTGGACGCCAAGATCACCCTGGAGTTCCACAACAAGCGGGAAGAGCATCCCGTGAAGTTCCGCAGCCGTACGCGCAACTTCATGTGGTACGGAATGCTGGGAGGACGGGAGATCCTACAGAGAACCTACAGGAACCTGGAACAGAGGATACAGCTGGAGGTGCTCATAGAAACATACTCTTATTACAGCTTATTATTCTAGATGGCTGTTACTGTAAAATAATGATGCAGAACTATTTGCAGTGGTTTTATTTTTTGCCCCCCTACCCTCTTGTCTACCAATAGTATTGCCTCAAACGCGAACTTACAAACACATTTTCTCCCTATAGCGAAATTAAAACCACGCGAAGTTAAATGCATCACAGTATTTGGGGGGGGGGGGTCTGTATTAAACAGATAGACTTCATGAGACCATAGTATCCATAGTATTCTAGCAGTGAAGATGATGATGATGATAGTATCTTGTTAAAAAGAATAGTACAATCATTATGAGATTCTGTTTTGATTATCAACGGGAAAATTACCTATTTTTAACCATATCCTTACATCTCTGTTATTCCTTACAGTGTGATGGACAAAGAATCCCTCTGCCCAGTCTACAGGGCATTGTAGTTCTAAACATACCCAGGTAGGTATATATTCAACTTCCTGTTGTTAAATATTAGAAATAGTCGATTGTTATGTATCTACAAATTGCCATACATTGTGGCCGTTACAATTGTTGCGCATTAAAGTTCTTCTTCTTCTTTATATTACAGTTTTTGAAACAGCTTTTTGTAAGCCTGAATGCATGTTGACACAATTTTATTGATATTGTAGATGCATTCAAAAGGCACTGTTGGCCCTGCCCAGTCTCCTTTTTGCATATTTCCATAACGGGGGTTGCCCTAACTTAGGACGCGCCCTAACTTAGGACGGATTTTTTAGTGATCTTGTTATGCATAAGTACGCCGTGTTTGTGTCCACTGACTATGCTCATAAGGAAGATAGATAAACCAAGTCCATGCACATAATTTTTATTTGCATTCAAAAATATGTGTACATATTCATTTCTTGTTTTGTCGAGAATAGTATTTTGACAATAATGATGGCAACGCTGAATAGAGGGTCACTGCGTAGCTAGACGGCCCGACACCTGAATATAGGACCTGTGCCAAGCAGATATACAACTATCATACACATAAGAAATATAACTTCATAAAACACAATAATTGGGTCTTTATGTGTTTGTTGAGAAGAAAACCGACCAAAGAAAACAACGTAGACATCGCTGCCGTCTGGCAACGTTGTTTTCCCGCCATTTTTTGGGGCCGCGATGGTGGCGGACGGCGATTCAACGCACAGCTTTGTAACGCTCTAACATGTGATTGGTACCGTCTATGAAAAGGAAACTGAATACAGATATGGCGAAGATATTTCCCAATAAGTAGACGGAGTATTGTTGATGTAAGCGGTGTCTTTTTTTCGTAATGATTTTGTAAGTCGGGTCGCATGCAAGACGTACGTCGGGCCGCGCGCAAAGTGCGTAGTAGCCTATTTCCCGCCAAAACATGAGCTGGGATGCGCTAGATATAGCCCTTCTCACATGACGTTAGAAGTGTCAAAATTTTCCGGTCAAAAGAAAGCTAGAATATAGCAGACTTCAAGCCTTATTTACATTTCCCTAACTTCATCACCAACTTCCGAAGAGAGCAAAATTACCAAAGCGAACTAAGTTAGGCACACTATCTGGCGTAGCACTAAATCAGAAGGTACATTCGTGAAAACGTCTCACAGCGTTTGCCGCTTGTAACTCGGAGCGTGAAGGGCCCATGAACAGTATGAATACATTTTTTGTCCATGTATGTTCTTTAGATGAATGTGTTCAAAATCCATTCATTAAAACATGACCATTCTCTGGCAACCAGCAATGGAGCGCCATGAGTTTGAGCGCGTAAAAAAATGTCCTATGTTTGGGCGACTCCCGTTAGATATCCTGTAGTAGTTTCCTGCAAAGAAAGATATTAATATTATTTTTATCTTTAGCCTTCATTTCTAAACTGCTCAATCTCCCCACAGTTTTGGAGGAGGTGCCAACTTCTGGGGAGGGGTGAAGGAAGACGATGTAAGTTCTCTTTGTATATTATGATGGTGCATTGACTTATACTAAATATAGCATCTTTCGCAACAAAGTGCTTCAAAAACTGTATTCTGTAGTCTGTACAGTAACTGTCATTGCCTCACATTAGGGTGGCCACATCTATTTAGTTTCAAGACTTTTATACTTATGCTTTACAAAGCATGATTTTGGAGTCCGACATGATTATGGACTGGAACGATTTAGGACGGAATGACTTTATTTATTTACTAACTTATTATTCATTTATGCTTTGTTGTTTTACTAGACTAAGTACACTTAGTCTAGTATAATGGTTTGCTTCTTCAGGTGACCCCCCCCACTTGGTCTTTTTGAAAAGCGGCCAAAACGGAGGAACTGGCTATCGAGTAGAAATAAAGGCCTTGACTTTTTGCAGAATTTCGTGGCACCGTCGTTTGACGACAAGGTCCTGGAGGTGGTGGCCGTGTTCAGCAGCACGCAGATGGCGTTCTCCCGCGTGATGAACCTTCAGCACCACCGCATCGTGCAGTGTCGCACCATCAAGATCACCATCCAGGGCAGCGAGTCCGTACCGGTTCAGGTGGACGGGGAGGCCTGGATGCAGCCGCCGGGGTACATCCGCATCGTCCACAAGAACCGGGCACAGATGCTGACCAGGGACAGGGTAGGTTAGAAAACTATAATGTACTCAGGATAGCAAAGATACATCCGCATTGTCCACAAGAACCGGGCACAGATGCTGACCAGGGACAGGGTAGGTTATAACATTATTACACACCTATAATGTACTCAGGATAGTATAGATACATGTTCATCCGCATTGTCCACAAGAACCGGGCGCAGATGCTGACCAGGGACAGGGTACGTTATAACATTATTACACGACTATAATGTACCCAGGATAGTAAAGATACATGTTCATCCGCATTGTCCACAAGAACCGGGCGCAGATGCTGACCAGGGACAGGGTACGTTATAACATTATTACACAACTATAATGTACCCAGGATAGTAAAGATACATGTTCATCCGCATTGTCCACAAGAACCGGGCGCAGATGCTGACCAGGGACAGGGTAGGTTATAACATCATTACATGACTATAATGTACTCAGGATAGTAAAGATACATGTTCATTCCGCATTGTACACAAGAACCGCGCACAGATGCTGACCAGGGACAGGGTAGCTTTAAACGTTATTACACGACTATGATGTACTCAGAATAGCAAAGGTACATCCGCATTGTCCACAAGAACCGTGCACAGATGCTTACCAGGGACAGGGTAGGTTATAACATCATTACATGACTATAATGTACCCAGGATAGTAAAGATACATGTTCATCCGCATTGTCCACAAGAACCAGGCACAGATGTTGACCAGGGACAGGGTAGGTTATAACATCATTACATGACTATAATGTACTCAGGATAGTAAAGATACATGTTCATTCCGCATTGTCCACAAGAACCGTGCACAGATGCTGACCAGGGACAGGGTAGGGTATAACATTATTACACGACTATAATGTACCCAGGATAGTAAAGATACATGTTCATCCGCATTGTCCACAAGAACCGTGCACAGATACTGACCAGGGACAGGGTAGGTTATAACATTATTACACGACTATAATGTACCCAGGATAGTAAAGATACATGTTCATCCGCATTGTCCACAAGAACCGGGCACAGATGCTGACCAGGGACAGGGTACTAGGTTAAAACGTTATTACACGACTATGATGTACTCAGAATAGCAAAGGTACATCCGCATTGTCCACAAGAACCGTGCACAGATGCTTACCAGGGATAGGGTAGGTACATTCTTACAGCAACTATAGTCAACACACTCAGGATACTTATTAAAAGTTCTTTGTGCACAGCCAAGACTTATCAATAAGTGTTTATACCTTGCCAACGTTTGGGTGACCATCTGTCACTTTACTCAGGGCAATATATATATATAGTGACTGATTCTACTTTAAACTTCAGGATTTTAGTCTGTACACTTGAAAAAGCTGTAACGCGAAACCGGTCGTGGTACTAGACTGAATAAAAGTCCTACACAGGAACTACGCGGCTTCAGATGTCTTACTGAGGAACGACTGCGGTGTGAAAGATGTCGGTTAGCTTGAGGAATGAATCCACTCTACTATATTCTACTTTAAACTTCAGATATACCTATTAGTAAATATTATAGGACTGGTGCAGCTGCTGTAGATCTGTATGGCCCTGGGGAAGGTGACATACAGTCAACAAAACATCGGCTACAGTGTAGATTGATAACACTAGGATGTGCACAAAGAACTATTAAATAAGTAATCCAGTGTTTTACCAACCTGCTAAATCTATTCACGGATATAGTCAGCTCTGTCCATCTTATCTTTTAGCAAAATGGGCTGACCATTCAGCGCTCGTGAGTGCGACTCGCACACAATATGTATGCGACCAGTTTTTTGAGAATGCGACTAGATTTAAAATCACGGTCGCACGGTGCGACTATCAAAAATTAAGACCTGCACCTAGATAAAAGGTGCAGATCTAAGCGGTAAGCTGAAAAATAAACATTAGGTATTCAAAAGCTACCGCGAAAATCGCCGGTGAATTTTCCATCTTGTTCCCACACCCGTACCCGCGGTACAAAAAATGTCCGTTCCAAGTAGGTATTCCAACGGCGCTACCGCGAAAATCGGCTAACTACCGCATGGCGATCGGTAAATTTTCTACCATCTTCCCACACCCGCGATACAAAAACTATTCGTTTCTACAGGCAAAGTCACCCTTGAAAATAAAGAATATAACTTTCTCTTTCTCGTGATGTGTTTGTTTATCTTGTAAAATGTTTCAAACGCCAGAAATTCACCGATGAAAACGGCGCGGCGTAGCGCGCGCGGCCGTGATTCAAAACATGGCCAATTTCACTTCCGCCTGCGTCTTAGACCGCAGCAGAATGAGCCGATTACGAGCTTTAAATTGGTACCTGGAACAAAGGTAAAATTAATTTTTTGAGCATTAAAATTCGATTGTAACGAACTCTTTGATGATAAAAATTACCATCTTAATTTTTCTTCTTCTTGTTCTTGGTGTCAAAATGACGGCAAGAAACAGGGCTACGTTTTGATGTGATCGACATGTTCATGCACACCGGCGAGGCGGCGCTCCTTTTCCCGATGGAGGTGGCCCGGCCCTGTGATTGGATGGTCGCGCCGCGCGGTCCTGACGCGCGAAATTTGGACTAGATATTTGACTGGGCTGGCACAAACAGATCATTTTTGATACTATTGAGCAAGAATTTCAACGTTAGAATATTAAAGCATTTTTGATAGTTTGTAGACAGAGGGTGGGGGTGAAAAAAAAATGCCAGTAAAAATGTTTTTAGGGGTGAACTTAATGCCAGCAGTGAAGTTTAAAATCATGGAATGGGACTTAATTTGTGTTGGTCATGAAACCAATAGCTAAGTAACAGAGTTATCTATTTATTTATCATTCAAGGATATGTGAATCATTACTTGCCTTGTTCCAAGTAAAAAAATACCATTGTGTATTTTTCAACTTGTTGAACTTGAGGCACCGTGGCCCCCGGATAGGGGCCAGCCGGGGAACCTATGCCCAATTTTTTCGAAAATCTCAATACATCACTCAAGCTTATGTAATTTCTAATGTCATCGCAAATGGTCATGTGAATCATTGCTTGCCTTGTTCCAAGTTGAAAATACCATTGTGTATTTTTTCACTTGTTGAACTTGAGGCACCGTGGCCCCCGGATAGGGGCCAGCCGGGGAACCTATGCCCAATTTTTCTAAAATCCCTCTACACAGATATCATTCTTCCCCAAGAACTAACTAGATTATATACCACACATTGCCAGTTGTTCTGCACCATCAATGTAGGCTTTATATTTTATGATCTATTCAAATACTTTATTCCAGGTTGTTAACATTGATTGATAGGAGTATTACTTGGTATGGCCAAGACTTTTCTTGTTCTTCCAACTTTTTGTAGTGGTGCTCCTAGATTTTTGCTGGTGCCCCTAACTTTTTTGGGTTAGGGGCACAGTGCTCCTAGACCTAAAAGTTAGTCTGGAGCCCTGCCATTTACAAGTCAATTGTATACAATGTCATGTACAAACCAATGTATACAGTGTACATATATTTTGATTTGCCACTTCTTCCATACACCCTCTGATGTGCTTTATAAACATTTCATTAAAGGAACATCAAAGTAGGTACTAACTATATTGTGTATTAACTTAAGATTATTTTCCTCCCAGCATAGCCTCTATTAGCTTGTCTGGGTTATTTTAACAGTCAGCAGTCCAAGTTGCAGGTACCAACTTAGTCCACTTAAACTTCCACAGGTCAAGATATGTAGTCAAACATATTGTCTGATGTGTTTGATCTTTACCCAGGCCTTTGAGAAGACCCTGATGTCCTGGACAGACAAGCAGAAGTTTGAGAAGATGATCCAGGGCCCCCTCATCAGTAATGAGGAGACAGCTGTGCTGGTGCCGTTTGTCGACGCCTCAGTAGCTCTCATCAGATGGTAAGACTGTCAGATTTATCCTTGCAATTGTAAATGAATACTGTACCAATAACAAAATGCAAGACTTGTGAATACAATTTATTTTCATTTCCCATGTTGCCTTGTCGATTTATACCAGATACATGTACATGTATTATGTCATACCTGGGCCGCGAAAACGTTTTATACGGATGTTCCACATCGTGTGATAATTTACCGTATCACACGGGGTTCTACATTTATCACACAGGCTCTCATAGAATATTTAGAATGTATTTCGAGTGCGCCACTGTCGAAAATTCGAATGCTGGATTTGGTCGTTGGAATTGTGGCTGTTACAATTTTTTTCGAGGACACCAACTTTTCTCAATATCTGCTGCATTTCGCATTGAACTGCATGTTTTCTTGGGTGGGTACAACATAAATAAAATACAACACGTTGCATTCCGCATCACACTCGGTCCTGGCCCTCACGCAGGTCGCATCGCCCGATATTATGGCCCGTGAAAAACGTGAAAAAACATGCTTTGGGATCGAAAAAATTCTGAGATTTCATTAGGATACTAATACCCTATACCTTGTCGTTGTTTTGTGTCCAGTATCAGGGTGCTGCACACCCACCACCGTGACCAGGTTCAGGAGCTGATCCCAGTCTTCATGCAGACCTCCACGAGTGTGGACAAGGTCTACTCTCAGGGCAGGCTGGCAGATGTAAGTCTGAACAATTCTCTTAGAGATTAGAGTTGCTGAAGTAACTTTCATGGGTTGGATACAATTGTAATCATTAAGTCTGTAACTCGCACAAGTTATGTTTGGAAGTGATTGGTCATTATTGATCCTGAAGACGGCGAAAGTGGTCGTTGAAAATTTGATCAGTGTATAGATACATTTGTACCTTAGTGTTGGAAGAAAGGTTAGCATTGTGCATGTACCTTGTCTTAAGCATTATTGCTAATCAAATACAAGTCATAGACTATCAGCAGGTGGCATATGATTGTGATCAAACATGAAGATATACCACATTGTAAATAAGACTTAGTTGTCCTTTTTTACACTTAACAAACACACATGTAGCTAATGGCCTATAGTAGCCAGAGTTGAAGACCAGATTTTCTTTTATGATGATGATTTGTTTTTTATTCAAATTGCATCTAGCCAATACGTAAAACTGTTGCAATAAACATTCAGTTACGACATCAACCGTGGCCAGCTGAAATAGTTCTGTGTTATTATGTAATTCTACAGCTGGTTACTAAGAAGGAGGCGGCAGACATGCTGACGAGCACGGCCTGTCTGTACACGGGCGTGGGGCAGATCATCGGCAACATTGACAACATGGACGAAGACTTGGAGCGCAAGCTGGTTCACGCGCTCAACCTGGTGGATCAGGAGCTGCGACGGGTGGAACAGGTGGGTAGTCCAGTCGTTATCGACCCTGCTTCTGGAACTAAAGGTCGCAAGTTCGAATCCCGGTTGTTGTTGCTGCTCAAACAAAAGAAACCTGCCTGCCTACGTGCACAGGCCAGAAACTGGCCCCTTGCTTTCCAGGTGGATCCTCCAAGAAGTCCTGTCCCTTGCCCAAAACAAACAATAACTTCTATTTGGACTTCACAGAGGTCAAGTTTGGAGTTTGGAGGTCATGGTACTGGAAAGTGTTGCAGTCCTTAGAATGGGACATTAAGCCGTGGTCCGCTGTTCATTGTGCTTGTCGAAAGAGCTATGAGACTTTCCCGATTACACTTTAGATAAAAGTATGGTTCATAGTTTCTGTTTTCTCTGTCACAACAAGTGGACGATTTAAGCTCAACTGTTAGGTTAGACACCCAGGTAATATGATACACCAAATGACAGTTTATGTTACTCAAGCAACTGGCTCCAGTTGCGTGAGTGACTGTTATTTGGTGTTCATTGAGCTAAACAGGTTCAAAATTACCAGTCGCTTTCTTTCACTTCCAGGTGCCCAGTCTAGCAGCCTCGTTGCTGCAGGGTTCTGCGGCGAGTCCCGTGGAGTACGCCTCGCCCCCGGCACCAAGCAGGCCGCAGCACTCCAGATCCGCGGGACATGTGTCCGCTATGTTGAGTGTGCCTGGCGTGCAACCTTCTGATGAGGAGGTAAGTTATAGATCTGGACTTCTTTTTTGGCTACCCCTTAGGGGCGGAGCCTTTAGTACTAGTATAGTGCTACAATTGATTTGGAAATAATTTAGGAATTCCACGAACGCATTCCCTAGGGAATTTGTTTTTGGCCATGCCTTGTTCTTTCTGAATCAAAGTTGAACTGCAAAATGGCAACAAAAACAATGGACTGATCAGCGCCAGTCTTTGTCAAGGAATGAGCAATCCACTGCTTTTGTGACGACACGTTATGCAATGTCAGATAGAATGCGTGACTCAGTGAGCAGTGGATCATTTGTTGCAGAAAGTGTATGGCACCCCCGTCTCTGTTGAGGGATAGTTTTAGAGCTTTTTCTTTCTTTTCTTTTTTTTTCTGTACCTCGTGCTGTGTCTCAGCTCAGCAGCTTGTTAGGGTATTGGCAAGTATCACTCACAAAATCATCTATAAGTGAGGTCTCCAGAACCCGTCCCTTGTTCCGGGATGGAAATTTGTTTATTGAGACGGAAAAAGATTTCACCCTGTCCATGAAAACTCTTCAGGACATTGGTAAAATTAATAAAAGATGTATTTTAGAATGGCAGATTTAACAGCAAAAGTTAACACCACGGGCTCCCGATATTGAAAATTGGAAAAATATTTAAAGCTGGAGACCTAAAGACAGCCCTGGTTTCATTGTCATTGTCATTGTAAAACTGTATGCACTGATTACAAGTACATGTAAGAGTAAAGATGTACATATTGCTTTGAATGGTTAACGATGATATATAGACCTTTGCATGAGTTTTGGGCAGAACAGAAGATGCTGCCAAACTTGTTGGTTGTGCCTACAGCCTGCGAGTAACCAATCTTTACAACAGCTACAATGTATGTGGTACTAGACTGAAAAAAGTTCTAAACAGGAACTATGCGGCTCCAGAAGTGACGTACTGAGGGACGACTGCGGTGTGAAAGATGTCGGTTAGCTTGAGGAATGAGTCCACTCTACTTACATGTATACTGTACAACAGCTATGTGTTAGATGGGTTATGGTTCGCTTGATTGCACGTCTAGCAAAAATGGGTAGAAAACATCTGGAAAAAAATTGTCTCTCTCTTTCTAGTACCAAAGTGATTATGGGACGTCCCCCGTACCCAAGCAACGAACTAAGAGCTCCGGGAAGTTTGGCCTTGTCCGTAAACTCAGGAAGTCTAAAACCAAGGACAAGGAAAGAGAGAAGGAGAGAGAGGAGTCCTCCGTGAAGGAGAGTGTCGGCAGTATGTCTGGTGTTTCTACAAGTAAGCTTGTTTTTGTATCTGTGTTTCTGAATTTACTGCCATATTTAAGCATTTGTCGTATCTGTGTTCCAGAATTTTGTGCTATTTCCAAGCATTTGTCGTATCTGTGTTTCTGAATGTTCTGCTATTTTTAAGCATTTGTCGTATCTGTGTTTCCGAATTTTGTGCTATTTTCAAGCATTTGTCATATCTGTGTTTCTGAATGTTCTGCTATTTTCAAGCATTTGTTGTATCTGTGTTTCTGAATTTTCAGCTATCTTTAACTAAGCATTTGTTGTATCTGTGTTTCTGAATGTTCTGTTATTTTCCAGCATTTGTTGTATCTGTGTTTCTGACTTTTCAGCTAGTAATATGACATAAACTGATGATAAAGTACAACGAAAAATGAGAGGAAAGCTTGCTTATTAATTGTGATTTGCCGTCAGTTAATCAGCAAATACTGCTTGGTTGAGTGAGTAAACTTTGTGTTGTTGCCTGTACCATAGCGAGCATAGTCCAGTGGTTAGCGGCTTCTGGAACTAGAAGCCTTGAGTTCAATTCCGACTATGTCGCTCACCGGACATGCACCCTACTGGAATGGGTTGCAGTCCTCATGACTGTTCAATTTGTGCTCGTCAAGAACAGCTAGAGAAATTTATTCCCCAGTACAATGAACCTGTAAATACCGTACCTGTACATAGCATCTGTATTCTCTGTCACAAGGAGAAGAAGAATTAGCTCTTCAGTGAGCTAAACTCGATGGATATCATTTTTTTCCACCAGACATTCCAGTCTTCCAGTGGGGACCAGAGGAGGTGGGTGGTTGGTTGGAGTCCCTGGCGCTTGGAGAGTACTGCGACAGCTTCATGAAGAACGACATCCGCGGCGCCGAGCTGCTGGCCCTGGAGAGGAGGGACCTCAAGGTACGCTGAATATCAAAATATCTGTTTCATACAGCTGGTATAACCACCCTTCAGCGTAGCACACCAGTTTCTCAGGCATGCAGCAGTGGCTGGTTATATTACGTGGAATGGTGCATCACAACCATCTTTTGCACATTATTAGACACTAGTCGTTGTTAAAAGCTACTTTAAATGCAGAAATGTTCGCGGTGGTTTTATGTTCGCGGTTTTCGCGGTGAACTTTCAGCGCGAACTTAAAACCAACGCAAAAATGTTTGCCCACATATGACTATTTGTTTCAACCGCGATCAAAAAACCCCGCGAACACTCCATTTTCTCCCTAACGCGAAATAAAAACCACGCGAACTTAAGTACATTACAGTTTCTAGTGCATGCGTTTGAGGACAATGTTTGCCACTACTAACTACTATACTACATACATGTAAATGCCTTTACCTTTGCGGGGATTAACTTTCATGGTAGGGACAATAAGAGTGTTCCTTAAACCTTGAACGGGGAAATCTAGCAATGCCAATGGAGAATAATGGGTTCTTCTTCTCCACTCTACCCAGCATCCCTTTTCAAGTTGTTGATGAAGGTTGTGAATTGACGGATTGCTCTCAATTGTTTTAAATTCGCAGTTGAAACAAGGGGTAGGCTGGCAGAAAACAGATCAAACATTTTCATGTGTTTTTTTAGTTCACTTTAAAGAGGTCACCACAAAAAAGTGAACATTAAAAAAGTGGGAAAGTTGCAACGGTTGTTTCATCTAAGTTCTGCCGCTTTAAATTCATCTTTTATTGTTTCCAGGACCTGGGTGTGAGGAAGGTGGGACATGTGAAGAGAATCCTACAGGCTGTCAAGGACCTACAGATCAGATAGTGGCTGACCCGTCTGCTACAAGCACCGCAATATACTCAACATTCCACATCATGGTCTCATGCTGCTGCAACCAGCAGCCTTATGTCTCTGTCCAGTCAGCGGGGACCCCTGTCACCTTGTGCCGGTACTACATGTATACATAACTTGTTGAACATTTCAAGGTTTTTGATGAAGTTACTCATCCTCGGCATTGCGTAACAACGGTTGATGTTGATTTGTCACAAATTCACATGACTACTTCTGACACATTTTATTCAGTGTCATTCTTCAGATTAAAGTTATAGATAAATAAATAAAATAAAGTTACCAAGTCTTTGGCATTCTAGGAGTGAACTTAATTAATAATAAAACAACATATCCTGCTTATACATGTTAAGTGATGCTGCCTTAGTATCAATCCAATGAAATGTGACTGATAGAATTGCATTGTCATCAGTGTCTTTGAGACAACACCCAAAGTTGCATGTTTTTGTACCATTCTTATCATTTCTAGTAATGGTCATTATCGAAAACGATGGACAACCAAGAAGATGTAAGAATAGTTCTCCGGACTTGATTAGCAATATTTGGTACGTCAGTCAAGTCGTGATTGATGAATACATGTTAACTATTAAGTGAACCGTTTTTGAGGTTGCTCCATCAAAAGCTGGCCAGCCTAACTGGTGCTAGTTATAACATACAATTGTACCTGACTCAAAGAAACATATCTAGGTTATTGTGAACGTTTTCCACCAAAAGGATGAGTGTAAAAGTTTCCTCTGTTGTGCCTAGGAAATAGTCAGACAGGTTTTTCCACCCCGAAATCGGACCGGACAGCTGTTTCCGCCAATCGGACCGGACAGCTAATTCCAACAACCCGCCTCTGCCCATGATAACAAATTGAATGTGGAAACAACATTTTTGTATTCTGTGCAAGTCTACTTTGTTGTTACATTGTATACTGTTGTCATTCTTATGGACCTGGCTATTTATTAACAGAAAAGAAAGTTAGTGTATTTTACCTAGTTTTATGGGCAGGCTTTAGACTGGTAAAACAAGAGCCCTGTTTCTGTCATTTTGTCGGTTGTTGACCATACATGTTGGCCTGAGGCTGTTGCAATATTCAAATATAGCGGCCTTCAACGTATGTGTATAGGCAATGGGTTTGTATATCTGAAGTACATACCTGTACACATGTGCTTATTGGTGTGTGTAGTTGAGAAAAAACATTCGAGGTACAATGTACATGTATAGAATCTTGTGAGGCATCGATAGATGTTCGTCTTTTTCCACCATAGGAAACTTTTGATAGAGACAATAATTTTGATGCCTTGCACATTAACACTGTCCCTTAAGAAATAGTTAATGTGTAATATGCTGTGGATATATATTATGTACTATGTACATGTATTGTGATACCATAAAATTCCTATTTACGTACGCACCCCTCCTAATGTACGCACCCCCGATTTGGGGACGATTGCGGGCCTGACTCAGTCAGTTGAAACGTTCAGGGGAAAAACCCTCGTAACGTACGCACCCCCTCTCCAGCATTTCGGTGGATAGTTAAGGGGTTGACATGATCATCCTTCTGATGATGTTTACCGACTTAAAGGGTTACTGAGAAAATGTCTCTGGGTAGAAAATGTCAAAAAATATTATGTATCATTTATTCTTTATTACTGATTGATTGTGTGGTAGCATTCCACACTTCATTTGCATGAAGATGTACCGTACTCTCAAGCTGATATGCGATTTTTACGAGGAAGAACCCCTCCTAACGTACGCACCCCGACTTTGGCATCGGCCTGGAGCACCTGCTTGCGACTTGAAAAGTTTAGAAAGTGCGCACCTAAATAGGGATTTTACGGTATGTATTGAAATATGGACATGTTGATGTTTGATGTAGAGAATGGCACAAAATTCCTAGTTGTGCCTCATGTTACTTCACTAGTGGTAAAAGACTACTTGTTGAATGGCTCATCCCCAAGTATACGGAAGTTTGGATAGAATTCTTTTATATACTATTTTGTAGCTAACTTCATAAAGATTTGTGTTATAAGATGGAGGATGGAAAGAAAGCGAGATAAGTCAGCTTTGGTGTTTTGTACTTTTGTATCAGAAAGCAGCAAAGAATAACAAAAGTTACTGGAGTTCTGATAAGCATATTGTTTGGAAAAGTATCTGCAGGCAAATGCAAAATTATCCCAGAATTTTTTGTAGAATTTAAAAAAAAACGCTATTTTCATCCAAGAACTTAAACAAGGAACACTTCTGTTGGTTTTTATTACAAAACCTCGCAGTCAAGCTTACCAAAGTCCCACCATTTGCCCTGAATATTCTGTACACAAAATCAGTGTCATATATAGGATACCTGACGTCAACTCTTATGATTAACAAGCTATAATGCAGCTTTGGATAATCCCCAAAGTTTGTACATGTCAGATATCCAGGTGTTTTAGAAATTATTCAGAAGGTCTTAATATCGCCATTTATTTTAATATGTACCTGGAAGAATTATGAGGTTGATATTATGTTTTGCTCTTGTAAAGTGACCAGTCTCTAAAATGGTCAGTGTAAACTGTGCATTCCTAGGTTGAACTTCCCAGTCAGATGCAATATACAAAATTAATCTCTCATTTCAGTGCAATGTCAAAATTGGAGTCATTGCCTAGATGCCAGTACTCCTTCTCCCAGTAACAGGCAATATTAACATTAATATTAGTATTATATTATTAATATTAACATTACAATCACACCCAATATCACAACCTTAACCGTTACCCAGTCAGGTGGAATAATTGTAATCTCCAAGCAGATACATAACTTCTATACAAGCTTATATATATATATATATATAGGAGGATAGCCCTCTAGCTAGAAGAAAAAAAAGAGTTCCGGTTTCTTCAACCTCTGTAATTTTAGTAAATGTTAGGGGGGAAAAGTATTTTATCATCAAAAATGATGTGCAAAATTGGGCATTTTTGCGTGGAATTAAACACATCCCCTATAGTTTAGTCACAAAAATGACTGATATTGTCGGGAAGAGAAAACTTTAAGCTTAGGTATAATCAAGCCAATTATGAAGAAAATCCTAACACTGAGATTTTCACAATAACCCGGCCAACAGAACACAACAAAGGTCAATATGGGGGGAAAGGGCATTTTACTTTCAGCGCGGATGTTTACCTGTAAGTAAGGCTCGGGCCCGAAATCAATTTTCACCCAAAACACATCGATTCTTACGCTTTTCAGCCGCTTTGGTCTTAATGTCAGTTTGCTGCAAATTATGAGAAATGTGAACGCAAACTTCGACACTTGAAACCCTTTCGTCACTTTTTTGTCGCACACTACGACAGACCCCTGACGCGGAAGAATTGGTGCGTGCGCCCTTAGTCGGGACAGGAAGGAAAATCCCAGGGTAGGAACTTCACACCAGTTGGTGTTACTGTCTGACAGTAGATTTTACAGCACTGAAGGTGTCTATAGTTCCCACATCCCTTAAAACATTGAAATTGGACCACTTTATAAGGTCAAACAAATGCAGCCAAAAATAAACAAAATAAACATACCTTCCTGTCCTTGGTGCTGAACACCATCCACAGACAAGCAAACATGCCTGTCCTTGGTGCTGAACACCATCAACAGACAAGCAAACATGCCTGTCCTTGGTGCTTAACACCATCCACAGACAAGCAAACATGCCTGTCCTTGGTGCTGAACACCATCCACAGACAAGCAAACATGCCTGTCCTTGGTGTTGAACACCATCCACAGACAAGCAAACATGCCTGTCCTTGGTGCTGAACACCATCCACAGACAAGCAAACATGCCTGTCCTTGGTGCTGAACACCATCCACAGACAAGCAAACATGCCTGTCCTTGGTGCTATTGGAAACAAGTCTCTACTTGGAGATTACAATATCACTACACCTGTTTGGGGAATATCACAATAATTCAACTATTTGTAAAGGTTTAACAGCTCTAAAATGGCATCTTTTTCTTCAGGGAACTTTTTACTAGACTAAACTATTAAGTAATCGTTTATTCAATAAGTACGCAGACTTTAGTAGCTAGGCTGATGATATATATATGTGTCTTGTTTATGATGAAGGATTTTTTAAACTTTTGTTTATGAGCAGAAGAAAGCATCGACATGCTTATATAAACTGTAAACAATAGTTAGGAAGTTTCCATGTTTATAATACTAAGCAGAACTGGGAAAAATGAAGATACTGCCAGAAAGATACAATTTGTATGTATCTAATATAAGGAATATTGTTTGTAATGTTTTGTTATCAATCAAAAGTCTCTGCTTCATTTTACAGATTATATTTTGCATATTTTCAATATAGAGATGTTTTCTTAACTGTCTTTATTCTAATGAAGTCTAATTTGAATGATTTTTGTGTCAAAAATAGTGTTGTGTGTCCATTGTAATAGATATAGAATAGATTTGAAGTATTTAGACCATTCAAATTTGTTCCCGTATTGAAAAGAAAAGATTGACTTAAAGATGTGCAATCTCAAAATGTCTAAATGTCTAGAATTTCATTGTACGGAGCTGTATTATTCCTCGTTGATACATTTCTAAAGTTAGCTGCAGTCATATGTTAAAGAGTTGTTCAAGACTCCATGTTCTGGCTGAATACTTATATATGTTTCAAATATCTCCCCGGATTTTCTAAACTTTAAGGTAGCTTCTTTTATTCCTGTCAGTATTATATGTGTGATGTACGTATAAGTATCTACATAATATTCTGTCACGTATTTGTCGACACTCCTTTTACAGACAAGCCTGGTTGATTATGAATTTTAATGCTTAAAAAAATGCTTTGCAGGAAGGTAAGATATTTGGCATTATGAAATCTTACATTTGGAACTAGCACCGCATGATTAGTTATATTGTTTAACCCTCCACACTCTACAGGTGTCCTGCAACACTGTATCTGGGACCTTAGAGTGGTTAGGGTTAACAAACAGTCCTGTAGCCTAGTTCCAACCTCGCACGGCTTACATGTGTTTCCATGAAGTCACTGAGTACGGTAGTAACAGTTGGGAAGCAGATGTAAGCTATAGTCCAGGCTATCAATTTTGGTCCAGTATGGAAATTAAATAGTTTGTCAAATCAAATATACATGGTAATTAAACCTCCTCCCAACTGCCATAGATGATACAAATTTAGTGCCAAAATGCCAAATCGGCCAGAAGAAGGTTAAGTATAGATGGGTTGCAAGTGGTAACTCTCTATAGTAATGTTGTACAGCTTTTCACAAAGTCAAAATGTTCTTAGACCAATGTAGATAGTTCTTGTAAAGTCCTCATCCTGTGCCTGTGCAACAATTGCCTGACGTCCGTACAAAACATTGTATTAATCATTTTGCAAACTTCTTACCATTTAGAAATGTGTGCCCAGAAGTCTTAAACTATCTTGGTTTTACCAACCTTACACTGGCTGTTTTAAGAAAAATGTGTTAGTGACTTATAAAAAGTCTATGTAAAGCTTAGAAAATTTGTAATTCTGACAAACATGTTAATTCTGTTAAGAAAGGAACTTTATTACTGTACCGTTAACAGCCTATATTTTTGTACTTTAAGATTATTTATTTCAGTTTGTTAAGTATTGTTAGACATTTTAAGCTGGTTATCCAGGATTACTTCCTTGTAAAAGTAATATCTCAACAAGGTACTTAAAAGTCTGTCTATGTATTGTAGGCTCTAGTAGAAAATAACCTGATTTTTTTATTATAACACTTTAGTTGGCTGAGTTTAGCCAAATACACGGATATTGAAGCAAGCAGAAGACAAATCTATAAGCAAAGGTCTGATTGGTGGATTAGTTAATAACAACCCCTCTGATTGGCTGTGTTGACTTATACAGTGTCTTAGAATCCGAGTGAGATTCTGTGCTTGATTTAGCTACAGGGTTGTTCTGTACTTTTTTAGATACCAACACTTGAGGAAACGGAGCCTTGTGGCATATGACCTTCATGCTGCTTAAGATTAATCACATTTCTCTACAGTTTAGCCTTTGTGACCACGTACTACCATCTTCTCCCAGTTCGCCATAACCTGAACTCAACCTGAGTAATACAGAATGTTTGTACCAGTGGGGCATGTAAATGTTGTTAATCCCCCCCCCCCCCTTTCCAACAGACGACGATCACTCAGAGTAACCGTACAGCAACCAAAATTGTATTTGTGCAACCCTTGATTTCATAATTGGAATACGATGGAAGATTTAAAAGCTAGATTTGAAACACAACAAAACACACAGAACATTAAAAAGATTTGTTATCTATGAAATTCGTTGAGCAATTTGTGAAATCTTTGGTTTCTCTGCGTTCACAGCTTCTAGTGGAAACGGGATGTAGCAAAAAAATACTCTCATTGTGTTAAATGTTTTAATCAGTCTCAATGTAAAGCTTAAGTATCGTCTCAGAAGATATGGGAGTTGATGGTAGTTTGTACCCAATGGCTAATATCTAAGATTAAGGTGTTTCTACTTGCATGTTAAGTCTTAACTTGTTAATGAAGACATTATGTAATGTAGGTAAACAGATTTTGTAGGAAAGAAAACTTTGTATGGACTTTGTACCATGTGACTGAATGTTTGTACAGCATTTCATATTTGTTACAACTGTCGGGGTGTGATCAACTGAAGAAGACCACTCTTTCTCTGTATGTTAAAAAGTTCAACTTTGTGATGAAAGGAAGGAGGAAATGACAAAAGAGACATTTCTCTGGCACAAATATGAAATAAAGCTGTATTCCGGGACTCAAATAGAGCTTGTTGATTCTCTGTCTCGTCTTTTATTTTACTTGTTGATTTATGAAGTTTTGTCATTGGTTCTCCCCACACTTATAAATGCACAATACAGTGACATGCCTCATACATGCACACATATTAAACATTAGGCCATGTTGATTTGAATAAATGAATGACATTGTTTGGGAACCCCATAACTGATGCAAAAAGGATCTAGGAAGGATGAACAAAACTATACCGAAATATAGGTTCTTTATTTTTGTTACATGTATTTCAAAACTTCTTTGAAATTGACTATGGCATTCTACGACATTAATATCCGAAATATTTTCTTTCAATTTACAGCAATGATTTTGTCATTCTCCAACGAGTTGTCTCTTATATTATCAATTTTTGTATCCTGAATGTAAGAGATTTTTCATTAGTTTGTGAAATGACACAAAGTTTAGAATGGACATAGAATACATCTCGAGCCATGAACTAACTTCTTTAAGTAAACATTACATGCACTAGAACTGCCTTAGAAGTTTTGGGACATTTGAATTTCCCGCGTCCTGGCGCAGTGGTTTATGGGTATATCCTTCAGTGAGTCAAAACCATTATAGCAAGGGGAAGGTAAATTATATTTTATAAAAAGACATAAAAGTGTGATATATCTAATTATTTAATATAATAAAATAATTTTATTAATCATTGATTCCATAATTTCATAAATAAAACAAATGTATCTTATTTTCTGTGAAAAGAAATTAAGCAAACTACCCCCTACAAAAGAATGTTACCTTCCTGTATGAGCAAGTTCCAAAGTTCATGTCGTGACTTTTGCATTTTATCGAAAGTTTTGTAGTGTAGTTTCCGTGCCCTTTGTCTACCTGTGACGATGTAATATTTACACGGAGGGTGGAGCACTGTCTGGTGTCACTAACAGACAGAATTTTCAAGCTGAAAACCGCTACTGAGGGTGAGTGTTTCTTTTTGTATTTTTGTAAATCTAGGCGTAAACTTCGGCTTTGTGTTTGTTGTCAAATCGGTTCCTGGCTTCCCAGTGGGACTTCATGACTTCCAGGGCGTTTCCCGGATAGGACGAATCTGTTTATCTGCAGTGTTTGTAGATAATTCTGCATAGATTAACTATGACACAGCTTAAAAGGCACGGAATATATAAATCTACGTAGCACCCCACCCCCCTTAACCACGAGTTTCACACCAGGAAGAAAGGGGTGTGTTTCGTGGGAGGGGGGTGTTGGGTTAGAGTAGAGTACAGATTTGCAAGGCCTGAAAAAGTAAGTTAACGTAATACTAGAGTTTATAGGATTGGTTATGGCTATAGTAAACAGGAAGTTTTAGGTTGCAAAGCTATGGACAGCACTGGTTATTTATTTATAAACACTGGCAACAGTCAATCATGCAAATGTACATAGATTCAAGATGGTCTGTTAATGTTATCAAAACAATGTGCTGAACAGAAATCAAACTGACAGTGAACAGTATTCCTGTGATCAAACGATCAAAAAAGATCGACTCTAGCCGAAGACCCATGCTATTCTAGCTCCAGTTTGCTTTGCTGCCGAATAGTGCCAATCTAAGTTGGCATTTGACTTTTCGCCTAAAATATACACATGGCTCTGAATGGCCCCAACTTCATAGTTACAAAACATCTTTGTTTGTTTGTATTGCATACCTGCCCGAAAACCGCCTCATGGCATAACACACCAGGTTTGTACTGAACAATGCAAGCTGCATATCAGGACAGATTTATTTGATCCAGTTACACTCTTTTCAATCAGTGTAGAGGGTTCCTTTACGTGCTCGAGGTATGGCTCTCCTCAAACACGGGACTTCCATTTAATGTTCTATCCGAGGGATGTTCCTAACCGGAGCTAGGTATTCATTTTTACCTGATTGAAGTGAGGAAATTCCTGTTAAGTGTCTTTCTCAGGGGCACAACATCAACGGGACAAGTCAGGGGACCCACGATTCGAACCCAGGACTTCTGGGTTCTAGGCCAAACACCCTGCCATTACGCCACCACGACACCACATTATCAATGGGAATGGGGATCGAACTGGCATTTGGAAGTTCAATCTCCGTTACACTGCTTCTGCGAGATTTGATACCCAAAAATAATCAGAGGAGGAAAGCAGAGCGAGAATAGGATGGATTCAATGCTATCAGCTTCCAATATTTATACAAAATACTTGTTTTGATCCTTTATGTAGGACAAGTTTTTGAGGTCACAGGGTCACAAGAAGAATGGTCCTATACAGTTTATGTAGTTCAGGGTATTGTTGTAACAGTGGGGTTCAAGCACCACTAACTGACCAGTCTAACTGCTTCTAACTGGTCTGGACCTTTTAGCCTAGTGGTAATATGGTGTGTGGTCTGTGTGATAACGGGCCCGGGTTCGGTCCCGGGAGTCAGCTACTCGCCTCTTGTGTTTCATTGTGTATAAACTTGTTTTCAAGTGGTAAAGGATTCAAAACAGGTGGTCAAAAGATATACACAAAGTATGTAGTAATGTAGTACAAACCGTGGACTTGACAATATGACAAACGAATAACATCAACAAATTAAAGAAATGCCAGTAATTCAGCCTGCTATGTTATTATTGTTAGGAATACGTTTTCATTGTTGTGACCTTTTGGTGATTGTCTTTGGCCTTAAGCCATTGGTACGTGCTTTGAATATTTTCAAATTATTATGAGATCTCCGACCCAAGCTAGATCTTATCCTAAATAGTTAGATGTGCTTTGTGTAACGTTATACATTTGAGTATTCTTTGATTGTACAATTTGTATTTCTGTTTTGTTATGAGCGTATGATTGTGCACTATGGATGGCAGAGACGCCGCCTTTCAAAATGTTAGACTTGAGTTAAATGCACATCTCGAGAGCAGGAAGTCTCTGGAAGCGGTGGGCGTGTGTTCAACACAAACAGTGTGTCCTAAAGGTTGTCCTGTCAAACATCTGGCAGGTTTAGCCCCAGGGATCACATACTGACAGGAACTGTTGCCAAGTCAATCCCTGGGGATTGTGTCTCACTGGCTTACACAAATGTAAACTGGGAGGAATCACTATAAGACATATTGACTCATGAGTACAGGGCCAGATGCTTGTACCAGTAAGTTTAATAGAACTGGGGGTCTCTGAAAGATTACCTTGAAGCTTGCAATGCAAACTGCTTCTTAAAGTTTTGGAATTGGAATGCCGTTACAAGTAGTTGTTTCCACCATCTTCAAAATACAAACACTGTTTTTGAATTGAATATACCGATATTCCCTGCAAACAAAAGATTTGTTATATTTAGCGTACTTAAATCAAAGCAGAGGATTACGGCCATTATATCAGGTTTTGAATTGGTCACCCCTAACTACGTATACAGACTAGACTTTAATTTGACTTATTTTCATAGCTAGTTTAAGTTGTTCATGTATGATTATGCAGTACATTGTGAATGACAACAGTGAGTCTAAGTAACTTTTAAAAGAAGTTGTGTTCTGGCTCAGTCACCCTTTTAACACTTGGTGGAAGTACATGTAATCTTAAAGGTTACCGGCATTTCTGTAACACAGTGAACATCACCAATGGGGTCTGTATCCTATGGCAAGGTAACCTAGGTCTGCTCAGCAGCTTTTTCAATTTAGTCACTAAGCGTACTTGTGAGTACCTCTATTGTTTAACCTTCTCCCTGCTGCTTAACTCTGTAACCAATTGGCCATGGGAAATGGGTGCCAAATGACTACATTAATGTGCTAAAGGTTAAAAACAAATGTCATGGTACAAATAATTTAAACCCATAATGTACCCTCTCTCATTGTAACTTAACTATCAGTCTACGGGACTCGAAATAGTGGGTGCATGTGCACCTGTGTGCACACAAAATTGGAGCTGTACACCTAATTTTTACCTTTTTTTTCATGTGGTGCACCCAAAAATTTTTCTGTGCACCTAATTTTGGGGGTTGGGTGTACCAGTGCACTTATTTCCAAAAATGAATTTCGAGCCCTGGTCTAGCTAGGATGTGACCAGAATTGTGGTTGAACCTGTCTTAGTCTTACAGAACAAAACAAAACAGACAGAACCCGCCCTCCCCCAATTTGCTTAAGAATATTTTGCCACCCTGTGATTATATACATGTATATATATCCAAGAATGTAAATTGGGTATGCCACAAGTGTGTACATTTCTCTTTTGTTTCTCTATACAAAATTAATGTATTGCAAAGTCATAGCAATTGCTGACTTTGCATTTACTGTAACTACATATATTCGCACAGAAGGGGTGGAAGTATTGGCAGCCCTGCACAAAATTGATTTTGTTTGGAGGACAGATTCTACATTTGAGACTGACCCTTTTGTTGGGAAGAGGTCACAAGTGAGCTGGTAAGTACAGCTTAACAAATGGCAACCATCTGTCACAGGAGGGTTGAACATATTCATACATAATCATAGAAAATTTTCTTCCATAAAAACCCTGTTTGAAAAAAAAGTGAAATACATGTACTGTAACAGTAACTGTATCATTGTTGTAAATGTAAGATACTGCGTCCTACATTGAAAATGGATGTAGACTAGATGGTCAATTCTTTTAGTAGAAAACTGTAAATGCAGAAATGCTTGCGGTGGTTTTATGTTTGCGGTTTCCGCGGTAAACTCTTCAGCGCGAACTTAAAACCACCTCAAAACTTTTTGCCCACCTATATGACTGTAGCTCTACTACTACATGTACTAGTACTATAATTGTTTCAAACGCGAACTTAAAGCCACCGTGAACACTCCATTTTCTCCCTAGCGCGAAATAAAAACCAGGCGAACTTACATGTACAGTGTAAATGCATTTACAGTATTCTACTCCAGTATTCTGATTCTACTCTAAGTATATCCTAACAAGTAATACAGCAAAAATTAAGACAAGCTGGAATCATATCCACCAAATCCGATATTGAGCTTATAACAAGCTTAGTTAGAGAGGGTTGCTTTGAAATTGGCAACAGAGAAATCTTTGATTTACTGTGGTTGGACCTTGGAAAATGTCCAAAGTCAATACATGTAGTTATACCTATAGTGTACAAAATATTAACAAGAGTTCCACGACCTCATATCTCCATGAACAATCCTATTCATGCAAATGACTTACACATTTGCATAATATATGCTTGGTCATTAACACCTTTATCTAACTTACACATGTTGAAATATTGACAGTCCTATAATTTTCCAATTATATGAATTATGGTGTTTTGCATTAATTATGCAAATTAGGAATTTATTTGCATAAGTGGTATCTGTTGATGCTCCACTTTCCATAAACTACATATGTTACATGTATTTGAGTCTGTTAAAGGAAAACACTGTAAATATAGATTTTCCTCATTAGCTATGCAAATTAAGTCACAATTAGCATAATTTGCACTTCATTATGTATATCTCTATCTAAGCTACCTGCATACTAAGCATCATATTGACAGTCCTGTAATTTTCCAATTAGATGAGATATGGTGTTGCGCATTAATTATGCAAATAAGGAATTTATTTGCATGATTGGTATCTGTTGATAATCCACTTTCCATAAACTACATACATTACATGTATTTGAGTCTGATAATGGAAAACACTGCAAATATAGATTTTCTTCATTAGTTATGCAAATTACGTCCTAATTAACATAATTTGCACTTCATTATGTACATCCCTGTCTAAGCTACCTGTATACTAAATATCATGGAAATCCATCGTTCCTTTGCTGAGTTATTCTCCTTAGAAGATTTTCAAGATAACGCCCCTGCAGTTCCAGAGCAAGCTGCTAGGGGGCCCAAACCCACACCACGTCTTTATTACACCACAAGCTATCTGCCACAAAAAAATCAAGACCATAGCATGTCCAGGTCAAGAGATACAAAAATTGAATTTCTGCTGCAGTACCAAGGTCACATACCAGGGGGCCCAAAGTTGACCTTGAATTTCGGCTTCATAACACCTGCCCACATACCAAATATCATCGTAATCCATCAAGAGGTTCTTGAGTTATGCTGACTGAAGTGGTGCGGAAACACAAACAAACAGACACACAGACACACCCAAAACTGTATCTCCATTTTTCATGGAGATAACTACAACATTGATTGCATGTTGGCAAAGGCTACTATTTATTAATGTACTTGTGACAGGCCCTGTGGTAGTTGGTCCCATTATTGTATTTGATTATAGCTTTAGGGTTCTGCACTTTCAGAAAAAGGTGCATGTCACATTGCAATTGGCTTTTCCAGATTTCTTTGCTGTCATATACATACATGTACTTAGAACTTGACAATGTGTGAAAGGGGACAAGGTTTATATAATTACTAATCTTAGATATCATAGAAATCAGGGCTCGAAATACTGGGTGCATGTACATTGTACATGTACATGTGCACCTTTGTGCAACCAAAATTGAAGCTGTGCACTTAATTTTTGACTGTGGGTGCACCTGAGTCACCTACTATATTTTGTATGCAATGGGGTCATTGGCACTATTGTACACTAGTATGCAGAATATTCATGAAATGTAAGTATCAGAAAAAGCAATTTAACCTTTTGTTGTGCTTTATTTGTTTGATGTTCACGTACTTCCTGTTTAAAATTTTGTTAGCTATAGAATTACAAATTAAAGTAGCATTAAACGTTGTGATTATGTTTTGCTGACATTCAACTTTATTTTATGTGATGCACCCAAAATTCTTTCTGTGCACCTACATGTAAATTTGTTGGTTGGGTGCACCAGTGCACCTATTTTCAAAAATGAAAATTCGAGCCCTGGAAATGTACGTCAACTGATTGATTAATTGATTAATAACCTTAATGACTCAATTCTCAACCAAACTCCTACTAATTATAACATGAGAAAGTTCCTTGTGTTGTATGGTAATTAGATACAATTTGTAACAAGAATTTCAGTTATAGTATTGAACAAATTACATGTAATCTGATATCAACTTCGATATTAAATTATTAAAAACATTTCAGACAAATTTATCAAAAGTGCATTAAAATCAGTGCTTTTTTGGCCTGCTATGGTACAATGTATGCACAATCAATCTAAATTGAAACACAAATGCTAATTTCATATAATTATTACTACTGTTTTGTCTCTAAAAAATATTACTAATCACTTTGCATGATTGACAGTCAAACAAGGAGAGGAAAAATATTAAAACTACACATTGTCCGTTGTGAGAAGAAAAATTGTTTCCCTTCTGTCATTTCCATATTTTCAAACCAATAAATCCTTTTCATGTAATGTTTAATATGCTTTACACGTAGCATCATTTGCTTCAAAATATGTACAGTACATGTTTATGGGTTAACCATATTGCTAAATACATTAATCTTCTTTCGCCCTTTAAATTATTCAGTACAAAGGCTGATGAGAGAGACAACATTATATAGCCTGTGTGAGCCTGGCCTACATACTAGAACATTGTAAGTACTGCAAATGCAGAAATGTTTGCCGTGGTTTTATGTTCGCAGTTTTCGCCGCAAACTTAAAACCACCGTGAGATTTTTTGCCCTCCTACCCCCTTGTCTACCAATGTCTCAAACACAAACTTAAAGCCACCGCGAACACTCCATTTTCTCCCTACTGCGAAATTAAAACGACTCGAACTTAAATACATTTTACAGTAAGCCTGGCCTACATACAGCTCGTCACAGCTTCATATATAGTGGTGGTCCCAGAGATACCAGTGAGTAGTTGACTAGTACTTGTGAAATGTGAAACATGATGTTTCCTGTTGGTTCTAACCCTGGTTGGGTCAACAGCCTGATGTGTGCTTGTTTGACATAGTAACTCATCCAGCTGCCCTATGTCCAGTGTTTTGCAAGGGTCAGGCCATTTCAAATGACAAGATGAAGCTGGGATATCGATGGAAATCCTATTTTCCAAGAGAGGGGTTTAAATGTTATATATAGCTTGGTTTTACGTAGAGAACCAGGGTTCAGTGTGCAACAGTCTACATGCATGTGCACATGTATCTACCGGGTAAAACTGGGTTCTATGTACAGTATTACAGAATTCTTCTTAGGAAATCAAAGACAAGAAATAGCCTAAATTCTTCATGTAAGTGTACTTAGTACAGCAGTTTCGGAAAAACTGGATCAAGGTATCTGGTCTAAATCTAAAGAAGGTACAACTGTATAACTTATAAGCCATGTCTTCGAATTCCTGAGTGTCAATCTGCCTTTCTCAGCAGCTTTTCGTACAGTGCAAAGGTGGTTTTGCTTGTTTGCTTGTTTGTATTGCATACCTGGTAAACCGCCTTGTGGCATAACACACCAAGTTTGTACTGAAGAGTACAATTGCAAGTTGCACGCTGTATCCAGACAAATATATTCGATCCACTCCAACCAGGAAGGGCCCCTACTCTTTTCAATTAGTGTGATGGGTTCTTTTACGTGCTCGAGGTGTGGCTCTCTCAAACACGGGACCTTCATTTCACATACTTTCCAGAGGGATGTCCCTAATTGAAGCTAGGTACTCATTTTCACCTTAGGGAAGTGAGGAAATTTGTGTTAAGTGTCTACGTTTCCTAAGGGCACAACGTCAATGTGACAAGTCAGAGAACCCATATGATTCAAACCCAGGACCTCTGCATTCTAGGCCAAACACTATGCTCCTGCGATGCCACTGCTTCACTCTGATAGATGCACAAATATCAAGAACATGTTAAGAATGCCAGGGTTTTGTCTTACACACAGGCTTGCACTTTATAATTACATCATGGAGATTGACCAATCAGTGTTGGAGCAGCTGCCCCTGGAGCAGCGTCGTCGGTTGGTGCGGCGGATGCGGCAGGACCAGATCCGCGCCTACATGGAGTGGGAGAAGTCGGGCAACGCCAAGACCACCGCTCGCAAACATCGCAGAGAGAACCGGAGGAGGACACAGGTGGAGTTTGGGGCGGAAACTATCTTACAGGAGGCTGTGGCCAGGTTTGATGACATTGAAGGTAAGTTGATGATTTACTCCATCTCTTACATTGTATATGACATTGTTTTGATGTATTGCATTATCTTTTATAGAAGTAGAACTTTATTGCGTAAAATTGCGAGAGATACAATGTATGGCAACTTGACAATTGAACTATAATATCTAACAATTCTAAAGATACATGTATGTGAATGTCTACGATGGATGGCACTTGGTATATATATAACTACATGTATAAGCAACGCTGCCTGGGTGACCTCTGTATTGCGATATTGCAACTTCAAAGTTTAATAGAATAAAAATAAATGAAACATAAATAAGATAGAACTTATGGGTAAGCTAATTATAAGGACCAAAACTGAGAAAAGCTGGAATTTTGCTTTGTTTAATGTATGATGTATAATGCAGGGTTGGAAATACACACTTGCAATTAGCAGAGGAAAAACTTGTGATTGCAACTAGAAATGAAAGTAACTTTTGCATGTCAAGGAATTTGTAATTGGTATAAAGTTTAAACCTAACAAAATAGTATTTCAATAATTCTTGTTTTACAATTGTATAATATAGTGTGTCATCAGAATACAATTTGAGATGATACTTTTATGAAAGTCTGTTACTAAGGAGACATAATACCTACTGTTATCCTTAAAGGGACAACCTTAAGAAAGGGACAATCTTAAGAAAACAATTATATAGCTTGCAAGGTTTTACCCGTGATGTACGTATGTGCAACAATGTATTGCATAATTGAGCCCGCTCCGTCTGACAACATATCCTTGGCTGGACATCTGGGTGTCAGCTTTGTCACCAGAGGTTGAGAAACCACTACTAGCTAGGGGCAACCATGTTTACACTACACACACATGGATGTGTCAACAGCAACTACATGGGATTTCAACAAAACATACATTTTGTCTCCAACCACCCTACAGATGACGCATTGAGCTCTATATCAAAGTGTGCATAATCTGTATAAATATCACCCACTTACACTAAATTTTTTTGTAGATGTCACAGGTCCAAATTAAAGATCTCTCAATTCAGATGCAAAACCTTTACTTATGTTCAGAAACACAATGATACCATTTCTTGTCCAGTTACTGAATAACTGATCTTGATTCCTTATCAGTATGTAATACAGTGTACGTGAGAAATTTAGTAACCGTAAATTATGCTTTAATTCAGCGCTTGCTTTTGTGGCTGCAATTGTATGTTATTGATTGTGGGATTTTATTGTGATCTTATTGTTGAATTAAACCAGTCTTTCATTCATTCATTCATTGCTCTCTTATTTTCTGTACTACAAGGAAAGTTTTACCAGAAAGTTTTGTAACCAGATATGTTTGTTACAGTTTTGAAGCTACTGGACAGTGGTGTGGACCCCAACACGGCCGGGTCAACTGGGGTCACCTTACTTCATCAGGTATGACTCAGCAGAGCAGCCAAACAACCTTACAACTCTCAATTTCAGAAATTTAGGTCAAAAGAGGGACACTTCTAGTAATAGTCACGTTCTTTTGATAAGCTGAAAGTTTGATTTTATGTTTTACATTGACGTGTTAAGCTGATTTTATAAGGGTGACATTTTTAGAAGTCCTGGGTGTTCTTTTTTTTTCAAACTGTATGGCTTGATTTTGCTGTATTCTTTATCATTCTTTAGTTACATGTATATTCTTAATTCCATTCATGTTGCACAGTAATTTTACTGAAAACGGACCAAAACTGCAGCTAAAAGTTTTTTCCCCATTTTCAACAATTTGTTCTTGACTTCTCTTGCAATGTACAGCAATTTTACTGAAAACGGACCAAAACTGAAACTTAAATTTTACTGTATTTTCAACAACTTCTTCTTGATATTCTCTTCCAGTGTACAGCAATTTCATTGAAAAGGGACCAAAACTGGAACTAAAAAATTTGCCGCATTTTTAACAGCTTGTTCTTGACGTCTGAGTTGCAGTGAACAGTAATTTTATTGAAAACTTTAAAACTGAAGCTAAAAGTTTCATTGCATTTTCAACAACTTGTTCTTGACTTCTGAGTTGCATTGTACAGTTATTCTTTTGAAAACAAACCAAAAATGAAAGTAAAAGTTGATAAAAGGTTTTACTGCATTCTCAACAACTTGTTCTTGACTTCTCCTGCGATGCACAGTCATTTTATTGAAAACGGACAAAAACTGAAATTTAACTTATTTTCCAATTCCCTTCCAGTGTTGTAAAGACAACAACGTGTCCACTGCTGAGATCCTGGTACAGAAGGGGGCGGGGGTCAACACACTGGACCATGACCTCTGGACACCCTTACACTTGGCCTGTGCCTACGACTGCCCGGAAATCGTCCACCTCCTACTCATGGTGTCTACAGTCTTGCAGTGTTGTAGCGTTGTATATCTTTCATTATGTCATACATGTACCTGGGCCGCAAAAATGATCGATACGGGTTTTCCGTACCGTGTGATAATTTTCTGTATCACACAGGGTTCTAAGTTGTATCACACGGGCTTCCATAGAATATTTAGAATGCATTTCGAGCGCGCTGATTGCGCCGCCGTCGAAAATTCGAATACCGGATTTGGACGTTGGAAACAATGTTGTTACAATTTTGTGTTCGAGGACACAAAACTCCCTCAACTTTTGGCACATTCCGTGTTGAAATTTGTGTTTTCTCGGGTGGGTATGACATAAATAAAATACAACACCGTGAATTCCGCATCACCCTCTGTCCCGGCCCCCCCACGAGTCGGTCCTACCCGCGGTCGGGCTGGTACTTCGGGTGATACAGAATACCCCATGTTGTATTCTATATATAGCAATTAACAGTACAATGAATTATACTTCTCAATAGAAACCTCAAAGATAGGTATTGTAGGTTTAAACATTTTAAAGACCTTCCATTCAGGGACTCCAATAAAGGTTTGTTTTATGTTTCAATTCCATCATGATTATGAAAATAGATATGATTATGTAAATCCACAGGGCTTATATATCATGATTATGAATGGTAGTAATTGTGAATTAGACCATGTTGATTTGATTATATGGATGACATCTGTCCGTGCGCGCATCAATTTTCATCCATTTTGACGAAAGAAGAGTTTTCTGCCGTACTGTAAATCGTAAAAAGCAGCAGCAAAATGAGAAAATGCATGCTGTATATTGCAAAAAAAATATTTCGAAAAATGCATGATTATTAATATGGTAGAATGCCAGAGTCAACCCCAAAGTTAAAGAAGACTTTTTGAAAGAACAGAAATGAAGAATCTATTATCATTGGGTATACCATACTGTGTGTTAAGTTTTGTTCATCCCTCCTGATCACATAGATTTCATAATGAAGGCAACTTTTATTTTTTGCCAAAGTTGTTTTTTTCCACATGCTCGCATTAGTCCTGGGTCTGCAGAGGATGTCATCCATATAATCAAATTAACATGGCCTTATTGGAATCATTTTTAACAATGAGGGAAAACAATATCATGTGGTTATCATCAACCCAGTGGCCTATAGTGTTGAACCTGATTTTCAGAATGGTGCCGACACATCCCTGATGGACATAGATGGGAACTTTGCCCTGGACCACGCCCCTGTGGGGTCAGAGGTCAGGCAGATTCTACACAACCACATGCAACAGAAAGGTGAGTTGAATGATGGTGATTCCCCTCTCCCAAGCCATGGGGTCAGTAGTATTTGTAGTTGAATCTGAACAGAATAACCTGTAAACCACTTTTCTTAAGGGTGCATTTGGAACAGCACACACTTGGCATACAACTACTTACATGTCATGTAACCTTACTTAAAATAAAGGCAAGCAATGAAAGCAATATTAGGGGCCAAGAAATGGAACTTTAACACTGAAATCTTTATGGTAGTGACATGAACTAACACTGTCTGGCACATTCGTGTAATAACTTCATACTTGAAGCATTTTAAAACCGTGCAAAAATTGCATCGGATGATCCCCTTAGATTCGCGAGACTACAAAAACCCCGGCGACGATTTTCAGTGAGTTCTCACATTACAACAACATCATATTTTTGAATCATGGACGTTGCTATGCATTGTGATAGTGTTGCGTGAACTAATCATGTATAGAAATGACAAGCTTCTTTAACTTCGGAATCCTTAAAGGTTATTAACTTAAAGACAAATAGACTATGTCCCAAGTCAGTAACAGGTGTGTTTTAGGATTAGGAATAGGA
This sequence comes from Branchiostoma lanceolatum, assembly GCF_035083965.1. NCBI lineage: Eukaryota > Metazoa > Chordata > Leptocardii > Amphioxiformes > Branchiostomatidae > Branchiostoma > Branchiostoma lanceolatum. The sequence continues at coordinate 4,385,557 of NC_089738.1, read as the reverse complement.
TTAGAATTAGGATTAGAACCTGCAAAGTTTTAACCTGTGACGTCTTGATGAAGGTTAGACATCCAGGTGAACAATACTAATCTATCCAGTAGTAGAGTTTGAACTGTATGTTAGTAATCTGTGACATCGTGAGCTGAACTGAAACCTGCCCTGGTAAAATTTCCCAGAGCATGCTAAGGCCACACCAATTTAATTTCTTGGTTAACAGATTTTTTTTTTTTAATTTTAGCACAAAAAAAATCATGAAAACAGAAGGCTGGGGTGAAAACTTGCACCTGACCCTGTTCACTCCCTGAAATTGTGTGCACCAAAGTACAAACTTTCCTCTGAGATTCTGTTTTCCTGTTGATTTTCCAATCTAGCATTTTTTTTAAAGATTCTGTTAACAAAGAAATTAAAATGGTGTGGCCTAATAATAACTGTACTTTGCATACAAATAAGGCTCCCAATGTCACACAAACCCAGCAAAGCCGATGATGGTGGGGTAACCAGGTTAGCAAAGTTCAATATACAGTCACTGTGTAGAAGCATGTTTATAGACGTTGTTCCATGTTGTACATGTACTTCTCCAGGCCTGTCGGAGGCAGCCCTGAGTAAGATCCGACAGCGCAGCATGCAGGCCATGCTGGCAGATGTACAGGGACTCATCACACAAGGGGAGCAGCTCGATGTACCCAACGGCTTCGGGGCCACTCTGGTCAGCTCACATACTCACTCACCTAACTCATGAACTCACTTACTAGTCATGAACTCTTACTCACAAACTCACACTCACGAGTCACCAACTCACACTCTCACTTACAAACTCACTCACAAACTCACCCTCACACACTCACTCACTAACTCACTCTCACTCACAAACTCTTACACTGACTCAAACTCACTCTCATGCACTCTTCTCACTCCTCACTCTCACTCATTCATTCTCACTCACTCGCTCTCAATCACTAAAGTCTTCTTAGTTACCATACTCTCACTCACTCACTCACTCCTCTCTCACTACTCACTCTCACTCACTCACTCACTCACTCACTAACACTCACTTGCTCCACATTCACTCACTCACTCCTGAGCATCAACATCCTATCTTGTACATAAATTATATCTCACCGACTTTTCACATGTTTGCAGAAGCATCAGTATGACGAATATTGCTTTGTACGCTTGTCTAAAGCTGTAGCTGTTATGATTTCAACACATACATTTTTTAGAAAGGCCTCTGTTACTAAGAGCTACACTTACAGCAATGTACTGTAAGTGTAAGCTTTATGTAGCTATAGTTATTTTTTAAGATTATATATATAACAATTCTTAGCATTATGAATCATTCATATAACAATTTTTAGCAGTGAATCCTTTATATAACAATTCTTAGCAGTGAATCCTTTATATAACAATTCGTAGCAGTGAATCGTGTCCTTAGACTTGAATATAATAATTATGCTTATGATTTCTGGTACAGCTGCACATAGCCAGTGCCAATGGCTACAGTGATGTAGTGAAGGTTCTGCTGGAGAACAGCTGTAGGGTGGAGGCTGTGGATGAAGACGGCTGGACGGCTCTGCATGCAGCTGCAAGATATGGACATGTGAGGATGCTATGATTAGAATGTCTTTGATACAATTGGTTGCAGTTTGCAACCACTATATAGCTAGCAGCTACTAAAAGTTTTAGTTTAAGAGGGAAATCTTTAACACTTGATAATTCTGTCTTGCTATATAACTCTTGATATAATTTCTCCTTATAAATTGTATCAAGAGATCATAAATTCAAATTTCTCATGTTTACAAAGCAATATTAATTTTGATTTTGTAACCTTTGAATCCCTTACTGTCTTTTGAAAGTTCTACATTACACATCCTTTACATCTAGTTAAGTTCTTCAATGCAACTTATAGGCACTAGTACTGCAAAATGATAATTGTCATAATTTAAGAAATCATAAGACCATTTATTTTTTCCCAGCTGAAAGTGGTGAAACAGCTGCTGAAGGCTGATGCTAACCCCCATGTGAAGACTTACAATGGTGCTAAACCTGCTGGTGAGAACTTCTAGACATTTTCATGTCATTGATAGTCACTGAATTGTATTACATTGAATATGGGTTGGGAAGGATTGTTACTACATTTTGTATTTCAACGCACCAATACAGGGCTCGAAATTCATTTTTGGAAATAGGTGCACTGGTGCACCCAACCAAGAGAATTAGGTGCACAGAAAGAAATTTGGGTGCACCACATAAAATAAGTTGAATGTCAGCAAAACATAATTACAGTTTAATGCTATTATTATAATAATTGTAATCAAGAACTTCACAATCTGTAATCAAATTTCAAATGTCAAGAAATACATCAAATAAAATGCAACAAAGGGTTCTAATGCTTTTTCTGATACTGTTGTACTGTCTAGTTATACTAGTGTACAATGGTACCTTTACCCTATCGCCTAGAAAAATATCTGGGTGCACTGGTGCACCCACAGTAAAACATTAGATTCACAGCTCCAATTTTGGGTGCACAAAGGTGCACATGCACCCAGTATTTCATGCCCTGCAATGGGTATCATAGGATGAACAGATTAGAATGTAAACTATGTACATGTATGCTGTCGGAATACTTTATAGCAGATAAGCATAGAACATGTTTTTGTCATGAAGAAGTTCGGACAACTGTCTGATGATGTGAACCCTATAATTATATAATTTTTTGGTGACATTGAAAAAGTGATTGAATTTTTCTGCAAATATTGTTTACCTGGATGTCTAACCTTCATTAACAAATTCTCTACATAGTTCATCACACTTCTTTTGTTTTTTTTTACCCCCTGTTCAGACCTGGCAGCCACTGAGAGAATCGAGGAGGTTCTAAGGAAGGCTGAGCAGGACTTTAAGGAGTCACCCACCGAGCAGGACATCGTGGCCAAGGCCTTTGAGTTCCTGAACGAAGTCAAGAGTTTTGAGCAGCTGAAGAAAGAGAAGGAAGACATCGGAGGGACCCTAGTCAGACTCAACAGCAAAACTATGTGAGATTTTCTTTAAATGTTGCTCTAATTCCTTCTGACGGACTTCTAAGTGGTGGTCATCTTGAAATCAAATGAGCCTCTCATAAAAATCTGAACTATAAATTGAGATACTGTAAATGCAGAAATGTTTTATGTTCACGGTTTTCCCATTTCACCGCAAAATTAAAGGAAGCCAAAAGGTATGGTCAAGAATCCTACTATGCTATGCTAGATAATATGGAAAAGTATAGCAGTCTCCATCGAAATTACATTAGTCCGTCATGATTCACCGCTATATTATTAATTTGAAAATCGTGGCATACGCCGCCGCCCGGTGACCTCGGTTGACCTCTACTGCCTCGTGACCCCGCGTGACGGCCGCGTGACGTCACAGGGCTGAGCGTCCCACGTGACCACCACCAACAACAACACTTGCTAGCTCCCCGCGTGCCTCACAAACATTGCTGTCCGAACTCTAAAGACTTAGATCATGGAGATTAAAGAGAATCCATTTGAAAATGAAGACTTTGATATCCCCCCTCCCACTGAATGTAAGCCCTGCGACGTCACGCGGTCGTCACCCGGGGTCACGAGGCAGTAGAGGTCAACTGAGGTCACCAGACAGCGGCGTATGCCGCGATTTTCAAATTAATGATATAGCGGTGAATTATCACGGACTAATGTAATTTCGATGGAGACTATACTTTTTGGTATATTTAGCATAGTATACAAATGTAGTAGGATTCCCAACCATACCTTTTGGCTTCCTTTAAACCATCGCGAACATTTTTGTCCAATACTGTAGCAGTATGTGACTATTTTCCCTTTAGCGCGAAATAAACACCACGCAAACTTAAATGCATTTACAGTACTTCAGTCTCAAGAGGATATGTGCCTTTACCCTTGTGCCAAATTTCAACTCATTTGATAAAATCGAGCCTGCTTTAAAACTACTTGCATTAATTTTTGACCCCCCATGTATTTAGTTGTCAGGTACCATGTACAAGTTTTTGAAAGTTGAATGTTAAAGATTTCTGATTATTTCAAGCTTGACGAAGAAGTTGAGTATGTGTAAGGAAGTAAACAATTGTCAGTACATTGTGATAACAATGGTTTATTTCCTATGTATACTAAAACATTACTTAGCTTGAAAGTTCATCTGTGTTGGAAGAAGTCATTCTGAAACAAGTTTTAACTGTAATTTCCAGCACAAAAATTGGACTTACCCAAATTTTCCACTGTACAACATCAGTCTTTGTCAAGGAGTGAGCAATCCACCGCTGGGATGACGTCACGTTATGTAGATAGCTAAAATATTACTGTTGGAATCAAAAGAAGCCAGTAACCATGGTGATCCATGTGTTTCCCCAGTCGTCCGAGACACCTGTCCATCTCCAAGGAGGACAAGTTGGGAGAGGCACAGACTCTACTGCAGGGGATGCAGCTGACGAAGGGGGAGGGGGGCAGCCCTGCACAGGGGGACCAGACTGTCAGAAGAAACATCACATTTGACAAGGTGCTGTTGCAAAAAACACTTCTTTTTCAGATGCTGGATCCATATTTGAGTTCTGATTAGAGCAGAAGTGGCCAACAGTCATGTACAATCGTCTTCTTGCTTCACTGTGACCTTGGAAATGAACAGGGCAAAAAAGATGCATTGAGTTCCTAACAAGAAAAATTATTGATGGGTTAACAGGAAGGGAGATAGAATATAAAAATGTGACCACTGTCTTTTTAACTACCGTCTTAACCCCTCATATTTTTGTTGTTGTTGTTGTTGTGGAACTGACCTTGTGACTATCGATAAAGAGTGATAAGTTTGATAACAGATATATGTTACTTTGTTTTCTGCAATTACTTGAGGATGTAAGGGAATTTTGGTTTGATTTTGTGTGTGTTAACAGTTGTGAGGAAAGGGTAGATTTGGGATTGTATGAAATTATGTATTTATATGTAGCTTTTAGTACATTTATATGACGTTCCCCCCCTGGTTGTACCATCTTGTGCAGGCTATCCTGCCCTTGACAAGCCCCACAGATGACCTTGCCAGTCTTCCTGACCTAACAGAAGACATCCTGTTGAAGGAAATGCACAAGAGATACAAACGACAGCAGATTTATGTAAGCGGACCTTTTTTTTTTTAAACTGCTTTGTCTTCAAATTGTCATCTTTCAAGTGCCTAAAGTGGTATCCACTTATTTTTGTTAAATATTTTATCATCTGTGATGAACTGTTTATTTTCATAAGTTTTTATTTGACGTTTTATTTTTTGGGAGCGGAAAACATGATATTATAAAGTGACTGAGGTACTGTAAATGCAGAAATGTTTGCGGTGGTTTTATGTTCGCGAGTTTTGCGGTGACCGTTTTCCCGCAAACTTAAAGCCACCGCAAACATTTTTGTCCAATACTGTAGCAGTATGTGACTTAAGCGCTGCTGCGAACTTAAAACCACTATGAAAACTCCATTTTCACCTTAGCGTGAATTAAAAACCACACAGACTTAAATGCATTACAGTATATGCTCCCATATTGTAAAAGAAGGGCTCTCGCACTACAAATTTAGTGCATGAATACTATTCTGCTTTGTACCATGGGAGAATAGCTAATTCCAATTATGTTGTTGTTCTTATTCTAATGTTTTTGTTTACAGACATATATTGGGGAAATCCTTGTTGCAATAAATCCCTTTAAGGAGTTGCAGATCTATTCTATTCCAGTAAGTATAACTACAACCTCTTCCAACCTTTATCCTGTGTGTTTGTTAGCCTACCTTTCCTTATATTCTAAGGCAAAAAGAATGTACTTGAACAGTCTTTCAGCACCAAGGAAAGGGATCGGTCGATGTTGAACATATATTTGTGTAACAGTCTTTGCATCTATTTTGAGAAGCATAATGTTGTGAATTGACCAAATTGTGATGAATCTGACAAATATATGTAAAAAGAAGTCCTTTCTATAGATAGTGGTTATTATTGATAATGTTAAGGAAATTGGGTCCTATTTAAATGTGTCATGTCTACATGAAATATCTGCATTGACAACATAATCTTAAAGGTCCATACAATGCCTTTCGACTCTCTGTAATATAGGGTTAATGCCCTGAGGTCTATATGGTGTGATAAGGCATAATCGTTCCTATAACCACCGAATTAAGTGCCATGGGGGCAAAGCAAACATAAAAACATCAGGCTTTTACAAAATGTACTGAGACAGTGAGAGTCTTTTTAGATACAGTACCTTTCATGAAAGTTTTCCTACACTGACCAGTACTAGATTATTCAGAGAAATAGTTCTCACCATTTCTATTAAGTATTAAAGGTTAACAAATGTACTGGAACAGTCTTTCAGCACCAGGAACAGGGGTTAGTCCATCCTAAATTGTCTTTACTCATTAACATTTCAATTCAGAGTTTTGGTATAAAACCTGGTTCTCCAGATCTTTCTATTGGTCACTGACGAAAGATAGTGGATGCTGTCTAAAACGTCTGACTTTCACAGTCTTATCCAGTTGCTTGAGTAACTGTTTTTTGGCATATCTTACTACCTGGACGTCTAACCTTCATCAACATAGTATTAAAGGTAGTCTATCTGAGACTTTGGTATTTGAAGCTTTTGCTAAAGCAAAATAAATGGACTAGATAAATAAGCTTTTAATGGCTTCTCCCTCTTTTATTTCAGGCTTCAATGTTGTACAAAAATGTTGTTGCAAGAAATAGCCTGCCCCCCCACATCTACGGAACAGCAGATGCCATTTACCATAGTCTGGTGATGGAGAAACTCCCACAATGCTGTGTAATCAGTGGAGAGAGTGGTGCTGGGAAGACGGAGTCAGCCAAGTACATGGTGAACCAGTTCCTGCGGCTAGCAGACTGTGAGGAGGGGGGGCTGAACCTGAAGATAGAGCAGGTAATTGTAGGGAATGTGGATGGATATTTTCCCAGTAGTTTTTGGAATGCTACGATGTGTGGTGACAGAGGCTAAGAGAACTTTCCCAAGACCACATAGAGACAACAAAAACACATCTTCACGCTCTAGATCCTAAGACTCAACTTAAGTGTATAATAATGTTTTATTGGTCAGAAATTACCCGTGCAATGGCAGCCACTGCTGAATTGCCGCAGGGTTTACAATCACATAATACACAACAGATACATATTTGCTCAACACTTGCACCTTGTGGAACTGTCGCAAGGGTCTGGACAGCTGCCATTCGGCGCCAGCAGGTGACCTCAATATGACCTTCCCCAACTGAAGTCAGGTATTCAAACGTCCAAACACGTACTGCGAAGGGACGCTGTTGTTTGGATGTTGAACAGCCGATCCCGTTCGCAAGTACGGCAATCAAGCGGCCATTATCTAAGGAAAAAAATTAATGCGATTCTGCCAATTCTTATAAAAAAATGTGATTCTACTGCGATTCTGCCAATTCTTATTAAAAAATGTGATTCTACCCATTCTTATACCAATAGGCTATGGTCTAAAAAATGCCATGTGCCATGAAATTTGAGTGACACAAACTGTAAAGGACTTGCAGAATACATATTATTGCTTCAAACATCAAAGACCTTTTTCAAAAAATTGATTAAAGCAAATCTGATGTAAAAATTGTTATAACTTGTATCAGATTGTAATGTACACACTCTCTAAGAATGTATTTTTTTCCTCCTCCATATCCACACTTTAGGCCAACCCTCTGCTAGAGGCCTTTGGGAATGCCCAAACCACCATGAACAACAACTCCAGTCGCTTCGCCAAGTACCTGGAGCTCATTTTCAGCAGGGAGGGGAGAGTGCTAGGAGGTGTGGCATGTCTTAACAATATACATACATGTACCTGTCTGGTTTACCAGTTAAGATACTGACCTGTTGAACTGTATCTCATAACAATTATATAGATTATAGACTTGGTCTCAACAACTACACTCAAGGGACTGAGGAAAAATGGTTGGTAGGCGGGATGGTTGCTCCAGACAAGAGGGTAAAATTGGACAGGACTGTTTCAATGTGGTGTGTGATTGGCTGTGGTTGGCTGTGCCATGTGGTTGGTTGACCAGCTGTTACTGTATGACTATTGAAAGGTACTTTTCTAAATTTACTGTGCAAACTTGTCACAGGTAGACAGAACTGGTCTAAATCAAAGCTGCAATATGAACACAAAAATTGGACTAAGTCTTAGTACAGCAACATTTTCTACAGATCAACAACAAAAATTGAGCTCTCAATTTTTTGACTGATCAGCTTCAGTCTTTGTCAAGGGATGTCAGCAATCCACTGCTTCTGTGACGTGACAGAAGCAGTGGATTGCTCAGTCAACTTTGATTCAGAATGACTTCTACCAAGTAAGCACTGATGAACTTTCAAGTGAAAAACTGGTATTAAACTGTGCTTTATGTTTTAGCTGGGATTTCCCACTACCTGTTGGAGAAGTCTCGTGTGGTGTATCAGAATCCAGGGGAGAGGAACTTCCACATCTTCTACCTGATGTTCGCTGGACTCTCGCCTGATGAGTACAACCTCTACGGGCTGCAGGGCCCGCAGTACCACAGGTACATGTAGGGGGCGCTGTAGCAAGCAACTCCATCCGTCTTTATTTTTTAGTTAACAATATGTGATGGTTACCTCAGAGTCTGTGAAAATAGTTATTGTTTTTGGTCTGTGTATTTTGTTTGTCTTGGAGTGTGTCCGTTGTTATTTGAATGTTGTAGAGTGATAGGATGTGAGGCGGAAGATGGTGTAACTGGAAACTGGCAGGATGGGAAGGTTGGCTCGGCCCAGGTCCAAAGTTGGCCCAGCAGGCTTGCAGGAAAATGCACAGACAGAATTAGGGAGAAAGTCACAATAATGAATGAAACAAGAAATTCGCAAAAACTCATGGAGATACTGTCTGAGATTTTCTACTATTTCACAGAGGTATGAGATCTTCCATTTTAAGAAGCAAGACTTGTCAACTTCAGGAAACAACACTGCAATAGACCTTTTTTGTCTGATAGATAGAGTCTTAAACAGGGTTTTCTGGTAAGTTTTCACAAATGATATAAGAATGTCACAGGTATACAAGAAATGACCTTGAACAGTGCCCCCCTCCCCCCTCTGTAGGTACTTGAACAGAAGCGGGTTTGACCTTCGGACCATGATGACCCAGACTGCCAAGGACAAAATGGACAAGTTCAGACAAAGTCTGCAGACGGTCGGCTTCAACAAAGATGTACGTTCACCGCTATTTCTGTAATAACATGGCAAATGAAAGTTTAAAGATAACTAAGTAAGAAAACCGTAAATGCAGAAATGTTTGCGGTGGTTTTATAATTTTTTCCAATACTGTACATAGCAGTGTGAGACTATAGCGCTGCTGCAAACTAAAAACCACCGCAAGCACTCCATTTTCGTCTTAGCGCGAAATAAAACCATGCAATCTTAAATACATTTACAATATCTTTAACAGTATCTCCAGTGTTTGTATGCAGTGACATGTCTTTAGATTCACTTATGGTTTGTTTGAGATTCTTTAGAGGCAGTAGTGAATCAGAAGACAAAGAAGAAACCTAATAATTGTGGTGTCTTTGAGATATAGTTAAACTTGGATTCAGCAACCGCTCGCGGTAATAAGGAATTCAAAATGGTTGCTGAGGACAGGTGGTTGTTCAGGACCGGGTGGGGTTAACTAAAAAAAGTATGTGAAAATGGACCGGACTGTTTTAGTGTGGCCTTTGACTGGACGTGGTTGCCTATGCATGGTGTAGCCTCTACCAGGCCCGGCGGATCGCTGGGAAAATAGTAGAAATTGGCCAAATAGAGTGAATTGTATGAAGGGAGTCAGCTACAGAGAGGCTCCAATATGCAATCCTGGGAGCCTTCAAGTGAAACCCTGGCAAATATTCTACCTATAGCCGGCTTAGTTAGTCTGGTAGACTACATGTATGCATGGTGGTTGCCCGACTAGGTTTGACTATATATCAAATGCTGCCATACATTTGTATGTACACCATTACTTACCCAATGTTTTACAGTGAAAAAATGTATTTTCGACTCAAACATTGTACAGAATTACTGAAATATTTGGTACTGAGAGTGATTTTTTTCAGATGACGAGAAGCCAACAAAATTCTTGTGTTTTTTTTAGGATGAGGACAACTTACTGACATGTCTATCTGCTGTTCTGCACATCGGAGACATTCAGTTTATTACCTCTGCAAACAATGATGTCGCACAAATCATCAACATGGACGTGCTCAACAAGGGTAGGGGCCTAGGGGGCCTTGCCTTATTTTTGACTATATGATAGTTTTTTTTCCCTTAGAGCTATCGTAGAGTGGAACTTCTTGCCACCAAGTTCTGTCAGTATAGGGGCATCCTCATTAGATAGCTTTAGGTATTTGCTTGCGGCTATAGATGTGCAAAGGTTAGGTGTGACAGGTCGTTCAATGTAATACATGTATAACCAGCTGCTTCCGCGCCACGTGCCTGCAAAGTTGGTGTGTTACACCAAAGGGCTGTTATACCGTGCTATACAGATTATGTATTGTACAACTCTATCATATAAAAATGCAATTTTCATGAAGCCTGTTATTTTATGAATCCCTACAGAAATTTTGTCAACATTATTGAGTTTCACTTTGTTTTTGTTCAGTTTCCGAGATGATCCAAGTGCCATCAGAAGAACTGGACTCCGCCCTGACATCAGAGATCACAGTCACCAGAGGTACATACAAGAGCTGACAGCCATGTCTTAGCGTTTTCATTTTGGACACAAATTTAAGAATTTGCACAGTTTGTGCTGATACACTTTGGTGTTTACGGCATTGCCATTTTGCAAATGTTGCTACAACTACAATAAAGTAGAGTGAAATTATGTGTAAACATCCCTGTTTCATAATTTAATCTCAAGTGCTAATTTTTGTACAGATTATTGCAGGCAGTACAAGTATGATAAATCTGGAAACTTTTGTGGTGGTTTGATTTGATTTGTATTTTTTTATTACAGTACTAGTGAGCACCACAAATCCATGACACCACGAATATGCATTTCTAATGTATTACTGTACAACAGAATTGTTTTGACTTTGAATCTAAAACTCCACAAAAAAGATACCTTTTCCTTACTATAGCGAAATAAAACAAACTTGAAAGTAGATGAGTTTACATTTTACAGACTTGTTTTGTTCTGACTTATACACAATGTACATTTGACAGGCGAGGCTATCAGACGTCAGAGGGACGTGTACCATGCAGGGGACTGTAGAGATGCCCTGGCCAAGGCCCTGTATGCCAGACTATTTGGCTGGGTGGTCAATGGGATCAACCACCTACTGCAACCCCTGGAAGATAGGTAGGAACTGTCTTACCCTTGCCTGTGAAGTCATGATTTAACCTTTAGTACACTGAAGTAGCACTTTGGCACCCAATTCCCTCTTGGTTACAGAGTTAGGCAGCAGAGAGAAGGTTAAGTTTGCATGTCATCTGTTCGGGGATGGAGAAGAAAGTAGTTCCAGTCTTGCATGCATACGTACGCAAAACAAGTCCGAGTTCGATGATCTCACACCTCCTTGGACGTATTTAGCAAAACCTTCCTGCACGAAGGCAACAATTTTGATCCTACCCGCAGGAGGGCAGGGAATGAGGGTAATGCGGGATGTTGTTTTTTATTCCTGTCATACCCACACAAAAAAAAACACATCCCAATGTGCCAGAAGTTGAGAAAATTTGGTGTCCTCGAACAAAAGATTGTAACAACTTCAATTCCAATGTCCAAATCTGGTATTCAAGATTTCAACAGCAGCATGCACAAAGTGCATTCGAACCATTTAATGGGAGCCTCACAGTGTGATAAAAGTAACCCTGTGAGAAAACCTAAGTTATCACAAGGTCCGGAACACCAGTATCGTACGTTATCCTGTCCCAGGTATGACACAAAGACCAGTATCAACCACCTGTTGTGGTTTGTGTATTTACAGCCCAGAAGACACCCTGGAGGTTGGGGTTCTGGACATCTTTGGGTTCGAGGATTTCTCCAGGAACAGCTTTGAGCAGCTGTGCATCAACTTAGCCAACGAACAACTGCAGAACTTCTTCAACAAACATGTCTTCCAGCAGGAGCAGGTATGTTAAGTTTACAAACAAACAAACAAACAAACAAAGATTTCTAAGATAACATATGAATCAAAGGTTTCCTACTTTTTTACAAACTGTCCACTGATCCAATACTTATCACTTAACACCGGTCAATTCAATTGGAAAGGCGCAAGCCATTTGGACATGCTTTGCTCTTGGTGTACCGAGTATACTGATATGAAAATTACAATGTTCACAATTTAGGATACCATTGATGAAAAATGCAAGCAGACTACGGTCTTTTTGGAGCACCCTGCAGTCAATGTGGGATTTGAATTTGTAGACCTTATTTGCTTAATTAACATTTTACAGGAAGCCTACCAAACAGAAGGTGTCACCATGGAGCTGGTACGTTTTGTGGACAACAAACCAACTGTGGACCTCTTCCTCCAGGTTAGAAACCTACTTGTCCATCATATAAAAGTGTGACTATATATTTATTTTTGTCATGTTGATTTGGGCTAGATCAGGGCTGTCTACAGCTTTAAATTTTTTTTTCCAGCCCACTCATCGTTTGGGAGCCGATTTTTTAATTTTCATTGTTGAATCTGTCAGTTTAAGCTTAAAAAAATACATTTTCATCTGTTTTATCTCATGAAATTGATATTTCTGTGATGAAAGGGTTTAATTTTTTTCCGTCCCAAGAAGCAAATTTCTGTCCTGGGGCGGAAGAACGGGTCCTGGAGACAGCCCTGGAGTAGATGATTGTTTACTACATGTAACTGACAGAAAGAACCTCCACATACATAATGTGCATCAATGATAAGATATAGATTGAAATCTGTAAAATCAACATTTCCTTTTGCAGACATGGGATGAGGACACTGTCGTGATTAAGCGATGGGTATCAGAAATCATTTTCTTCTGAGTTTGTGGTTTTGCTTGGAGTTTGGTGATGCTTGTTTGATGCTGTGATGAAGGAAGTAAATGGTGTTTGAAGACTAAATGGGCTTTAACTAACAGTGCTTCCACTTAACACAAGAGCCAATTTTTGTGTTTATTCAATTTTTGTTGTGCTTTGTGTGGACAGTTTGTTGGATGATTGTTTTTGACAATCTTTGAATCTTGGTGTATATTTAAAACAATATCTCGTAAGCGCTGTTGGCTAAACAGAGAAAGCAATATTTACCATAATTTTTTTAATTCTTTGCTGTGACCCTGTGTATAAGGGAGCTTCAGTCATAAGCCTCAAGCGTCAAACCTCTGCACGTAAACCCAACACGCTTATTGAGAAGAGTAGGGATAACTCGGTATGGGTGGCTAAATATGCAAGCTATAGCAAAACCGCTTTGCACTACAAGCTAACGAAAAAGCGGCATGCTTTGCCCTCAGTCTGAGGTTCGACTGGTGTGACTTTAAAAATAGTCCAAATTGGAAAACAAGCACTGTACCCACTTGGTAATTGCACCAAAGTATATTCACAAATGAATGTATCTGGAAAAGTTTTTTTAAGTTGATCTTTTTCCTCTTCAACCTAGAAACCGACTGGTATCCTGTCAGTGTTAGATGAGGAGAGCCATTTCCCCAAGGCTACGGACTTCTCCCTGGCCACCAAACTGCACCGCACAGCCGGACAGACAGCCCCGGACGTCTACATCGTACCCAGGGACGCTGGGGCCAGTTTCTCTATCACTCACTACGCCGGCAGGGTAGGCCACATTCAGGCAATCTCACAGTCAAAGTCAAGAACTAAGTCTAAGTCAAGTTTGAAGGAAAAACTTTTATTGTAGAAAAAAAGCTGGCTTGCCATTAGTTAGTCCTGCTGAGCCCAACAATAGACCCCTTTCCAAATACCGCGGCCATTTTGAATCTAGCGCGAGCGCGCGTGGTTCGAGCACGGGAAAGCGCGGGAAAAGTACACACCCGGTAAGTCCGAGCCAGCGGTAATGGCGTCTTAAATAGAAAGCAGCATTGAGTCATCTTCGGCGGAGAGATGTTCTCCTCCTCGGTGAAATCCATCGATATGTTTGCATGGCACAAGTAGATGATATTGCTGTGGACACTTGGACTCGATATCGGCCAGTAAAATTGTGAATTTCTGCTACTTTTCCACAGTTCCTGCCGGGATGTTGAGTGCGCGCTACAGTTATAGAATGCTAATATGTTTACACCGCGTGCTTGTAGTTTCCCTTAGGCTAGTAATGTTAGCTTATTTAATAAGTCGAGAAAGATCCCACAAAACATACACTTTTCGGGCTGGGATCCTTATAGCTACTTAGATAGAAATATACAGAATTTTACCGGTCGTGACCGTAATTTTGGACGATGCCAACTTCGCCTGGGAAAACGCGCGTTGAGAGGGGGTCGTGTGTTCTGTCTAGCCTTTCTTTCTTTTCTGTCTAGCTTTTCCTTTCTTTCTTGTTACATCTCTCTGCATGGCGATATTTGACATTTCCGCTGAATGCAATCCAACAAAAAAAGACGTGAAAATGTAGGCTTGAGCTTAAGGTCAGTTTGGAGAGGAATTTAGCAGAATTTCGGCGGCTTCTTTTGACGAGTTTTCTGAAATATCAAAACCTAAAGTACGTGAGTGAAGATGGAGTGTTTTCACTTTGCGCCGTAATATCTTAATTTCCGTCGGATGATATTACAGAAACGTGAAAATATGGGCTTGAGGGCTTTGCGAGTAGAAATTTGACGGAACTTCGGTGGCTCTTTTGACTTTGACAATATTTTAGTGCCAAGATTAGCTTGATGAAGTTCGTGAGTGAAAGCAGGGGGCGTGTTTCATTACATCACTTTTCGCGGAAATATTTTAGATTTCCACAGGATGAAACCCCACAAGAAAAGGAAAAATATCGGCATGAGGTCCTTCAGTCCTCAAGTCAATACTATTTAACGTTTTTCGGGTTCCATCCGGGCAACAGATATCTGAAATATTGCCGCGCAAAATGATTTAAAGAAACGTCAGATACAGTGGAAAACACACCTTCACTACTACTTGGAGTCCTCAAGACTAAATTCTTGGCATCCTAAAAGATCGTCAAAAAGCCGCCGGAATGCTGCCAAATTTGTACCCAAAAGGACATTGAACTCAAGCCTATATTTTAACGTTTTGCAGGATTTCATTTGGCGGGAATATAAGATATTGCTGAGCGAAGTCGATGTAACGCTGCACAGAAAACACGCCCCTCCCTCAAACTAACGTAATTTCAAGATGATGTTGGCATTGTCACGACAGCCAAAAGGCTCAAGAGGTATATTCATACCTAAACGTAGCTATAAGGATCCCAGCCCGAAAAGTGTTTTTGTGGGATTTTTCTCGACTTAAGCTAACATTACTAGGGAAACTACAAGCACGCGGTGTAAACATATTAGCATTCTATAACTGTAGCGCGCGCTCAACATCCCAGTAGGAACTGTGGAAAAGTAGCAGAAATTCACAATTTTACTGGCCGATATCGAGTCCAAGTGTCCACAACAATATCATCTACTTGTGCCATGCAAATATATCGATGGATTTCACCGAGGAGGAGAACATCTCTCCGCCGAAGATGACTCAACGCTGCTTTCTATTGAGGACGCCATTACCTCTGGCTCGGACTTACCGGGTGTGTACTTTTCCCGCGCTTTCCCGCGCTCGAACCACGCGCGCTCGCACTAGATTCAAAATGGCCGCGGTATTTGGAAAGGGGTCTATTGTCGGTTTGCACATGCTTGTTCTGTATGCTAGCCCAAACCATTGTCGGGTTGAGGGTATTTCTAGAATGCGTATGTTGTACCCGTGCAGTTGTTGTAAAGCGAAGTAACTAAAAACGAGCAATATCAAACTAGTACCCTTTGTTTCAAAGGTGTCTGCCAGTGGGCACTTCAGCAATGGGGGTTTATTTTGATCTGAAAATCCAGCAGGACATATTAGGGTTAAAGATAAAACATGGTGCCGTTTGAACTATTGAGTGAATCTGAGAAAAAAGTTCTGTGAACAAAGGATTACATTTTGAACATGACTTGTGTATTTCAAGTGCTTCATGTTTCAGCTAGTTTTTTATCATGCTTTTTAGCACTTCGTGATGATTTGGTCATTTTTTTGTGGTACCAAATCTCTGATGTAACTACTTTTGCAAAAGAGTTTCTTTTTACATTATTTCTGATCAATGACTTTCTTTTGCTGACAAGACGAGGTTAACAATCATTATCATGTTTTTTTGTGTGTATTACTTTCTTATGTTAAGACCTTTTTTCCCCCTTTAAGGTGACCTATGATGTGAATGGATTCTTGGAAAAGAACAGAGACACCCTTCCCAATTCTGTGCTCTTGATTTTAAAGAGTAAGTTGTCCAAAATGATGCATCATTTGAATACAAGTCTTGCAAAATCATACATTACAGCATTAAAATAATTTCTATTTTTTGCATTTCAACAGATTCTGAATCAAATTTAGTTTCCCTTTTAAGCCTTGTTTAGAGCTTTTTGTTCAGGTGATATGTTTAAATTATGATATTCATGATTGTACATTTGTTTCATCATGTATAGTGCAAAGCCAAAAATAACATAAATTTTGAAGTATGTGTTTAAATTGCAATTTCTTTCTGGTAGATAGATTAAAGCACTAGTCTAAGAATATATATGACACTCTTGACACACCACTTGTTGAGCATTACTGTACCATCCCCTTGACTTGTACCCACCCGCTGACCAATAGTGTACCCTCCCCTGCAGCGAGCAGTAGTCTGTTGATTCGTGAGATGTTCCAGAGTCGTATGACGAGGACAGGTTCTCTCGCGCCCAGCGCACGCCAAATGCAGTCCAGACGAGTCATCAAACCCAACCAATCACCATTCTCCTTCTTCAGGAAGAGGAGCTCCGTGCACCAGTCAAAGGTAAAACCTGCGGGGGCTGTAAGCACCTTTCAATGCTAAGCTAAAGTGGGTATCTCACTGCGGCACGTTGGCGATCTTGCTACATCCTAAATTGGATTTTTGTTGACTTTATCATGGGAGCATCATGCAAAATGTACAAGTATGGCTAAAAAGACAACAAAACACTGAAAGCATAATTAATGACTAGTTTTTTGTCCATGAAATTGGTTGAGCGCTCTGTCAAATCGCTCGGTTGCAGCGAGGTTGCCTAGGTGCTGCGAGTCCATTGAGTTACCTGTTTTAGAGAGGTGTTTGCATTTTGGCATGAGTTCAAAAGTAACTATTCCCTACATGTTTTATATTACCAGTTACCAGAATTTCGATAGATATAGGTGCACTTACGTATAGAAATTAAGGTTATTGATCAGAAAAAGTATGTGTTGATATTTTCATAGGTCTTACACACAAGATGTGCTATCCAATTTTAGGTTTGAAAAATATGCAATGCGACTTGATGAGCTGCTTTGGAAGGAATCAAATTCATTTTTTTTCATGAGTATGCATTGTGCACTAAACATCTCATTTGCTTTGAATTCTCTGATCACATTGTCATTGTGAAGAATGAACACACACAAAATTTCTGGTCTGGTCAGTTCTTTTGCCATCAGTTGTATGAAACCTTACTCTAGCAGTGAAAAATGCATTTTGGCGAGACAAAATAGAAGATTTGCTTTCATTTTGTTGCCGCCGTTGCCTACAGATGCACCAACCGGTG
Organism: Branchiostoma lanceolatum; assembly: GCF_035083965.1. Taxonomy (NCBI): domain Eukaryota; kingdom Metazoa; phylum Chordata; class Leptocardii; order Amphioxiformes; family Branchiostomatidae; genus Branchiostoma; species Branchiostoma lanceolatum. The sequence goes on along the minus strand of NC_089738.1, from coordinate 4,367,875 downwards.
TCTGCTGCCCTGAGCAGTGAAAGGAAGGGACCAGCCACAGTTGCCTTTCACTTCAAGGTAATCTGCCATGCAGTTGTGCCCTCTAGCAGTTTCTGAGTGAACTGCAATAGCTAGTGCTGTATATCTACTTATTAGGGGAGACTAAAGGGATACAATAAATGGCAGTAATGCATGTAGCCCTATGGGGAAGTTAAGAAAAAGAAGGTGTCATTATCTCAGGAATCAAAACATCAGACTACAATAACTTACCCTCAAATACTAACCAGCTATGTCAACTGTCATCAGATTCATCCCTGACAAATTCTATACGGCTATTCTCCAGATAACCCCCCCTAATCAGAGCCCTTGGATAGGCCCTACAGGCTTCAAACACCCAGTTGAAGACCATCCCACTATATCAGGGGGGTGCTAAACCCCACAAGGTAGAGAAAGACCATTTATTTCAACTAATTCAGCAAATACAGAGTCTATCCTACCACAGCCTATCCTATATTGCCCAGATTTCACAAAAAATCCCACCAAAAAGAATTTTCAACGGTTTAAACCATGTTTTTTACTTGGAGTCTCTCATCGTGCGGTCTGGGCGCAGGCGCAATCCCTTTAGTCTCCCCTATTAGAGAAATCAATTTCAGAATTGACAGCTGTCAATCATATCACACAATGCGGGGTAGGGTTGTGAGTTAGAATCCTGAGTATCAAAGACCTCAGACCAAAAACAGTCCCCTGGGAGTTGATGACCTAACAGGTGTCAGGGCTGCTCTGCTAAGTTAGGCTAGGAATGGCCAAGTTACCCATTATAGGTGGAAAATTGTCAGAAACAGGTAAATAAAGTTAGAATTTGGTCACCCCAGTACAGGGGGGACTTTTTTCCCTATAGTAGGCACCTGAATTTCCTTTTGAGGTACAACAAAAGTCAATACAGGGGCCCTGACAGGCCTAAAAGCAAGACAAGTGTGTAGAAACCATCACAAAAAGCAGCTATAAACAAGGCATAGAGCATAGAAAAAGAGTTTGACAAGGTCAAAACACAATATTCACCTGGTATGAGACCCCCCTCACCATTAGGGACCCCCCCCCCCCCTTTCAATTCACCTTTAGAATACTCAAATCCCATCCTTTGTACACATAGCCTAGCTGCAGCCAGGCACTGATTGGAGGCGGGGTTAAAAACTCAGAAAAATGGCTAAAAATAACAAAAATGGGATAATTTATTAATAAAAATGAGCCAAATGAGGTCTGACCATTGCTTAGGTAACAGGTCTAAGGCTAAAACCCCATGAAATGGACCAAAATGGTCTGCCTCTATCCTATGTGAATTTCCTATAGGGGAGACTAAAGGGATACAATAAATGGCAGTAATGCATGTAGCCCTATGGGGAAGTTAAGAAAAAGAAGGTGTCATTATCTCAGGAATCAAAACATCAGACTACAATAACTTACCCTCAAATACTAACCAGCTATGTCAACTGTCATCAGATTCATCCCTGACAAATTCTATACGGCTATTCTCCAGATAACCCCCCCTAATCAGAGCCCTTGGATAGGCCCTACAGGCTTCAAACACCCAGTTGAAGACCATCCCACTATATCAGGGGGGTGCTAAACCCCACAAGGTAGAGAAAGACCATTTATTTCAACTAATTCAGCAAATACAGAGTCTATCCTACCACAGCCTATCCTATATTGCCCAGATTTCACAAAAAATCCCACCAAAAAGAATTTTCAACGGTTTAAACCATGTTTTTTACTTGGAGTCTCTCATCGTGCGGTCTGGGCGCAGGCGCAATCCCTTTAGTCTCCCCATTAGTCATCTGCGAAAATGTAAGACGAATTGAGAAACAGCTCTTTGATTTAGAATTCATTGCAATTCATAATTAGGCCACACCAGTTTAATTTCTTGATTAACAGAATTTTTTTTTAAATGCTAGATTGGAAAATCAACACGAAAACAGAATCTCAGAGGAAAGTTTGTACTTTGGTGCATACAGTTTCAGGGAGTGAACAGGGCCAGGTGCAACTTTTCACCCCAGCCTTCTGTTTTAATCATGTCCTCCGTTAAAAAATCTGTTAACCAAGAAATTAAATTGGTTTGGCCTTAATATAGTTTGTTAGTGACAAGAGAAAGTTACACTTATCAGAATTTTTCCATCCATCCATCCATCCATCCACTACCATTGATTGGAGTTGTACAATACAATATATTACATGAAGTTACATTATTCAAATGTACATCTTTTTGGATGCGTGTGTCTGTTTCTTTGTGGACAGCATTACATAACTCAAGAAGTCGTAGATGGATCTTGATGATATTTGGTTTGTTGGTAGGGGTTGTTAAAAGTAAAAAGCGATTAGATTTTTATCCCCCTACCAGCTTTCTTTGGTTCAACAGCAGAACTTCCGGTTTTGACATCCTCATGTTCTGGAAAAGCTATGATCACGATCTTTCGTTGGTGTGTAGCTCTTGTTAGGTCTTGAATTTTACATCAACTGTCTTTTCCCGATGTATTTGCCCAGAACTCGTTATCGGAGTTAATAGCCAAGATGTCGGCAGCCAGGCCTCACTTTGTTCGCTGTATCAAGCCCAACACAGGGAAGCAGCCTGACAGTCTAGACCCAGGCTATGTCCTCACACAACTAAGGTCTGCAAATAGTACTGCTTTAGACTATTTTTAGACTAAAAGTCTACATACTACATACATTCATTCCGTGCCAGGCTGGAGGCCTGCCCGCCTTAGCCCGGGACCTCAACTCCCCCCCTACTATGCCCCTGAAGGGGTTATTTGGGGGCAGCACCTATGTAGATGTAGATGATACTATTAGGTTGAGTTGGTTGGTTATCAAACTCTATTCAGAGCTCGAAATACTTGTTGCATATTATGCACCTTCGTGCACCTGAAATTGGAGCTGTGCATCTGATTTTTGATTTTGGGTGGACCAGTGCACCTAGATATTTTTGTAGGCTGTAGGGTAGAGGTAATATTGTACACTAGTATTCATGATATTCTTGGATTTTAACTTTCATAAAAAGTAATATAGCCTTAAGTTTGTTGTACTTCGTTTCTTGTTTAAAATTTTGAACTCAGCTATAGAATTTCAGATTGAAGTTCTTAAGAAAAACAGAAGGGTTTAAAGGTATGTTTGGCTGACATTTCACTTTATTTTATGTTGTGCACCCAGTATTATTACTGTGCACCTAAATCATTAAGATAGGTGCACCAGTGTACCTATTCCCAAAAAAGGAATTTCGGTCGCCCCCTGCTATTGAATGACTCTGGTTAAAGCATCAGTCTGTGTGTTTGATAACTACATTTTTTGTATGTAACTTCAAATTTTTGATATTGCTACATTCAACTATAGATTGAATTTTGTAAAGATCTGTGTGCTCACCTATAATCAGCTGTTAAAATTTAATCTTATTTTATAATATCAAGTTTGTGTAACTTTTTTTCTTGTTTACTACACTGTATCTCAACAGATACACAGGAGTCTTGGAGACCGTGCGTATAAGAAAGCTGGGCTTTCCTATCAGACTGTCTTTTCAGGACTTTCTTGACAGGTATGCAAATTTTCTCAATATTTATGATTATGCTAACATGAATATTGCATTCAGTTTTGTCATATTGATAACTTGGATCGTCATGCTATCTAGAAATATGCTGACCATGGGTGCCTCTTTTTATACAATGTAATGTTAGTCGGACAATTGTGTAAAAGCAAAGATTATAACTTACTGTACAACAATGTATTTAACTTATTAAAACAAATCTCAATATACTGTAGCTGAACACCTGAAAAGCAAAAACAACTCAAACTCAAAGATGACATGTTACTGAATGTACTTCCTGCAGATACCCTGCCCTGACCATGTGTGCAGTGGCACCTGACAGTGAGGAGGCAGCTGTCAGCAGGTGCAAACAGGTGCTGAAGTACTGTAAGCTGCAGCAGTATCAGGTGAGGCTGGGAACATCTGTGGCATGTGATGGGGGGGGGGGGGGTCTCTCTGTATCATCCTAGAGTCTATTGTATTGTATTGTCAACAGAGCAATTCAGCCTACTAATGTCATATATATCTAGTTGACTGCAAGACTGTACAGGTGTTATAGGACTGGATGTTTGAATAAAAAGCAAACCATCACTTTCGTTCATTCTCTCCAAATTTATAATTATAGTGAAATTTAAGGTCTCTAAGGCTATCGCCTTCCAAAACACCTAAAAATTCATTCTCCCTTACTCCAAAAAGATTTTTTTAATACCACACTTTTTTGCACAAACAAAAGATTAAAGACATAGTTCCATCTAAAACTTCTCAGTAATGTGGCTTTGTCAACAAACAAGAAATTGCAGACATTTTTCAAATTCTTATGATAACATTTGATGGCATTTGATCACCTTCCATCAACTTGGGTTCAAACAAACAACCCTAAAAAGAATGTAATCTTGATATATTATGCCAATAAATTACATACCACTTTCAATTTCTATGTTGACTGGTTTATAAACTTGATCATTGCACTCCCCCCCAGCTGGGTCGTACTAAGGTGTTCCTGAGGTACTGGCACCCTGAGCAGCTGGCATCTATCACTGCTAACCTTCAGGAGAAGGTGGTTATCTGTCAGAAAGGTGGGTGTATATAAGTTGTTTAACTTAGTGGTATCATAGCTTAAGTTAAGTTGTTTTGATTATCCCATTGTTCACTAGGAATGCTACACGCTCGTTCTCATTTAAATGACTCATTTTGTAACTTCCGTTACTGTTTGAAGTAAGACGTTCCTGATATTAGGATACGGCACATATATAAGGTGCCAAACTGTCGTTTTTATGATGACTTAAAATTTTTCTGGCTTTTAAAAATGACAGTTTGGCATCTTATATGTGGCATACCTTAGTGTCAGGAACGTCTTACTTCAAACAGTAACGGAAGTTACAAAATGTGTACATTTAAAGGAGAACAAGCGTACAGGGAATTACATCGTATATTTTACCTTTTTGGTGATAGTATAGCTACTGCATTTAGTCCATGTGTGCAAGAAAGTGCAATAATAATGAAGATCATCATTGTTATTATTGGCCACATTTTATTGTATCAAGTTCACACTTTCCTCCCTTTATCCACACATTGACCAAATCTGCACCAAACTCAGGACGTTCTATGCAACAATACACTACCAGCAGACATAAGGCACTAAAAATATCTACCCTACCACAGTTTAAAGCAGCCCTGAGACGCTTCAATACACCTACATAACCTCTGACCTCCACTGACCTACATGTATATTGTGTGTTGACCTAGGACGGATTAGACTTTGATTTATGGACTTTGATTGTTGACTTTGACGCACCAGATTTTATTTGTACCCATTGTTGTTGTGCTACTGCCAAACTGTAACACGCTTTGTGATTATTGTCTGACAGTGTATATATAATATACTGAGCCGCAAAGGAAATATGCTATCATCATAAGCTGTTTGGGACACACAGGTGTCTCAAGATGAAACGAATAGATGAATAAATCTTTCTCTCTTGGACTTACATGTATACATGGAGATCCTCTTCTCTGACTGATTTTTTTAGTCCTGTTCTTGCATTGATTTATTCTGTTGTTGTTTTTTGTTTTCAGTTGGGCGTGGTTACCTTGCCAGAAGGGACTACAGATCGCTACTGAGCACCAAACAGACCCAGCAGAAATACGTCTCCAAGTTCCTCCAGTCTGTCGAGGACTATGGTTCCCAGGTGCACAACGACATTTTGCGGCTCTCTTCCATAGACTCTCTACGCAACAGTGCCCGTAAGAGCGTTGTGGCCCGTAATGTGGGAAACACAAACTCAGTCCCGACAAATATTGGTGACGCCAAACTACCAGACCCAGATATCATCAAGGAAGGGTCCATACGGGCCATGTACCCCCCTCCCACGCCTAGAATCGCCTTGGCAATGTTGTCGTCACTCCTGCCCCCCTCCCCCCCACCCCTTCAGAAGGGGAAGTCTAGTGATTTTCCTCCTCCAACCTCTGATAGCGATGATGCAGTGGATGATGACTACATGCCTCCACCACCTCCAGTGGATTCCATGGACATGGTTAATTCCATGGATCTGCCTCCTCCTCCAGAGGAGTTCTTAGATGCCGAGAATTCCCTGCCTGAGCCACCGGAAGATGTCTTCCTTCCACCATCAGACACAGCTACACAACCAAACCAGAAAACAGCTAGCAAGGTACAATCATGTTTTTATCATAAAACCCCTCGGAGCCAGAACTGAAAATTGGCTTTTGGACATAACTGTTGATGTCATTCTTATGTTCATTGACTGTCTTTGTCAATTCCTAATCATGATAGGTGACTAATGTATAATTGTTACCAAGTCTTGGTTAGCAAATATAATTTCACGATAACGTTGTACAATTACATTGTATAGGTGTAAATACACATGTACTGCAAAACGCAATGTCTTCCTTGCCTTTATGTAGGAAACTGAACAAATAGAATTAGGAAAGTGCATAGAATAGATTGGAGGAAAAGAACTTGCTCTAAAGAATAGAAAGAAAAAGAACAGTTTCTTAGAGATAAATCAGAATCTGACAAAGCAAGAGAACAAACTGAATGTAAACAAAGCACCGTTTGGGGATGGTGGAAAATGGTGAGTGTATAAAATGGTGTAGAAGAATGTAAAAAGAAATAACAAAAATAGAAATAACACAAGGATGTGAGGTCAAAAAGAGGACTGCTCTTAGTAAAATGAGTAAAGAAAATGTTTCTGTTGACTACAATTTGTTTTTTACGGTGTATTTTTTGTAGAGTTTTTTTTTCTAGAGTTTGTTTTTAGTTTTCTTTTATAGTTTTTTAGTTGTTATTTTTTTAGGTTTTTTTTTTTCAGGCTCCATTTAGTAGCCCTGACGTATCATTTACATTTGTTGTTGATTTTTCCTCACAGACACAGCAAGAACAGGAAGACTGGAAAGAGCAGTGGCACCAACATGTACAGCACATCCACCAACAGCACAGTGTTTCTACAGTCCCTCCCTCTTCAACATCCAACCAGGAAAACAACTCTGCAAGAACTAAAAATGTCACAAGGTCGTCGAGTAAGCCTCCCCCTGCCCCACCCAAGAGGAGTCCGGAAACTCGCCTAAGCACGTACTTAGCTGACGTGGACACACCAGGTCCTGTTTCTCCGAGTCATGCATCGGATATTAAAAAGAAGAGCCCCTCCAGTGACTCCCAACCTCCACACAGCATTCCTTCTGAAGAGGTTCGGTCCCCAAAGGAGGTTCAAAAGCCCAGAGTTGCCAGTAACCCACCTGACGTTGTCCCCAATGAACAGAGCATCCCTCCGCCGCCGAAGGAGCCCGCCCCCCTCCCCCCTCCTGTGCCCGACAAGAAAAAGTGGCGCATGACCGACATTCCGAGGACGAAGAATCCTCCTCATGTCTTCCCTCTTAGGAGCGCACAGTCGGCTTCAGAGCTGTCTAGTCTACCTTCCCCACCCCGTGGGGTGCCGCCCCCACCCCCTGGCCCCGCACCTCGAGTACCCGACAAAGTCAGGAAAACTAGCCGACCCGTATCCCTCATCATCACTCAGAACGTCCATGAGGAGAGCATACCCAGTGTGATGTCAAACAGGCCCATTTCCCTCCGGCCAGTATCAGTCCCAGAATCCCCCAGGACAAAGCAGCCTTCTGTCCCATCATCTCATGCTGAAATATCATCATCCCCTGGCGCAAACCACCCCCCTCCCCCTCCACCAGACTTCTTGCCCCCTCCTCCCCCAGGAAGAAGTCAAGAGGCTGCTCCCACCAGGATGCCTCCCCCACCCCCTGGAGGTCTTCAGCAGGTGCCTCCCCCGCCCCCTGGTGTAGGCCGAAGATTGCCACCTCCCCCACCCCCAGGAGCAGGCCATGCTACGCCAGCACCACCCCCACCCCCTGTGCCTCCTGTGGGTACTGAGAGTACTAGTGGTGGTGGTGGACTGCTGGCTGCCATCGCTAATGCCAAGCTGAAGAAAACTGAAGGTACATTGTAATTTGAAAAATTCTATTCACTGACAGGGGGAATCGTGTGCTTGTGTTTGTGTGTCTGTGTGTGTATGTGACTGTGTTTGTGTGCCTGAGTGTGTGTGTATGTGTGTGTGTGTGTGAGTGAGTGTGTATGTGTCAGGGAGTGTGTGTGTGTGTGTGTGTGTGTGTGTGTGTGTGTGTGTGTGTGTGTGTGTGTGTTTTTGCATGTGTGTGTGTATGTGTGGATGATCTCTATTGTGATATTGTCTATCACTAGACTAGTATATTTTAATTTGTTTATGTTAATCTTGCACCTGGGTAAGATTCAGTTTTTGACTGTGGCTAACCAATTAATCATGTTGAATCTTCTCAGCTGATGTGAGTTCAGAAACGGGGAGTAAGAACTCCAGACGAAGTTCCTCCACCAGTTCATCTGACTCCCACGATGCACTGCTGGCCGAGATCCAGGCTAAGGTGGTTCAGAGGAAGTCAGGCACCAGGACGGTCCAGCCTCCCGGTCAGTTCAGATTCTCACAGGCCATTTTGTATTTTAAGTCAGGCCATGTTGATATGATTAGATGGATGACATCATTTTGGAATCCCACAATTGATGATAAATGCATACAAAAAAATAAAAGTTTGGCAAAAAAAGTTGCCTTCAGGAGAGTTGAACAAATGACTTAACACAGAAATGATAGATTTTTAATTTTCATTTAGTTCTTTCGCATCTTCTCCTTTGATTTTAGAATTGACTTTTGCAATCTATGACATCAATATCCATTTGCTGAATGATATTTTTTTGCAATTTTTGACATAATATCTACTAACATTATTCCGCCAGGGTACTTGAGTTCGCTACCCTGAAATGATATGTCCAAACAGATCTCTAACCCAACGTCCCCCATATTTTTCTTCTTCAGTTCCAGGAGCGACCATCGTTGTCGACCCGGCAGCACCTAGAGTTCCCCCCCAACAGCCCAATGGTCACATCCCGGGGAGTGCAGAGTTGAACCAGGGGAAGAGTCTACCTTTTGCAACTGAAGGGGTGGTGAAGAAACCTCCACCTGCCCCTCCAAAGCCAAAACTGAAGCTGGATGAAGAGTTTGGTAAGAATAAAGACTTTGATTCGTATTTTCCGAGAACCATAGTAGAGGGGAACTTGTTGTAATGAAGTACTGTAGGAGCATCTTCACTAAGTAGCTTTAAAGAACGGTTGCAGTAAAATATGCAAAAACTAGGTGTAACAGACCGTTCAGTGTAATATAACCAGCTGCTGTCGCGCCACGTGCCTGCGAAGCTGGTGTGTTACGCCTAATGGCGGTTGTACCGGCTATATACATGTAGATACAGATACAGAAGACTTGCTTCCCAGGACTATTGAGCAGATACAAATATGATGATTCGGCAAGAAAAAATTATTGTTTCGTGTACAGTATGCTGTTATTTCATATAACACAGCCTGAAAGGGTATATATACAATTTAGCTGAGAAATATTTATCAAAATCCAAGCTATTTTTAAAATATTTTCCACATTTTTTATTAAATTATTGTGGAACACATTCTTTGTGTCGTAAAACATGGGCTTAGATTTGAAAAATTTGATAATTGTGTTATGATTATTCATTTTTTCATAAAGATTCTTCCCTGACAGATGTTAGAATAACCTTGATCTACATCAATTTGTATAAAGTGAGAAGTACATTATGTATAACTGTGGACCTGTTTCATTGACTTCCATCTTTAGATCCTTCCAACCTGAAGGTTGTGGACATTCCAGAGGATCTGCCTACATGGAAGAAAGCTCTGTATGAGAAAAGGAACAAGCAAGTCATGGTAAGAAGTGTGTTTTTTTTCCTCACTGCTCATAAGTTGTAGTAGCTTCCAGTGTTTTATTATCTTAAACTACGATATAATGAGAAAACTCTATAAATACCTCTGCATATGTTTTTGGAAGAGAGAAGAAGCATGTGAATTATAGATTATAAATAAAGCATTACATTTGTACTTTACAGAATAGTTTTCCTACTTTTCTCTTTGTATCATTAAGTTATCAACCCTTCTGAATTTAGCCACAATGGGGCATGAATCTGCAATAAACTTTGTTGTCCTTGTCGCTATCTGTCTGTCTCTTATGTGAGGTAGCCTTGGTGACATCTGAATGACTACTGGGGTTCCTATACTTGCTTCGAGTTACTTTATTGAGTTAATCAAATGGAACCAAGGCTATACAGAATGTGCTACTCCTTCTATCTTTTCTAGGCAAAATCGTAACTCACATTGGGAACTGCATCTACTGAATTTTGGTAGTAGGAAATTAAGTACAGTTTTGGGAGCTTATAACTGAGTCAAAGTTATATTAAGTTGGTCAAAATGAAGGGTTTTTTTATCTACCGTTAAAACAGTTTGCAACTATTTTTCAGGAGACTTTAGAGCAACAGAAGGAGGTTGAAGATAAGTGGGCCAACGTGCCAGACTGGAAGAGAAAACTACTGCAGGAAAAACAGCAGAAACAACAGGAGGTCAGGCCATGTTCATCTGACAGTGTGTTAATCTTCTCCCTGCTGCCTAACTCTGTAACCGATAGGGAATTGGCTATTTCAGAGTGCTAAAGGTTAAAAAGTGAAACTGATCTCAAACCAGTTTAGCCCATCGAATAGCTAATCTTGCAATGTTTGTGAATGAATGAGAGACAATGTGTACAGTATACACAGGTTTCTTATACCATCCAAAATTCTCCAAGCTCTTTTTGGCAAGTGCAATGAACAGCGCACCTTGGCTTAATGTCCCGTTAGAAAGACTGCAACCCTTACTTAGTAGCACACAAGTCAAGTGAGTAACAAAAGCTGGGATTCAAACTCCCAAGCTTCAGGTTCGGAGGCAGGCTCACTAATCACTAGACGACACGCACTGCACATAACTACAGTAAATCCTGAAATATTTGCGTTGGTTTTATGTACTTTGCAGTTTTTGTGGTAACCTCTCTACCCTGAAATGATTACCTCACGCTTTAACTCACAATTTTACCTATGATATTGCAAACTGAAATGCACACACACGCACAGCATGAACACACGCACAAAAGTATAGAATCCTGTGTGATGCAAATATAGAAGCCAGACTGGCGAGTGTGATAACCCAAAATACAACTCGGTCTGGAACACCCGTATGGAACGTTATCACGGCCCAGATATGACATAGATATAGAATACAACATGGGGTATTCCGTATCACCGGAGGTACCAGCCCGACCGCGGGTAGGATCGGCTGTAGGCCGGAGGGCGATCCGACCTGTGGGAGGGCTGGGATAGAGAGTGATGCAGAATACCCCGTGTTGTATTTTATTTGTGTCTTACCACCTGAGGAAACGCACAATTCAATGCGAAATGCGCCTTAAGCTGAGAGTTTCGTGTCCTCAAACAAAAAAATATAACAACATTGATTCCAACCTCCGAATCCATAATCGAATTTTTGACAGCTGCGCAACCAGCGCGCTCGAAATACATTGAATTCGAATTGTTCTATGGAAGCCCATGCAAAGCAAGTCTAGAACCCCGTGTGATACAGAAAATTATCACACGATGCGGAACACCCGTATCGAACATTTTCGCGGCTCAGGTATGACATAAAGGAGTTTACAGTACATCGTCTGCTTGACGTTTATAGTGATTGATGTGTTACAACTCTGTAGTCATTAACTTTGCTTCATTTCCCTTCCAGGTGAGAACAGAAGAAGACGAAGTAAAAAGAAAGGAGGATGAGAAGAAGAAGAAGTTGGCATCCATGCCCACATGGAAGAGAAATCTTGTCAAGAAGAAAATGGAGAAATCAAAGGAACCTGAGGACAAAGATCAGGAGACCAAACCGCCGGAACCACCAAGGGAGGAAGTAGAACCAGAGAGAACAGCACTCTAGATAAATACTGTAAATACAGAAATGTTTGCGGGGATTTAAATTCGCGGTAGGGAGAAAATAGAGTGTTCGCGGCAGTTTTGAGTTCCTGTTATAACAATAGTCACACAATGGAACAGCTTTTCGCGGTGGTTTTAAGTCCGCTGTGAAGAATTGACCGTGGAAACCGTGAACATAAAACCACTGCAAACATTTCTGCATTTACAGTAGTAGATAGAAATAACCTCCAAGTAGATTAATCGAGCAGGGCTTCTTGTGTTGGTATTTGGTGGATCTACACATGATGCACACTAGTTGGAGGGTATCTCCAAGAAAGTGCACACCATTACAATGTAGATAGAGCCATTATGATAGAATTTCTAAGGCTTCGAAATAACCGCTCATCTGCCTGGAGACTAAGATAAAACAAGATGAATATTGTACAGGACTAATGTCAGACAAATTGTATGATTCTAATAACAAGGGCTTATGTACAAAAGAATGTATTGTGTACTTTATAACAGAAAAGTAATAATTTATAGGTAACAAAATATATTGTATCATGATAAAAAGTGGTTTCACCAACAGCAGAATTCTTCACAATACAGAAGGGAGAAATATGCCCATTTGCCCCCTAAAAAGAAGAACTTTATGTGTTGTTTTTTAACCCAGCCCTTGCTACAACCCATCTATGCACACAACTTTGTATTGGTTTCAACAGACATTTGCAGGGCAATAGTTAAGGTCTGTGAAGGTCCTCACTTTATACATGACTTATGCTAGGGGGAGGTACTATTTCGCAAAAGTGCAGTTTTTGCTGAAATACGCACCTAGAAATATGGGGACAGTCTATCTGAATATGAAAATGCAAACATTTTGTAATTCTTTCAATTTTAACCCCCTGTACATACCCCCTGAAGTTTGTACTATGACTATGTACTAAACTAGTATAAGGGTATGCTAGCAAACATAATTGATGCCTTAAAGTGTAAGTACTTTGAGGTCAGAAGACATTGCAGTGAATATCTGAACCCCAAATCTATTCTCCACACAGGTAAAGGCTATTCCCAAATCACCCCCATTGCAAAAATGGACTAGTCCCATTACAACATGTACAAACTTCAAGGGGTATGTACAGGGGGGTTGGAATCCAATGATTTCCCAATGTTTGTGATTTTTGTGCTTAGATAGACCATCTCCATATTTTTAAATGCATATCTTACAAAGTTGGAATTAATACCCCCCTTACTTATGGATAAGTGCTTTTCATTGTAATTATAAAGACCAAAATCTTGCCTCTTACAATTCCATGTATATAACTCAAAGCAATACAAGTATAGCTGGTAATAATGGTGGTATTGTTGACATACATATTGTTATAATATAGAGGTCTCCTGTGATAATGATGTACAACTTTTGACATTTCTCGTCATTATCGTTTTCTTCAAAATCTTTTTATACATTCTGAGATATGATTAATGTGCCACTGCAAATGATCTTCTTTGACGAATATTGTCAGGCAATTTTTAAAGGAATTCCAACTTACACAGACAGTCTATTTATTCAAGAAATTAAAATCTTTTGAGTCTAAAGTAACATGACATTGTCCACAGTGTGTATGTATTTATATATGATGTGTTTGTATCATTTGGAAAGGATACAGCTATTCAAGAATTTCGGTATATATATTTAGTACATTTTCATGATTTTATGTGGGCCACATCAATTTGATACCTTGGTTCTTGAATTTTTGCAGGAAATATAGAGAGCATACATGTGAAATATGATTTGGAATTTAAAAGAAAACAGACATTCTTAACCGACCAAAATGCCACCACAGGAGTCACAGAGTCAACATATTATGAGACTGGTCAACATTTCAAACTATGAATATTGAACATAAGCTAATGGAAGACAAGGGCTATCTTCATCTGTTGACACCAGAATATTTTAAGCATTTTGTAATATTTCTTATTTTCTTGTATCAGAGAAAAATTAAATGTCAAATTGGAGAACTTACATATTAAACTGGTATTGCCTTGCTCAACCTTGTGCAGTTTTGTACTTTGCAGTACGAGGAAACGTATAGTTTACCTCATGTGACCGTAAGAGCTAGTTACAGAGTGGTACATTTAATCAGCCCTTCAGGCATTAACAGAAGGATATTATTAACTTGCGCGTGACTTGTCACAGCCACCCTGAACCAATATGGCAACAACTTTAAACTAGAAATACAAGTAAAATTGGAAAGAATTTGTGTCAATCAGACATAATGATGTATCTTGTTTCCACGTTGATTATTTATCGTCGCTCCCGGAAAGGTACAACGTTCTCTTCGCCCATGCAGGACAGAGGCGCTTGTATGAAACACGTAGTTGACCGCATGTAACCGTAAGAGTTAGTTACAGAGTGGTACATTTCAACAGCCCTTCAGTCATTAAGAGGAGGATAACTTGTGCGTCACAGACAGGTGTGTCCAACTCAGTCTGAAACAATGGCGTAAAAAAACAGTAGGAATACAAGTAAAAATGGGCTGATTTTGTGTTAATCTGATAATTACTGCCGTCATATGAAGTGAAGTACATCGGATCCGTACCATAACGTTATATAAAATTTACATGGAACAATCATCCAACCAACCACCTGTCCTCAGCAATCACTTTTGCTCAGTCCCTTGGGTGGTTTCTGAGACCAGCCTTGACTGTATAACTTGTATCCATATTGATATATATATATATATATATATGTCACAGTAGAGATTGGAATCCAGTAGAGTCCGGAACTCTACTAGTAGAGATTGGAATTCTAATCTCAACTAATAGAGACTGGAATTCCAATCTCTACTTCTAGTAGAGTTCTGGATTCTACTAGTAGAGATTGGAATTCCAATCTCTACTAGTAGAGATTGGAATCGGGATCTAAATATTGGGATTCCAATCTCTACTAGGAGAATTCTACGAGGACAATCTCCAATTCTAATACTATTAGTAATAGGAGAAATTCGGATTGCATCAAAATGTTTGGAAAAATAGACTGAATTATTTCACACCTAAAATTTCACAATAGCCAAGCCTACATTCACGATTAATATTTAAGGCGAATCACTTAATGTTTTAGATATCTGATAACTTTGACATCAACTTTGGAACTGGCTTGGCAGGGGTGAATTAGCTCTTATACCGAGTCACTAACGAACTGGAAAAACTGGTTGAGCATATATTGAGTCACTAACTCATAATGGCCGTATGCAAATGTCTCTGATTGGCATTTCAGTGGCATTTACAAATAGCAATTCACTAAAGTTGGACTAGACGGCTATCCCCATGGTTAAAATGTGTTTTGACAGAAGGTTTATTAGATATCTAAAACATAAAGTGATCCACCTAAAATAGTAATGGTGAATGTAGGCTTACCTATGCTGAAAGTTTAGGTGTGAAATGACTATTTTCGAAAACATTCTGATACAATCCAAATTTATCCTATTATACATGTAATAGGAGATTGTCCAGGTAGAATTCCAATCTCTACTAGTAGAATCTGGAATTTTCCTAGTAGAGATTGGAATCCCAATATTCGGATCCCGATTCCAATCTCTACTAGTAGAGATTGGAATTCCAATCTCAACTAGTAGAATCCAGAACTCTACTAGTAGAGATTGGAATTCCAGTTTCTACTAGTAGAGATTGGAATTCCAATCTCTACTAGTAGAGTTCCGGACTCTACTGGATTCCAATCTCTACTGTGACATATATATCGGGAAGGTAGCTATATAGTAACTATTTTGCTTTAATTTGGCCAGAACTGAGCGGTTTGGAGGAAACTTGCGATGACCTCATGTAACCAACTGTGAGTTTTTGGCAAACCCCACCAAAACTCCTCAGGGATCAGCTGAAGGCCACACGAAAATAGAGACGGACAGGTTTTTCCTCTGAACCAATGGGATCGCTTGGTGATGACAGCATGAACATGACGTCACAGATAATCAAGACAATACCGGGAAAATTGGACAGCTTTTGTTTGAAATGTGTATTTATAGCAAAGTGTACAATAGAAAAATGGCGGATATCTACTTTGTAGCGTCACGGGTATTCCCCATATGTCCACCTTTAAAGTGTATAAGACGGAGCGAAGATTTGTGCAAGATCATACGTCCGACGTCGCCTGTCCTGAGCTGGACGGCCATTTCACCGACCCACGACAGTTTAGAATCCACAACACTTAGTCTATGTCACAGATCGGTAAAAGTTTATCTGTAGAGGAAGATGATCCCAGAGAAGCTCCTCAGCCAGGGTCGGGACCACAGCAGTCGCGGCTCTGTCATCCAGCTCTTGGCGGCCGGTGTTTTCCTGGTTGCCGTCTGCCTGGTGCTGTGGCAGGGGGCTGAGCTGAGGGAACGCCGGGTCGTGCTGGACAGCGTCCTGGACGAAGTCACCCTCCTGAGAGAGCGAGACAGCATACAGGACCGGGAGATAGGGTACCTGAAAACACAGGTTCATCTACTGATGAACGACAGGGAAGACGACAAGACGAACTCCGAGTCCCGAAAAGCCATCGTCCAAGATGAGATCCTTCCGGAACAAGATTTGACAGCAGGGACTGAAGTAAGGATCCATTGTTTTCTTCATATTTCGTAGTTGCAAATAGTGGATTTTCGGATTTTACTGGCAGGAAATTTCCCCTTTTTCCTATCACAATATAATCGTGCATACCGTAGTCAAATTTCGTGTGTTCATTTTAAACCTGTTAAACAGCAGATAAACTAAACTATCTAGAAATCATCTCTGGATTTTCTTAGGCGAACGCGATGTTACGTTACTTCAAAATGAGGGATTGTCCGATTCGGACAATCCAATAAAAGTCCGTCGTTTCATTACATTCCAAGTCACCGAGAGGGTTTTGAAACATTGTCTGTAACAAGTTTGAACTATTTTGAATAAAACAATATCTAAGTCATATCAAGATAGTTCAAAATAAGTTTAGATTGTTCAAACAATTGAAAATGAAACATGTTTGAATTCATTTGTATAAGTTGGAAACATTTTGAAATATCTCTTCATTTAGAACTTTATGGACAGATCTCTTTATTTAGAACAATTTATAACATTTGTTTGGCCATCTAAATATTTCTAGTGTTCCAACATTTTGCACATATTTGCATCATTTTCCAAATGGTAGATTTCGGTTATTGTCCCCATAAAAGTAGGTGCCAAGAAGCCCTTTTTGTGTTTTGTCTGCTTCTGTTTATTTTTAAATTTCACGGCTGAACTTTGGTGTCGCTTTTTTGGATCTATGCATTAAGGCCAGTCATAGTACCCATACCTGACAGGGATGTGTGAATTGCTTTCTTCCCAGCCAACTGTCCCAATTTAGAAAGTGTACCAATATTTACAAAATGTTAGAACATTTTCCAACATGTTAGAACAAATGGCGAATTTATGTTGCTACATTTTAGAAACTATTACAAATAACACAATCAATGCTAGAACTAATTCTAACATATCGGAACACTGTATGATAGTGCTGCGTACCGGTACACGTACCGGTACTGTGTACCGGTACCGTACCGTAAAAACTGATTAGGTACAGGTCCAAAATACCGGATCATGAAGTACCGATACTGTACCGATATAAATTTACACCGAGTATCTGCTTATTTTGTGACTGACCTCATGGCCTTATACAACACCAAACGTGACCAAAGTGATACATTGGAACAACGTAACTAATATGCAGCAGATCATTCAGGCAGGCCGGGAGTTTTAACAACAAGGCCAAGCGAGTATGGGGGTAGGAAATCTAGTTGTTTTCTTTGAATAAAGATACTGACATTATTGAAGAAGTTCAGAAGAACTCATGTTAATTTTTCAAATTGTTCAGGTACAGGTACAGCTACAGGTCCGGACTTGTACCTAAACCTTTGTACCTGATGTTACGTTTAGGTACGCAGCACTACTGTATGACTATTTAGAACATCAATGAATTGTTCTAAGCAGTTTGCTATCTCAGTTAGAATTGTTCTAAACAGTTACCTATCTCAGATTTGTTCTAAACAGTTACATATCTCAGTTAGAATTGTTCTAAACGTACAGTTACTAATCTCAGATTTTTACAAATGTTCCGAAAATGTTGGACCAGAAGACAAGCAAACACCCACACGGTAAAGTGGAGTTGACGCTACAAACAAACAAACAAAATAATGTGTTTTTACCAGAACCGGTGACTGGCACTAATATGCACGAACTCCTTTGTTCTGATAATTTGTGACCTCTCACGTTTTGAACGTACCACAAATGTTAACTCCGCCCACTTGACACAGTGTCAGCTACGTCTATCTGTCATTTGAAGTATTAAGAAGCCACGAAGAGTGACGTCTTCGTGAAATATACTTGTTCAACCGCCTGTTTTATTATGTTGTTTTACACGCACTTGTGTATGAGTACAACTCTGAAAGAATTCGTCCAGATATTTTGAATACATATATTATGGTTTTTCTTGAAAACTTCAGTGTCATATAACGTTACCGTTGCATTTACAGTGCTATCACTTTGAATCATCTACCAAGTTTTGCGTGCTTGTTGTAACGTTACCAAGTACATTCTTTATGTAATTTGAGTGCACACAGGAATCAGAATCATCGTTAATGAGTTTAATTCGGATATCCATTGATTAGAGCTTTGGTGGACTAGATATCTTAATTACATCTCGATAGACTGGATCATTTTGAACTTTGACCTGAAACACTGATTCGCCTATATGGATCTGATATGAAATATTGTTTCCCCTATTTATAGTCGGAGCCGGAGTCTACGGGCAGTGATGTTGATAGAGTTGATCCGGACTTTGACACCCCCTGGCGACTGGAAGATGAACTGCACGACAGGTCGAAGAGGCAAGCTGGTGAGCGCTCAACTATCCATGCTTGATGACCAAAACACGGGAAAGAGTTCAAACCAGGACAAAATTGTAGAACAAGCTCTATAAGACATCAAGCGGTTCCGCTCTCCGAATACATGTAGTTGTAGGAAATGCTGTTTCTTTAAGTTTTGTTACCGTGATGATGTCATCTGCACATTGAACTCTCTTTATTTCCAGGGTGCGCAGGGTGTAAAGGAGAAAGGGGGCAAAGAGGACCGAGAGGCAGACGAGGAATAAGGGTAAGAATTATTGGTATTTCATAGCCAAAATTACCAAAGAAGAATATTTTGTTTTGCACAAAGTACCGTCTTATAAAGGACCACACACAATTAGTTATTATGTGTCTTTTTGCCCGTTCAGGGTGTAGGGGGAAAACCAGGCAAAAATGGAGATCCTGGTCCGCCTGGCCTGAAGGGCGACACCGGAGAACCAGGGCCTAAAGGCGACACCGGAGAACAAGGGCCTAAAGGCGACACTGGAGAAACTGGACCTAAAGGCGACACCGGAGATCAAGGGCCTAAAGGCGACACCGGAGATCAAGGGCCTAAAGGCGACACCGGAGATCAAGGGCCTCAAGGCGACACCGGAGAACAAGGGCCTAAAGGCGACACCGGAGAAACTGGACCTAAAGGCGACACCGGAGATCAAGGGCCTAAAGGTGAGACTGGAGATCAAGGGCCTAAAGGCGACACCGGAGATCAAGGGCCTAAAGGCGACACTGGAGAACAAGGGCCTAAAGGCGACACTGGAGATCAAGGGCCTCAAGGCGACACTGGAGAACAAGGACCTAAAGGCGAGGCCGGAGAACAAGGACCCAAAGGTGACACTGGAGATCAAGGACCCCAAGGCCCCAATGTGAGTTAGTGTTGCATATACCTATAACTGGTACTAGAATAATCAAATGTGCAACATCTCGTGAGTTCACATGAGTCTGGGAAATAATCTTGCGATCGATCAGTTAAGGGTTGTAGTTCTACATTTCTTTTGTGTGCTTTCTTTATAATAGAGGAATACGTTTTTTCCTTACAATAGGGAACAAAAGGTGACCAAGGCCCAGTCGGCCCCAAGGGTGACCCTGGCTCGCCTGGCCCACAGGGAACAAAAGGTGACCGAGGCCCAGTAGGCCCCGAGGGCGACCGTGGCTACCCTGGGTCCAAGGGACAGAAGGGTGACCGAGGCCCTGTCGGCCCCAGGGGCAACCGCGGCTATACTGGCTCCAGGGGACAGAAGGGTGACCGTGGCGTGCCTGGCCCAGTTGGTCAATACGTCCGCCGATGTGAGTACACTGTGACTAATTCTATGATTTTACGTCGTCTTTGAAAGCGAATTATTTAGATAATATGCGACCCCTGCTGTTGGTATTACATCAAATTCACAAAAGACTTATACTGATTACGTGGGTAGCATTCTCAAAACTGCGAGAGATTTTCTTTGGGACCTTGGATGAAGCTCTCGTCTTTTTCGCTCTTACCTGAATGAGGAAACGATCGACAATATATATTAGAACTTTCAGTTTGTAAGCTACTAGGCCTAAGTCAGAAGAACCTATTCTCCAAGCAGAGGCTTCGATCGAGAGGGGTAGTTTTGGCCGGGATTTCTATTAAACGTTTCTCTCCTCTGCCTGGAGAATAAGAAGAAGCCATTGTATTACCTTTCTACTTCTGAAATACTCGCACTGTTGCATTGTTTGACAAACAAGATGTTGTCTATACTAATTTAGCCAAACCAGTCAAACTGAACTTCGCTGACTCTGTGATGAAATGCTGTGTTTTAGAAATGACTGAATGCAACTTACGTGTTATGACGAACGGTCTTTCTAAAAAGAAGTTACTAACCTATCTTTGTTACTGAATATTCAGGTGAACAAGGACTTGTAGACACTGGTCCGGAAACCCCTCCGGCGACCCACGCTCTCGCTAGGCCGGGCGGCTCCGGACCTTTAAGAGCTCGCTCTATCTGCAAGATCCACCGCTTCAGCAATCCTTTCCATGGCGTACCGATTGTGCATATTGGTCTCGCCCACCTCGACCATTCCTTTGGCCAGGAACGGCTCCACACGCATGTGAAAAGTAAAACAGCAACCTATGCCGAAGTATGCATACATACTTGGGAAGAAACGCTGTGGTTTAGGGTACAGGTAGATATCCTCGCCTGCCTCTGAAGAGAAATGGTCCTAATTTCAATCATGTCAACAAATCAGTTTCATGGGTCAATTTTCATGCAAGAAATGTATCTCATCATCTCATCTTGTCTCAAGTTATCCTAATTTAGCCTTGTTTCAAGTTATCCTAATAATCAGGTTATCACATTCGTATGGCTTGCTAAGCAATAGGTTCGTAGTATTCTTGTGGTGGGGATAGCTGACTCGGTTAATTTATTATTCATCATCAAGTTTAGTTTGTATATTTTTGAACGATTTAAGTTGATTCCTGTTCAGAGACCACTGCACATGTAAGTGGTCCTATCAGTGTGTACCATCACGAGGAATATCAAATAAACCATCATTAGTATCGCATTGGTGAAGTTATCATTATTTCTATCTCCACACATTGAAGGGTACCATCTTGTATTGTCAAGGTGGATAAAATTATTCTTTTCTTTTGATAGGTTTGCCAAAGAAAATGAATATGTTGAATGGCAACAGGGACAACATGGTCGTGTATGTATGTGCATGTTTTAGTTATGTGTGGATAAGCACGTGTGTTCATGTGTGTGCGTGTGGGTGTCTCTGTGTGGGTGTTTGTGCGTGTTTATTTGTGTGTTTGTGTGTGTCTGTGAGTGTGTGTGTGTGTGTGTGTGTGTGTGTGTGTGTGTGTGTGTGTGTGTGTGTGTGTGCATGCGTGTGCGCGTCTTGTGTGTTGGACTGATAAAGCAATGATCACATAGTATTACGTAACCACAAGAAGTTTTAAGAAGAAGTAAAACGACAGAGGCGTTTGAAGGACACGTTTAGATGACCTCATGTGACCGAAAGAGTTAGTTACAGAGTGGTGCCATCAATTAAACAGCCCTTAACTTGAATTGTGCGGTATTTGGTGGTTTGTCCAGTTCAGTCGGGTTGGAATACAAATAACATATACAATGGGCAGATTTTGTGTTAATCTAATATCATATTACACATATCGGTATATCCACAATGCTCTCGGTAAGGTATTGTTCTCGCTTCGGTGAGAGCCAAGCGGTTCGGAGGAAACTCGTATTGACCTTGCCTTGTCAGGTGACCAAATGTGACATTGAGAGTTTTTGCAAACCACGACAGAGGCGTTTGGAGGAAACGTTTAGTTGACCGCATGTGACCGTAAGAGCTAGTTACAGAGTGGTACATTTCCACAGCCCTTCAGGCACTAACTGAGAGATATCATTAACTTGTGCGTGACTTGTCACAGCCACTCTGAACCAATAGGGCAACAACTTTAAGGTAGAAATACAAGTGAAATTGGACAGAATGTGTGTCAATCAGACATAATGATGTATCTTGTTTCCACGTTGATTATTTATCGTCGCTCTCGGAAAGGTACAACGTTCTCTTCGGCCAGTACAGAGGCGCTTGGAGGAAACGTTTAGTTGACCGCGTGTGACCGTAAGAGTTAGTTACAGGGTGGTACATTTCAACAACCCTCCAGGCATTAACAGAATGACAACTTGTGACTTGTCACAGGCTGGTGTGTCCAACTGAGTCTGAAACAATGGGGTTTACAAAAATCAAGTAGGAATACGTCTAAAATGGGCTGATTTTTACAGTGTTAATCTGATAATAACTGCCGTCATATCAAGTGAATTGCATCCGTACCATAACGTTAGCGTTAAATGAAATTTACATGTACCAATCAACCACCTGTCCTCAACAACCACTTTTGCTCAGTCCCTTGAGTGGTTCCTGAGACTAGGTTTGCCTGTATTACTATTATATAGTATATAACTTGTATCGACATTGCTATGTCTATTGCTATATATCTCTCGGGAAGGTAACTATTTCGCTTTAATTCGGCCTGAACTGAGCGGTTTGGAGAAAACATGTGTTGACCTCGATGATTCAGGTAACCAGCTGTGACGTGGAGAGTTTTTGCAAACCCCACCAAAACTCCTCAGGCATCAGCTGAAGGCTTCACGAAACGGACAGGTTTTTCCTCCTCACTCTGAACCAATGGGAACGTTTGGTGATGACAGCATGGACGTGACGTCACGAATAATCAAGACAATACCGGGAAAATTGGGTAGCTTTTGTATAAATGTGCATAATTAGCAAACTGTACAATAGAAAAATGACGGATACCTTTTTTGTAGCGTCACGGGTATTCCCCATGTGTCTACCTTACAAGTGTATAATGTATAAGACGGAGCAAAGACTTGTGCAAGATCATACATCCGACCAACCTCCTTGGTCCGACGACGCCTGTCCAGAGCTGGACGGCCATTTCACCGATCCACGACAGTTTAGAATCCACAACACTTAGTCTCTGTCACAGATCGGTAAAAGTTTATCACTGTAGAGGAAGATGATCCCAGAGAAGCTCCTCAGCCACGGTCGGGACCACAGCAGTCGCGGCTCTGTCATCCAGCTCTTGGCGGCCGGTGTTTTCCTGGTTGCCGTCTGCCTGGTGCTGTGGCAGGGGGCTGAGCTGAGGGAACGCCGGGTCGTGCTGGACAGGGTCCTGGGCGAAGTCACCCTCCTGAGAGAGCGAGACACCATACAGGACCGGGAGATTGCGAACCTGAAAGAACAAGACATCATACAAGACCGGGAGATTCGGAACCTGAAAGCACAGGTTCATCTACTTATGAAAGACAAAGAAGGCGACAAGACGCAGTCCGAGTCCGAGACCCGAAAAGACACCGTCCAAGACGAGGCCCTTCAGGAACAAGATTTGACAGCGGAAACTGAAGTAAGAATCCATCTTTATACAAATGTATTTAATCAGTTGCAGATAGTGGTCATACTTAAGGTAGATGCATGTTACAATTAAGTTTTGCTGTAAGGAAATTTTCCCTTCTTTTCTTTGATAATATTGCTACAAAATCTGTAAAAGACTCCAGAAGAGCCGAAGTACCCCCTTGACGATACACATGAATGTTCATCGCTGTTGTGTAACTGGACACCGTCAGGTGTATCACAATGTTATCGGGTATGCCATAGTGTTCATTTTGACCTGTTGATTAAAAACAACACCAGATAACGTTTATTTCCAACCTCTAGCAGTTTCTTGTAGGCGGACGCTGGGTTACGTTACTCGAAAAGTAAAGGATTGTCCTAATCATAAAATTCACTATGTTTTATAAATTCATTAGGTTGAATTATTACAGCCAGTAGGTTCCAATCTGAGTAATGAGTCTGTTGTAACGCACTCGAGGCACGTCCTCGAACACGGGACCCCGATTATACGTCTCTTCCGATAGACGGTGCAGCCCCGACTAGCTAGGATACCCTTTCCGGATTCGATCCGGGGTCTCACAGTAAGAGTCATTTATCACAAACGAACCGCCCGCCCGCTTGCCTGTTTATACCAGAACCAGTGACCGGCACTAATGTGCACGACAACACCTTTTCTCTGATAATTATTTGTGACCTCTCACGTTTTGAACTTTCCTCAAATATAAACTCCGCCCACTTGACACGCTGTCAGCTACCTATGTCATAATATATTATGTCCGCGGAAGCCACGAAAAATGACGTCGTTGTGAAATATACTTGTTCAACCGCGTTTTCATCACGCTGTTTTACACGCCGTTGTGTACAACACTGACCAAAAATACATCCAGAGATTTTGAAGTATGGGGTTCATCTACATGGACTTAGCACTAGAATGGCTTTCTTGAAAACTTCAGTGTCATAACGTTAACGATGCATTTACAGTACTATCACTTTGAATCAGCTACCAAGTTTTGTATGCTTGTTGTAACGTTACCAAGTACATTCCTTATGTAATTTGAGTGCACACAGGAATCAGAATCATCGTTAATGAGTTTAATATGGATATCCATTGATTAGAGCTTTGGTGGACTAAATATCTTGATTACATCTTGATAGACAGGATTATTTTGAACTTTGACCTGAAACACTGAGTCGCCTTTATGGATCTAATATGAAATATTGTTTCCCCTATTTATATTTTGTAGTCGGAGTCTACGGGCAGTGATGTTGATAGAGTTGATCCGGACGTTGACACTCCCTGGCGACTGGAAGATGAACTGCACGACAGGTCGAAAAGGCAAACTGGTGAGCGCTCACCTATCGATGCTTGATACGGTCTCAGGCCACAGGATCGTAATCAAGCTTCCTATCTTAATACAGTGTAATCATATAAAAAAGACACTGTCAAAAGTCACCTGCCTGAGTTTTAGTCCACGAAAAACATACATTCAGGCAGGGGTGTCAGACCTCTAAAGTTTCAATCTAGAGCAGAATTTCAACTTTCTAATCGGCACAACCCCTACGAATCCGGCCATGTTTACAAAAATTAACCTTTGACCTCCTTCTCTACCTGATAATCACACAAAACACCAAACTTCTACTGCCTACGGACACCACAAACATGGAGGAAAGTCTGATTTTTCATCACAATTAGAAGGTTGAAGCCCTTACCTGTAACATCCAGCTCAGAAATACCAACATATAATAGTATAAAACCCTTTACAACTACTATTACCAAGGGTACCAACTATAGGCTAAAAGTTGGCCTTCTGCGCCTGCGCGGATTACTGGAGTGTCGGTCTCATGTCCAAAACACAGGGAAGAGTTCAAACCAGGACAAAATTGTAGAACAAGCTCTATAAGACATCAAGCGGTTCCGCTCTCAGATCACTAACCATAATAAAATAGAATACATGTAGTTGTAGGAAATGCTGTTTCTTGAAGTTTTGTTACCGTGATGATGTCATCTACACATTGAACTCTCTTTATTTCCAGGGTGCACAGGGTGTAAGGGAGAAAGGGGGAAAAGAGGACAGAGAGGCAAACGAGGAACAAGGGTAAGCATTATTGGTATTTCATAGCCGAAATTACCAAAGAAGAATATTGTGTTTTGCACAAACTACCGTCTTATAAAGGATCACACACAATTAGTTATTATGTGTCTTTTTGCCCATTCAGGGTGTAGGGGGAAAGCCAGGCAAAAATGGAGATCCTGGTCCACCTGGCCTGAAGGGCGACACCGGAGAACCAGGGCCTAAAGGCGACACTGGAGAAACTGGACCTAAAGGCGACACCGGAGATCAAGGGCCTCAAGGCGAGGCTGGAGAAACTGGGCCTCAAGGCGACACCGGAGAACAGGGGCCTAAAGGCGACACCGGAGATCAAGGGCCTCAAGGCGACACTGGAGAACCAGGGCCTAAAGGCGACATCGGAGAAACTGGACCTAAAGGCGACACCGGAGATCAAGGGCCTCAAGGCGACACCGGAGATCAAGGGCCCCAAGGCGACACTGGAGAACCAGGGCCTCAAGGCGACATCGGAGAAACTGGACCTAAAGGCGATACCGGAGATCAAGGGCCTAAAGGCGATATCGGAGAACCAGGCCCTAAAGGCGACACCGGAGAACCAGGACCTAAAGGCGACACCGGGGAACAAGGGCCTAAAGGCGACACTGGGGAAACTGGGCCTAAAGGTGACACCGGTGATCAAGGGCCTCAAGGCAACACTGGAGAACAAGGACCTCCAGGTCCAAAAGTGAGTCAATACTACATAACCGGCACTGGAAAGGTTTAGTACGTCAGACCACAGTACAGTCGGTGGATAAACGTTGAAAAACGTTTTCGTTTGATGAAGCTCGATGGAAAAGATTGTAGTTGTACGTCTTTTTGCCGCTTTGATTTCTTTGATGATATGGAAGGCATTTTCATTCCATCAGGGGTCAGGAGGTGACACGGGTTCCCGTGGCTCCACAGGCTCCAAGGGACAGAAGGGTGACCGTGGCCTCACAGGTTCATCTCCACAGACATACATCCGTCGATGTGAGTACAATGTACCTAGTGATTTTCCGTCATCTTCTAAACCGAATCATCAAACCAGTTAAGCCTTGACGCCTCGTGTTTGTCGATATTCGCCAAATTCACAAACATTTCAAAGCACATGTTATATTTTTTGTGGGCATGGATATTGGCAGAAAAACAGCAAGAGCATTCCTGAACACATTAGTTGTTTTGTCTTTTTCTGCTTATCTGAAAGAGGAAACGATTAAGAAGATATTAGAAATTCCACAGGCTACTGGGACTATGTCTTAATCTTGATACGTCTGATAGGCTTGCACTTGAAATGATTGTATTGCTATAACAACGAATATGACGTTGTTTTTACAAGTTAAGCCCCTCCTCTCACTGGACCCGCGGTACGCTGGCGGCGTCACTGCGTCCTAAACTGGATTTGTGTTTACTTTATAATGGGAATATCATTCAAAACGTACAAGTATGGCAAAAGACAACAAAACGCACAAAGCTTAAAAAGATTCCTTTTTTTGGTCGATTCGTTGAGTGTTATGTCAATTCGATCGGCCGCGGGTCCAGTAAGAGGGGGGGCTTAAGTCAGACCAGCCGAACTGAACTTCTCTGACTTGCTGTGTTTTAGAAATAACTGAATGCGATCTTGATACTTGTTAGTCCAAATTGCTCGCTGAAAAATAAGTACTGACCCTCATTAACTTGGTCATTGGATATTCTTTCAGGCGAAAGTGGACGGGTAGACACTGGTGCTCCACCCCATGAAATCTCATCAGGCTTCGGATCTCGCGACGCCTGCAGAACCCACCGCTTCCGCAATGCCTTCCATGCCACTCCGACTGTCCATGTCGGTCTCGCTCACCTTGACGGCCACAATGGCGAGGAACGGATCGTTACGTTTGTTAAGAGTGCTTCAGCTACCCAAGTGGTAGTGTGCATGCGTACTTGGCATGATACGCTCTGGGGTAGGGTGCAGGTAGATTTCATCGCTTGTGCCTGAATAGGTCTAGAACGGTCTTACATTTCAGTCATGTTAGCAAGTCAGTTTCAGAAAATAAAGGCTTTTACTTGACTTGACACGTCTTACTTTTCATGTAAGAACAATATCTTGAAGTTATTGTTAAAAAAGCACATTTTGGTATAAGATTAAATATGATATACGTGTCAGAAGACATTTTAAATAAAGATGATTTCTTCTGCCTGTTTTTATGTTGAGCCCATACGTATGGGCTCAACATATTGTTTTTGTTCACTTTCTTCTTCTCCTTCTTCTTCTTCTGCCAAATCAGACATACTCTGTGGTATCAATTGGCAGTACAGGATGACGTCGCGGCGCCCGATTTCATCCAGAAACTGGCACTACATACACATCACAATTGACAATTCAGAGGAATTGTGGACGGTGGTCACAGATATGTACGACAAGCACACAGCGAGTATCCAGGAAAGACAGTCAAACGTGCACATGGCAATGGCATCAGACCATCGACGCCAGCACACAAGCTCGCGGGCACATCATCGGAAAGTTCAGATGTTAGAATGACCACGGATGGGGTATGTAGGACCTGAACTTCAAACACAAGTTTGGCCAGTTTGGCAGACAGCCAGAGGACATGCAGTGGCCTCTTGGGGTGTCAGCTGACAGCAGGGGAAACATAGTTCTGGCAAATAGAGGAGAAAACTCTGAGGTAGGTGGTGCAGAACATGGCAGAAAGCTTCAGGTGTTCTGCACAGATGGTACACAATAGAGTGCGTTGCGCTGATTGGAGACTTCGACACGTCACCCATGCTCTCATGATCAGGTGATGCTGCTGATTTGTTAACCATCTTCTTCTCAGCATCCGATACAGGGTTAACCTTCTTGTCGTCAGATTCAGTCATCTGTTCCTGCTTATCTCAGTCGAGCTGTGGAAGCCTGTCAGATAACTTCGCCTTGTCGTCTTGTTTCTTCACAAAATGCTTCTTTCTCTTTTGACAGTGCAGCGGACATCTTGTCGCTAACCAGGGAATCCAGACTATATTTCCTCCAAGTACGTTTCCGAATGCGACGCTCCTCTTCCTTCATGCGTTGCCTGCATCCGTCTCTCATCGCCTTGACGGTTTTCTTAGACTCTTCCGTTCTAAGACTGATCTTCTTCTCCTGTTTTTCTTTCAATGACCGCCCGTCTTCAGTCTTCAGAGCCTCCAGGATGTCTTCGATGGTGTACAGACGATCTGTGTCGTTAGGCGGCGCTTCTAACCTCTCGTTAACGGGTGCGTCTTTTGTCAACTTTTCTGGGCCAATATATAGGATGGAGATCGGTTCCACACCTTTACTGCCGGCAAACTTTGGTTGGTCTGTAACCTCACCATGGCGTTTTCTTTCAAACTGTCGCAACCCTTCACCTATGTCGTCCATCGTGTACAACGTCTGGGTCCCACTGTCTTCATTATCAGAATCTACGGCAAACACAAAGTAGAATGAAAAGGACACATTATACTTTTGATTACTAGAGACAAATAAAATCCTACATGCTGGTGTACAAGTGTGTTCTCTCTTTCAAATGCTGACACAGTTGTGTCGTTGTTTTTCGAATTTCAATTGTGTATTTTTACAATGCGCAGCTTTGATCAACATGAACTTAACAGACTATCCAATCCGAACCGAACCCCTCCACAATGTGATCAATGAATCTTCTAACGATGAATTTGACAGTCTTATAATGTTTTCAAAGTCCCATCCCTTCTCCAGGGGAAGTGTTTGAATTAACCGCTATGCAATACCGTGCATTGCAGTGAAACAACAATACAACGTAAGATAAACAAAATAGAAATAAAAGAAAATCTACACATTATGTCAGCAAATTTACAGATAATTGCATATCAAATAGATACATGGAAATAATGTATTACACGAATTAAGTTCACCTGACAAAGGAAATCTCAGTGTGGCCGCAAAGCAAGGCGAGAGCAACTGTCCAGGGACATGGAGTATCTCGTTAAACTGATGTGAAAACTTTAATACTTCTCTTACCTTGTGCTCCCGCCTTTGGACTGTAGTCGTCCTCTTCACTTATATAGAACAGAACTGTATCCCCAACTTCCGACATGCCGATGCTAAGTTGTCGCAGATTTGGAGTCCAGTGTATGGCTGAAAGTCAAGCTCTCCCAACACAAGATCACGCCTCTTCTTTTACTGACTGACGGCGCAGATTGTTTGAGGAGCAACACTATAACAGTCGGGATGGATGACATGTTCTACAACACGCTACGTCTAAACAATAGAGTGTCGCCATGGAGACGGTTGTTCGATAAAACGATGGTAACGGTGTTCTGGAATGCCACGCGCGATCCGCTGAAGCGTTCGATGGACCAAGGACATTATTTTCAATTCCTTGTCAATGGTTTGTCAGTATTTTATGCCATATTTCAACGGTTGGTACAAAATGTATGCTCCCTCAATCGACTGAGTGTACAGATACAGGCGCAAGCAACTTCATGTATTTGGAGGCTATTATAACTCCCTTTTCTAATTGTCCTCTCCTTTTCTAGGACAATGAAAACTGGTAGGCGTGCAAATAGAAGCAATGGAAATCACCCACTGGCACATAACCTTTTTCTAATGTAACTACTATACAGCAGCACAACTCAACAGATATTGAAAAAACACGATATCTCTTTAAAGAAACTCAACCAATTTTCGTTCATGATTACATTCGCCAAGAAGGTTATATTTTTGCGTTTGTGTGTATGTGTAGTATGTATACGTATTTGTGCGGATGAACAGCATAACTCAAGAAGATGGAATGTCTTGATTTTTGGTATATGGGTAGGTCTTGATTAGACCTGGAAATTATTAAAGTTGTACTGCAGTGGACTTGTTTTCATACCTCTTGTTCTGGACATGTCATGGTCGTGATTTTTGAGAGGTGGATTGCTCTTGGACCAGAGAGTAAATGGTATAGGTTTGGCCCCCTAGCGGCTTTTTTGTACCTGCAAGAGCAGGTTTTGCTTCAGACTTTGAAAGAGAATAGCTCAAGAAGGAGTTCATGGATGGTCATATTTTTTAAATGCAGATAGCTTGAGTGATGACTGAAGTAATTAGATACTTATCTTGGAGATCAGTGTATCAATTTCATACTTGTGGCATCTGGAAGTTATGTGAATGCGAACATGGTTGAATACGAATTATACTAATGAGGAGCTCATTTGCAAAATTGATGATAAAATGCTGGAATAGCCTGTCATACTTTGGACAACTTATGTTATTTTGGTGGATAAGAGGATCAACTATGTTTCATTGACCTTATTTGCATAATCAATGAGAAGCACTCATAATGCGTCAGTCATAAAGGTTTTAAAACCATTTGGCGAAGGTATGAGGTTGTGGAACTCTAGTTTTGGTAATGTTTACATTCAGTTTTTGACAATTCTAAGCTCGTATCTAAACAATATCAAAGAGAAGGTTGAGCTCAAGTCAGCGACGTCGCTAATATATGCATCTGGTTTGATATTTTGTAGGCGTACGCGTATTTCTATAAACGTTACATAGTCAATGTCAACAAATCACCCAAATTGAGAGAAAAATCTTGCTCAGCTAACTTCCCGTGTTACCGATCAACCAACTACGGTCTGTATCCGGATACAAAAGAGCAAGGGCCCCAAGGTGAGTCAATGTTACGTACAACTGGTAGTCTGGTACTATAATAGTTTAATGTTCAAGATTTGGTCAGTTGAAATGGCGGATAAACAGTATGGGGAATTATATCCCGATCGATGTAACATTATCTTACTTGGCGGTTAAAGATCGTATTCTAGATTTTTTTCTAATGCTTTCATAGTATAAAAGTACTTTTTCCCTAACAACAGGGAACAAAAGGTGACCGAGGTGACCCTGGCTTAGAAGGGTGACCAAGGTCCGGTCGGTCCCAAGGGTGACCGTGGCTACCCTGGGTCCAAGGGACAGAAGGGTGACCAAGGTCCGGTCGGTCCCAAGGGTGACCGTGGCTACCCTGGGTCCAAGGGACAGAAGGGTGACCAAGGTCCGGTCGGTCCCAATATATATTTAATCCCAATTGCAATTATTATTGGTGTGTTTGTGTGTCTGTGAGTGTGTGTGTGTGTGTGTGTGTGTGTGTGTGCATGTGTGTGCCTCAGAGTGTTACCATATGAATAGTCACAATATTCTCGGTACTCTACTCGCTTTGTTCAGAACCAAGCGATTCGAAGGGAACTCGTGTTGACCTCAACAGGTGACCAAATGTGACCTTGATGAAAACCACGACAGAGGCGTTTGGAGGAAATGTTTAGTTGACAGCATGTGACCGTAAGAGTTAGTTACAGAGTGGTACATTTCAACATCCCTTCAGGCGTCAACAGAAGGATAACTTGTGCGTGACTTGTCACAGACAGGTGTGTCCAGCTCAGTCTGAAACAATGGGGTAGAAACAGGTAGGAAAACAAGTAGAAATAGGCAGATTTTGTGTATTCATGATATCTCGTTAATTCCACAATGCTCCCGGCAAGGTCCTTTCCTCGCTTTGGTCAGTATTGTGCGATTTTGGGGAAACTTGAATGTGTTGACCTTAAGTGCAAACCACGACAGACGTTTTTGGAGGAAACGTTTAGATGACCGCATGTGACCGAAAGAGCTAGTTACAGAGTGGTACCGTCAATTAAACAGCCCTTCAGGCATTAACAGAAGGATGCGTGACTTGTCACAGACACAGGCAGATGTGTCCAGCTAAGGTTGGGATTTAAAATAAAAACAGAAAGAAAGAAAGGTAAAATGGGAAGATTTCGTGTAAATCTCGCCTCATATTATATATTACCATATCCAGAATGATATCGGGAAGGTAGCCCGCTCGCTTTGGTCAGAACCAAGTGGTTTGGAGAAAACTTGTGTTGACCTCATCAGGTGACCAACCATTGTGACGTTGCAGTATTTTTACAAACCACGACAGGAGGAAACGTTTAGTTGACCGCATGCATGTGACCGTAAGAGCTAGTTACAGAGTGGTACATTTCAACAGCCCTTCAGGCATTAACAGAAGAATAACTTGTGCGTGACTTGTCACAGACAGGTGTGTCCAGCTATGTCTGAAACAATGGGGTAGAAACAGGTAGGAAAACAAGTAGAAATAGGAAGATTTTGTGTATTCATGATATCTTGTCATATCCACAATGCTCCCGGCAAGATCCTTTCCTCGTTTTGGTCAGTATTGAGCGGTTTTGGGAAAACTTGTGTTGACCTCAGGTGCAAACCACCACAGACGTTTTGGAGGAAACGTTTAGATGACCGCATGTGACCGAAAGAGCTAGTTACAGAGTGTAACATTAACAAAAGAATGCGTGACTTGTTACAGACACAGACAGATGTGTCCAGGTCAGGTTGGGATTAAAAGAATAGATAGAAAGACAGGTAAAATCTCGATGAAATCTCGTATACCTCTTGCTTCAGTCAGAACCAAGCAGTTCATAGGAATCTTGTGTTGACATCATCATGTGACTAACTGTGACATTGAGAGTTTTTAAAAACCACGACAGAGGCGTTTGGAGGAAACATTTAGTTGACCGCATGTGACCGTAAAGGTTAGTTACAGAGTGGTACATTTCAACAGCCCTTCAGGCATTAACAGAAGGATAACTTGTGCGTGACTTGTCACAGGCAGGTGTGTCCAGCTAAGTCTGGACGGGGTAAAAAAATAGGAACACAACTAAAAATGGGCAGATTTTGTGTAAATTTCATATCTTATAATATTTTGTGATATCCACAATACTATCGGTAAGGTACCCCTCTCGCTTTGGTCAGAACCGAGCGGTTAGGAGGAAATTAACATGTGTTGACCTCAGGTAACCAGCTGTGACGTGAGAGTTTTTGTGAACCCCGCCAAAACTCCTCAGGCATCAGCTGAAGGCCACACAAAAATAGAAACGGACAGGTTTTTCCTCTTAACTCTGAACCAATGGGCACGCTTGGTGATGACAGCATGATCACGTGAACGCGACGTCACGGATGATGACGACAGAATACCGGGAAAATTGGGCAGCTTATGTTTGATTGTGACATCGCTGTATATTTATAGCAAAATGTACAATAGAAAATCTAATTTGTTTGCGTCGCGGGTTTTCCCCTGGCGTCTACCTTCTATGGCGGAAAAGAGGTCCAAAGTGTATAAAAAGGACCGAAAACTTGTGCAAGAACAGTACTCCAACGTCGCCTGTCCCGATCTGAACACTTAGTCTCTGTCACAGATCGGTAAAAGTTTATCACTGTAGAGGAAGATGATCCCAGAGAAGCTCCTCAGCCACGGTCGGGACCACAGCAGTCGCGGCTCTGTCATCCAGCTCTTCGCGGCCGGTGTTTTCCTGGTTGCCGTCTGCCTGGTGCTGTGGCAGGGGGCTGAGCTGAGGGAACGCCGGGTCGTGCTGGACAGGGTCCTGGACGAAGTCAACCTCCTGAGAGAACAAGACGCCATACAGGACCGGGAGCTCAACCAACAGAGCGGAGAGATTCGGAACCTGAAAGCACAGGTTCATCTACTGATGAAAGATAGAGAAGACGACAAGGCGCAGTCCGAGTCCTCAAAAGACACCGTTCAAGACGATATTCTTCAGGGACAAGATTTGACAACGAAAACTGAAGTAAGAATCCATCTTTATACAAAATATGTACATGTATTTATATTAGTTGCAGATAGTGGTCATACTTAGGGTAGATGTATGTTACAATTAAGAGATTTTCCCTTTCTGACCTCTCACGTTTTTTGACCTCTCACGTTTTGAACTTTCCTCAAACTTCACCCACTTGACACATTGTCAGCTACGTCTGTCATAATCAATTATGATGACGTCCGCGGAAGCCACAAATAATGACGTCGTTGTGAAATGTACTTGTTCAATTGCCTTTTTGTCACGCTATTTACACATATGTGCACAACACTGAAAAAATACATCCAAAGATTTTGAAGTATAGGGTTCATCTACATGGTTGACTTAGCAGTAGAAGGGCTTTCAGTGAAAACTTCAGTGTCATAACGTTAGCATTGCATTTGATTTGATTTGATCTGATCTGATTTGATTTGATTTGGCTGTAACAAAGTACAACCAGGGCTACCCAACTAGCTAGCTGAAGGCTATTACAAAGAGTTTGCCCTTGGCGTGGCATTTACAGGACTATCACTTTGAATCAGCTGCCAAGTTTTGCATGCTTGTTGAAACGTTACCAAGTACATTCTTTATGTAATTGGAGTGCCCACAGGAATCAGTAGATACAGCGTTAATGAGTTTAATTCGGATATCCATTGATTAGAGCTTTGGTGGACTAAATATCTTAATCACATCTTGATAGACAGGATTATTTTGAACTTTGACTTGAAATAATGGCTCGCCAATGGATCAAATAGAAAATATTATTTTCCCTATTTATATTTTGTAGTCGGAGTCTACGGGCAGTGATGTTAATAGAGTTGATCCGGACGTTGACACTCCCTGGCGACTGGAAGATGAACTGCACGACAGGTCGAAGAGGGAAATTAGAGGTGAGCGTTCATCTATCGTTTATTGATACGGCCTCATGACCAAAAACAGAGGGAAGAGTACAAATCAAGTAAAAATTTTAGAGCAATATCAATAGACATCGAGCGGTCCTGGTCTCAGATCACAAATCATGATAATAGAACAGTTGTATGAAATGAAAAGTTTTGTTAACGTCCTGATGTCATCTACACATTGAACTCTCATTTTGTCTTTATTTCCAGGGTACCGGTGCACAGGGTGTAAGGGAGACAGGGGACCGAGAGGACCGAGAGGACGACGAGGAATAAGGGTAAGCTTAAAATGGTATTTCAAAGTCAGAACAAATATGAATATTGTGTTTTGCACAAAATACTGTGTTATAAGTAGTTCTTACGTGTATTTTTACCCATTCAGGGTGTAGGGGGAAGGCCAGGCAAAGATGGATATCCTGGTCCGCCTGGCCTGAAGGGTGACACCGGAGAACCAGGTGCTAAAGGCGACACCGGAGAACCAGGTGCTAAAGGCGACACCGGAGACCAAGGGCCTGCAGGCGACACTGGAGAAACTGGACCTAAAGGCGACACTGGAGAAACTGGACCTAAAGGCGACACTGGAGAACAAGGTCCTAAAGGCGACACTGGAGAACAAGGGCCTAAAGGCGACACTGGAGAAACTGGACCTAAAGGCGACACTGGAGAAACTGGACAAAAAGGCGACACTGGAGATCAAGGGCCTCAAGGCGACACTGGAGAACAAGGGCCTAAAGGCGACACCGGAGATCAAGGACGTCAAGGCGACACCGGAGATCAAGGGCCTAAAGGCGACACCGGAGAACCAGGACCCAAAGGCGAAACCGGAGAACAAGGGCCTCAAGGCGACACTGGAGATCAAGGGCCTAAAGGCGACACTGGAGAAACTGGACCTAAAGGTGACACCGGGGAACAAGGACCTCAAGGCGACACTGGAGAGCAAGGACCCAAAGGCGACACTGGAGAGCAAGGGCCTAAAGGTCACACCGGAGATCAAGGGCCTAAAGGCGACACTGGAGAACAAGGGCCTAAAGGCGACACTGGAAATCAAGGGCCTAAAGGCGACACTGGAGAAACTGGACCTAAAGGCGACACTGGAGAAACTGGACCTAAAGGCGACACTGGAGATCAAGGACCCAAAGGCGACACTGGAGATCAAGGGCCTAAAGGTCACACTGGAGATCAAGGGCCTAAAGGTGACACTGGAGATCAAGGGCCTAAAGGCGACACCGGAGAACAAGGACCTAAAGGCGACACCGGAGAAACTGGACCTAAAGGCGACACTGGAGAAAATGGACCTAAAGGCGACACCGGAGAACAAGGGCCTCAAGGCGACACTGGAGATCAAGGGCCTAAAGGCGACACTGGAGAAACTGGACCTAAAGGTGACACCGGGGAACAAGGACCTCAAGGCGACACTGGAGAGCAAGGACCCAAAGGCGACACTGGAGATCAAGGGCCTAAAGGTCACACCGGAGATCAAGGGCCTAAAGGCGACACTGGAGAACAAGGGCCTAAAGGCGACACTGGAGATCAAGGGCCTAAAGGCGACACTGGAGAAACTGGACCTAAAGGCGACACTGGAGAAGCTGGACCTAAAGGCGACACTGGAGATCAAGGACTCAAAGGCGACACTGGAGATCAAGGGCCTAAAGGTCACACTGGAGATCAAGGGCCTAAAGGTCACACTGGAGATCAAGGGCCTGAAGGTGACACCGGAGAACAAGGGCCTAAAGGCGACACCGGAGAACAAGGGCTCCAAGGCCTAAAGGTGATTTAATGTAACATATAACTGTTACTGGAATGATTAAATGTTTAACATTTCGCTAGTTCAAATGGCGGATAAACAGTCTTAAAATAATCTTGCGATCGATCAGTTAAGGATTGTAGTTCTACATTTTTGTTTGCTTTCTTTAATAATACAGAAGTACTTTATCCTTACAATAGGGAACAAAAGGTGACCAAGGCAACCCTGGCTCCCCCGGGCCAAAGGGACAGAAGGGTGACCGAGGTCCAGTTGGCCCCGAGGGCGACCGTGGCTCCAAGGGCGAGAAGGGTGACCGTGGCGTGCCTGGGCCAGTTGGTCAATATGTCCGCCAATGTGAGTTCACTGTTACTAATCTTGTGATTTTACGTCGTCTTTGAAACCACATTATTTAGATAAAATGTAACGCCTGTTGTTTGTAACTATTCGTCAAATTCACAAAAGATTTAACAATACTACTTACGTGCATGGGTAGGACTCTATAAACTACGAGAGACATTCATTGAGACGTTGGATGAAACTCTTTTACGGTCTTACCTGTACGAGGAAACGATTAATAAGATATTCGAACTTTCAGATTAGTAAGCTACTGGACCAAAATCGGAAGAACCCACTTTATACCCTCTCTACTGCTGAATAACCGGTGCAATGACCTAGTGGGTAGAGTGTTTGCCTTGCATACGGTAGGTCGTGAGTTCAAACTCCGGCCGGGTCATACACACTGCTTTCTCTGCTTAGCACTCAGCATTTGGGAAAGAGTATGGAAGTTAAACACACACCACTACCAGTGGACTAGCCCACTGCTGTAGTGACTTGCACAAAGTTGTATGGCCCAGGGCTGCCGAAATGGAGATGGGCGCCGCCTTATGCATCGCCTGGTGCGGGAAGGACCTTAACTACTGAAATACTTGTAGAAAAAGCGTTGTCTATACCAGTTTAGTCAGACCAGCGAAACTGAACTCTGAAATTCTGTGTTTTAGAAATATCAAACAAAATGAGATGGAACTTGTTACCAGAAATGGTTTTCTAACGTTTTCGTTGAATATTCTTGCAGGCGACCTTGGACGCGTAGACACTGGTCCCCCGCCCCACCTGATCTCCGCTGGCAATGGAGACCGCGAAGTCTGCATTATCTACCGCTTCCGTAATGCCTTCCATGGCGTACCGAACGTTCATCTCGGTCTCGCCCACCTCGACCATCACTCTGGCCAGGAACGGATCCACACGTACGTGAAGACTGCTACAACAACCTATACCGAAGTATGCATGCATGCTTGGCATGATACTCGATGGGTTAGGGTACAGGTAGATATCCTCGCGTGCCTGTAAAGAAAATGATAAAAAATCAACATGTCTAAATTTTCGTACAAGAAAAAAATCCTTTTTTTAGCAGAATATTTTTGTATAAGGTTAAATATGATATTATATTTCTATATGTGTATATGTTAGAAGAAACTTTGAATAATTATCAAAGTATCCTCTGTCAAATATATGAAGACAGTCTTGATCTATAATTTGGCTACCATGTGAGAGGGACCCTTTGTACTAAAACGATGATTAATGACCTGGTATGATAATACAGTGCTAAACTTCCTTCCAACACTAAAGTATTCACGGATCAAATTTTCGACGACCACTGTCGCCTTCTTCAGGATCAATAACAATATAGTGTGAATACAGTACAATAAAGAAATCATCACAACTTAGTCATTTATACATGGATTTTCATTAAATGTGAAGCTAAACTAGATAGTTTAGTTAACAAAGAAACGCAAACCAAATTAGGAAAATGTATCTATAGAATCAGCTTTAGTGTGACACTTGAAAATAGAAAAAGAGGGCCTCAACTGTATTGTCTTATTTAAGTTGTTCCAAATGGTTTAAGTTATCCTGAAAATTATGTGTCCGCGGATTACGGATCACACCACAATAAGGACGAAAACTGTATCATTCTGTAGTATCATTGGGTTTGGGATATCGTGTGGCAGTAGATTCGTAATACTGTTGGAATCAGTCTGTTATTGCTGTGTCATTATCATCAACAACGTAAAATTCGATGAGTAATTCTTTAATGAAGAGAATCGAACTACTACTAGTAACAAATTCGATACCAGGGTCAGATGCCATGCAGTTTGAGTAGACCATTGTCTACTGCCTGTATGTTGAAGACAGAATAAAAAGACGGGGTTTTCTGGGGCACGGCAGTCAGGACAGCAATATAGAACCATATCGGAGAGAACTTGTTTTCAGTTGAGACGAAGTGAGCAGAGCCAGCATCATATAGTCTCAGTCAGTCTGCCTCAGGAGACTCTCGTTCCCAGTTTACGGGAAGCCTTGTCTTGCGTCCTTTCCCTATTCCTGACGTGCTATTCAAACCCGAGTCGATAATGATTTGACACCAGTGTTACTTACTGTTATATTGAATACAGGAATAAAAGACTTGTTGGTTGTGATGCCATCTTGTATCGCGTCCATTCTTCTTACATGCTTTATTTCATTCAAGTTTGAAAATGTGGGCATCTTATTTTTTTGCCCATCTTGTTATCTTTCGCCCGCGCGCATTAATTTTGGAGTCTGCAGAGGATATCATTCATAAAAGTTACTTGCTGTGGCCTTACGTGCAAGAAGTGTTGTGTTCCTGAATATAGGTAGCGCTTCTACGGGTGGTCACAGTGTTACACGAGCTTCTCGTGTGGTGCCTAAAAACCTAATATTTCAATGTTAAATCGTGTTTTTAAGAGTCTTAAAGGCCATATCAGAGACAAATCTGCAGTACCGCTCACGGCCGCCGCGATAAAAGTGGCAAAGGCGACCGTCAAAAATCATGAACATCCATCCATGGCTTCAAGAGTTACGCCGTCTGCATCCACAGTCACTCCACCATAGCCAATCCGAAAATATAACCTTCGGTAGAAGGTAATATAAGATATATCAAGGCGTGTTTTGGACAAGAGTGGGGTGGAAATATAACACCAGAGACACAGCTATCACGCTTTCTTATCTTTGTTCCACAAAAAAATTAATCTATTATACAAAACGTCACCTACTATATCTACACTATGGTAAGGCATATTTGGTACATATCATGTATGTCCATGTTTGTTAAAAACAGGGGGTGGAAGTGTCGTTGGCCCAGTCAGGGAAGGTGTTGATGTCATAGATGGGCACGCCAAGGGTGTTGATCATGACCATGAGAACCAGCAGGCTTGTGGTGTTCATCAGGAGCCCAGTCTTCACCTATAGAGTAGAGTAGAGAAACTGTTATAGTTGTTAAGGGACTGACCGTGGATGAACGGTTAAAACCTGCAGTGAATTTTGTGAACAGTTTGGGTATAATGCTTTGGTCCCGATTGCGCCGGTGCCCGTGAGAAGAGGCTACATATTTTCCACATGAAACCCATCTATGGTCAAATTTCAATTCTGTCGGCCCATCCTCGATTTAAGCAACAACAACAACAAGAGTTCCATGACCTCATATCTCCATGAACAATTCTATTCACGCAAATGACTTATACATTTGCATAATATATGCTTGGCCATAAACACCTTTATCTAACTTACACATGTTGCAATATTGACAGTCCTGTTTATTTTCCAATTAGATGAATTATGGTGTTTTTGCATTGATTATGCAAAGTATGAATTTTTTTGCATAATTGGTATCTGTTGATGATCCACTTTCCATAAACTACATACGTCACATGTATTTGAGTCTGATAATGGAAAACACAGCAAATATAGATTATCCTCATTAGCTATGCAAATTAAGTCCCAATTAGCATAAGTTGCACTTCATTGTGAATATCTCTATCTAAGATACCTGTATACTAAATATCATGGAAATCCGTTGTTCCTTTGTTCAGTTATTCTCCTTAGAAGATTTTCACAAAAACGACCCTGCAGTTCCAGAGGAAGCTGCTAGGGGACCCAAACCTACACCACTTCTTTATCACATCACAAGCTATCTGCTACCCAAAAAATCAAGACCACAGCACGTCCAGGTCAAAAGATACAAAAATTGAAGTTCTGCTCCAGTACCAAGGTCACATACCAGGGGGCCCAAAATCGACCTTGAATTTCGGCTTCACAACACCTGCACACATACCAAATATTATTATAATCCATCAAGAGGTTCCTGAGTTATGCTGACTACAGTAGTCCGGAAACACAAACAGACAGACAAACAGACAAACAAACAGACAAACAGACAAACAGACACACCAAAAACAATATCTCCATTTTTCCTGGAGATAAAAACGAGCACCTACTTCTATTCCCGCTTGTTTGAGAGGAGCAGGAGTTGTCTACACGGGCTGACCTCAGGAGGTTACAACGTTCTGGTCTTTGAGCTGGGATAATAGGGGAGGGGAAAGAACGCGGTCCTTCCAGTCAGCCCCGAGAACTACATTAGGGCCCATTCGACCCAGGGCATTTTATGCTTCATCACATGCTTTATTCTGGAAGAAGATTCGATTCATAGATTGATAACTGAAATTCCTATTCAGTCAAAACTTTACCTCGTGTTTGTTTGAACTTGTTCATTAAAAAAAAGCTTCAATTGACCTGCAGGCCACTTTTCGTTGACGTCATAAGGTCAACAGGTCAGACAATATATACAACAAAACTAGAGTAAAGTATTTGTGCTACATATACTCCAGGTTTGCTGTTTGTTAAGCGATTACGGGGTCTTGTTATAGATATGAATTGGTATTGAATTTTTCTTCTTATTTGAGTTGAATTTGTGATAGTTGTGTGCCGATTTGTTAAAAATAGGGAGAACGCTGGCGACCCCAAAAAACACCCCTCCCAAAAAAATGGTATGGCGACCCTGTGACGTCACAATTCAAGATGGCGGCCACCACACATGTCAACGGATCCAACAAAGGTTAATTTTGCTACACAAACCTGTAAATACGGTTAACACCATTTAAAGTCCTAATAAATCTACACACATATTATTTACACATGCATGGTAACTGTTACAAAATAAAAGTGCAGAGTGCACAGTGGTGGTCATGAAACGTCTATTCGGTCATGCAGAATTAAATATTCTTGCCTCCATGGGATGCATGAAGAAGACATAACACACACTCACACACACACGTACACACACACACACACCAACACACACACACAGTCACACACACACACACACACAAACAGACACACACACACACACACATATGCTTTTTCCACGCATAACTAGAACATTCACACAAACACATTTTTTGGGCAGACCTATCGAAAGAAAATAATTGTATCCACTTACGTAAACGTATTAGCAGTCTATGATCGAAATAAAGATTGATATTTCTGTGTGATGACAAATGATAAGAACCTCTTCGCGTAATACAAAACAATAAATATAGCGACGAAGTAAGCTTGATTATACATGATGATACAATGTGTGGAGAAAGAATTATAACCTCACCAATGTGATACTAAAGATGATGGTTTATTTGATATTCCTCGTGATGGTACTCACTGATAGGACCACATACAAGTGCAGTGGTCTCTAAACAGTTTACAGAATTCAACTTTACTTGTCTAAAAAGATACAACGTGAATTTGATGATGAATTGTAAATCATACCAAGTCAGCTATCCCCACCAAAAGAATGATACGAACTTATTGCGGACCAAGCCATAAGAATGCGGTTACCTGATTATTAGGATGACTTAAAACAAGGCGAGTTACTGCATATATAGTGGCAATATGTATTATACGTATTGCTATCAATGATCAGGGAACGAAGTAGTGAAGAACATATGCGATTGACTTAGATATAATTTTGTGTGCTTAACAGGTGTTTTGAGATTCCACTATGCAATATACTCTATAAACGCCCTTACTCCCATTTTGAGATTTATTTATACAGTCGACGAAACACAAAACAATGAAATATTGATAAACCAATGGTGTTGTGTAGACATGAAGTAAAGGATCACATAACTATAGCAGACAACATACAACCAGATTACTAATAGAGTCATATTGTACATCATAACACATTTTTCTCCCCTTTGGTACACAGATTATAGTTCAATACTGCCTTCACGTGTGTAACAATTACTCCATATTCTAGAAGATTGCAGAAAAATTTAGATTAACAAAACTGACAGACGAAGAGAATATACTTTCTTGAAAGTTTCTTCTGTGTATGATATTTTACCTTAAACCAAAATGTGTAGTTAAAAACTCTACTTCAGATATCTTTCTTGCATGCCTCTCTTACAGGTCACTGATTTGCGTGACATGACTAGCTGCCGACCGCATCTCTTTATTTACAAGCGAGGATATCTACCTGTACCCTTACCCATTGAGTATCATGCCAAGTACCCATGCATACTTCGGCTTGGGTTTTTGTAGCGCTCTTCACGTAGGTGAAAATCCGTTCCTGGCCAGCGTGATGGTCGAGGTGGGTGAAACTAACATGAACGGCCGGTGCGTAAAGGAAAGCATGGCGGAAGCGGTGGATCTTGCAAATTTCGCGTTTTCCGGTGCCTGTGTTGAGACTGTGGGGCGGTGCACCAGTCTCTACGCGTCCGATTTCACCTGAAAGAATATTCAAAGATAAACTTTATTATACTGTACATTCATATCTTATCACGGGCTAAGTACAGGCATATGGATACAAAATACATATATAATGACACTGACAGGATTTCTAATACTAATCTAAAACAATGGTTCTAAAACTACTCTAATTCATAGGTTCGGCTTCTTCTCGTCTCTTTGTGATGTTAGAAATATAAGTTGAGATGAACTTGTTTAATATTGCATGGTCAAAATGCATAATAAAAATGAATTTCTCAATATTAGACATAAATTGAAAGTGTGGAAACGTTCCCTTAATGATCAAACAAAACATTTCTATTGTTGCTATATAAACTACAATCTACAATAATTGAATAAGTTAAGTAGGTTAGTAACTTCCTTTTTTAGAAAACCAATTGTGATATCAAGTACAGTTACAGCATTCAGTTATCTCTAACGCAGATAATTTCAGCACAGAGTTCAGTTTTGTTTGTCTGACAAAACTGGTGTAGACAACATTTTTTGTCAAACAATGAATGTAGCAATACAAGTTCAAGTATTTCAGTTGTAGAAAGGAAATAAAAAAGGTTTCTTCAGACGTAGGTCCAGTAACTTATTAATGGTCTTGTCCATCATTTCCTCGTTCCGGTAAGAAGGAAAAGAGAGAAAATCTTCAACCAATGTTTTAAAGAATAAGAGAAAAGCTTCAACCAATGTTTTAAAGAATAAGAGAAAAGCTTCAACCAATGTTTTAAAGAATAAGAGAAAAGCTTCAACCAATGTTTTAAAGAATAAGAGAAAAGCTTCAACCAATGTTTTAAAGAATAAGAGAAAAGCTTCAACCAATGTTTTAAAGAATAAGAGAAAAGCTTCAACCAATGTTCTAAAGAATAAGAAAAAATCTTCAACCAATGTTTTAAAGAATGTCTCTCGCTGAGCTAAAACCATGCCCACGGAAATACTATCTATGACATTTTGTGAATTTTGTGAATGCCGAAAACACAGCGCGTCACTTCTTAAAGGCACCCAGAGCATTTTATGAGGGTTGAAAACTGGAAATATTCTAGTTGCTGTAATCTTTATGAAATTGACATTTAATGCCACTGTTTACCACATTTGCGTGAGGATTTCTTATCAAAAGTGCTCAAAAGCGGCACAAAAATAAGCT
Source organism: Branchiostoma lanceolatum (assembly GCF_035083965.1). Classification (NCBI taxonomy): domain Eukaryota; kingdom Metazoa; phylum Chordata; class Leptocardii; order Amphioxiformes; family Branchiostomatidae; genus Branchiostoma; species Branchiostoma lanceolatum. The sequence continues at coordinate 4,323,157 of NC_089738.1, read as the reverse complement.
ACAAGGTGATCTTTTAGTTTCACGCGCCTAGTGTAAATAGACCGCTACCATATCCCCGCCCACCTCCGTCAAAACGTAGAAATGCAGAATTAAAACATTTAGTCACTCTCTCATTGGTCGAACCGCTATTATGATGGACAGTCAGGCTCAGTCTATTAGGGCTTGGATTTTCTAGCAGTTCTCACCACGACATCGTATCTTTGCTCCTTTATGTCGATATGTAATGGTATAGTGTTGTTGAAACTTAGGTGTAGCAATGACTGGAAATTCTTTAATTCAAGCCTCATAAAATGCTCTGGACACAATTACAGTGTACTCACAATGACGGACGTGTGGACCAACTGGGCCCGGGTCACCCTTCTCTCCCTGGATGCCACGGAAACCACGGTCACCCTTACGGCCGGCTGGGCCACGGGCACCCGGCAGGCCCCTGGAGCCAGTGGAGCCTTGGTAGCCTCGGTCACCTTTCTCCCCCTGGTGTAATGAAGAATTTAAAAAAGAACTAAGATGGCGAAAAGGTGTACAACAACAATCTTGCACCGCCGAGTGATATCACGCCACATCGAGTGAGCTCATTCAAAGGACTGTTTATCACTTGAACTCACCAGATCCAAGGAGGTTATATATAACCTCCTTGCAATTGCAAGATCTTATGTTACGGAAAAAGGGGCTTTTTTAAAACTTTTTTTTTACTTTCCCCTAAGTGGCCCTGCGGCTACACGACCGGTCCCCGGGATTCTTTTTTAACTCGAATTTAAAATCAACCCGGGACCCGGTAACAAACACACACCGTAAGGTAATCCTAAGAACACCGAGAGGCACACCCCACCCCCCCAACCCGTATCCGGCAGTACACAGGGACAATTCTGTGGCTTCGGGGCCCGGCCGGGGCTACACCCCTTACGGGCACCGGCGCAATTGTGACCATAGCATAAAGCATGTATCCTTTCTAGTACCCATTATATAACATTGATTCACCGTGAGGCCCTTGATATCCTAGATCTCTGGCGTGAAAACACAATATTCATCATTGTTCTGTCTTTGCGTATCGTTTCAAGCTTACCTTAAATCCTCGTGGTCCTCTTCTGCCTCTCGGCCCAATGTCTCCCTTGCACGCGGAGGGGTAGCACCCTGGAAATACAGGCAAAATGAGCGTCCAATGTGTAGATGTCGTGCCATAAGCAGCATTTTATAGAACTGTATTATTCTTATCATGACGATTAAATATCCTAGACCGGGAGCGTTAGATGTATTGCTGGATATATAATTCTGCAACTTTATAATTCTGTAGTTTTGTTTTGGTTTAAACTTTTTATTTCGTCTGCCACAAAAACTTACTAAGACTCCTCTTCGATCTGTTGTGCAGTACATCTTTCAGTCGCCAGGGAGTGTCCCTCATGTTGTCCAGATCACCTGTATCAACGTCACTGTCCGTCGACTCCAACTGCGAAATAGAAGTAGGAGTAAACATCGTTATCTACTCCAACCCTAGGCGGGCAACTGTTATACAGGTCAAAGTTCCAAACATATCTTCAAGATCTAGATGTAATGAAGATATTTGTTCCACCCGAGTTCATATCTATCGATAATTAATTCATGTTGGCGTCTTGTTTGTGTCTACTGATTCCAAGATTAACGCCTATTGCACACAGAATGTATTTACCAACGTTAGAAGAAGCTTGGAAACGCTACCATATGATTTGATACTGAAGTGGTAGTAAAAGTGCAAAATTAAAGTTACGACTTAATTGTACAAATATTCAAGGAAAGCTACTTTGCCATCAACTCTATGTTTCAAAATGTCTACAAGCACTAGTATTTTGCTTTTTTTCAGTGTTGTAGAAAAAGTACGAGTGAAGCTGTATAACAGAAAAAGTAATTGAACAAGCAACAGTCACCACGTCAACGGGGGCCATCTTTGTATCCTAACTCCGTTGAACAAATGGGGTTTCCTGAACGCTTAATAACACTGGCGACAGTTTCATGTCACCTTTCCTGACTGAAAGACTAAACGCGAAGGAGTGGCCGCGATTTTAAATTCGTCGTGAAGGGAGGGAGATGTTAAAAATCGCGGCCACTACACTAAGCCCTCCGACCGTAACCTCTGATTGGAGCATATTACCTGTCTACGTTCTTGGCATTATGTCAAGTGGGCGGAGTTAACAATTGACGAAAGTTCAAAACGTGAGAGGTCACAAATAATTATCTGTGCAAAGGCCTAGGAGTTGTCTTAAACGCGTTAGCGACAGTCACTGGTTCTGGTATAAATACAGTCATCAAACGGCAGGCGGATGGGCGGTTTGTTAGTTTGGTGGGTGAACAGGAGACTTCAAAAGTTAGGAATGTTTTTCATTGATCGATTGACTTATTGATAGATAGATTGATGGATGGATAGATGGATGGATAGGATAGGATAGATGGATGGATGGATAGATGAAGTTTTGTCTTTTGTTTAACCGGTCAAAAAGAACACATGAAATTTGACTGCGACATGCACGGTATCATTGTCCAACAAGACACCAGATATCTGAGCGTAGTCTGTGGCGGACTGGGGCTCTTAAATAGGTACTTGGCAATACGAAGAAACGGAGGGGAAGGATTCTTCCAGCAGAACTCAAGTCTAGCATAAAAACCTTAACAGTGACCACTAATTTCAACAACGAAATAAGTATTTACTAAGAAACACAAGGATTCTTACTTCAGTTCCTGCTGTCAAATCTTGTTCCTGAAGGGCCTCATCTTGGACGGTGTCTCCTGGTGTCTCGGAGTGAGTCTTGTCGTCTTCTCTTTCTTTCTTCAGCAAGTAGACCTGTTCCCTCAGGTACCGAATCTCTTCGCTCTGTAGGGTGACTTCGTCCAGGACCGTGTCCAGCACGACCCGGCGTTCCCTCAGCTCAGCCCCCTGCCACAGCACCAGGCAGACGGCAACCAGGAAAACACCGGCCGCGAAGAGCTGGATGACAGAGCCGCGACTGCTGTGGTCCCGACCGTGGCTGAGGAGCTTCTCTGGGATCATCTTCCTCTACAGATAAACTTTTACCGATCTGTGACAGAGACTAAGTGTTCAGATTAGGACAGGCGACGTTGGAGTACTGTTCTTGCACAAGTTTTCGGTCCTTTTTATACATTTTGTACCTCTTTTCCACCATAGAGGGTAGACGCCAGGGGAAAACCCGCGACGTAACCAAATAGATTTTCTATTGTACATTTTGCTATAAATATACAGCGATGTCACAATTAAACATAAGCTGCCCAATTTTCCCGGTATTCTGTCGTCATCATCCGTGACGTCGCGTTCACGTGATCATGCTGTCATCACCAAGCGTGCCCATTGGTTCAGAGTAAAGAGGAAAAAGCTGCCTATTTTTGTGTGGCCTTCAGCTGATGCCTGAGTAGTTTTGGCGGGGTTCACAAAACTCTCCACGTCACAGTTGGTTACCTGAGGTCAACACACGGTTCTCAACAAAGCCAGAGGGGTACCTTACCGAGAGTATTGCGGTTATCACAAAATATTATATAAGATATGAAATTTACACAAAATCTGCCCATTTTTAGTTGTATTCCTATTTTTTACCCCGTCATTTCAGACTGAGCTGGACACACCTGCCTGTGACAAGTCACGCACAAGTTATTCCTCTGTTAATGCCTGAAGGGCTGTTGAAACGTACCACTCTGTGACTAGCTCTTACGGTCACATGCGGTCAACTAAACGTTTCCTCCAAACGCCTCTGTCGTAGTTTTTAAAAACTCTCAATGTCACAGCTGGTCGTCTGATGTCAACACAAGATTCCAATGAACTGCTTGGTTCTGACCGAAGCAAGAGGTATACAAAATTTCCACGAAATCTTCTAATTTCACCTGTCTCTCTATCTATTCTTTTAATCCCAACCTGAGCTAGCTGGACATATCTGCCTGTGTCTGTGAGAAGTCGCGCATACTTCTGTTAATGCCTGAAGGCCTGTTTAATTGATGGTACTACTCTGTAGCTGGCTCTTTCGGTCACATGCGGTCATCTAAACGTTTCCTCCAAAAACGTCTGTCGTGGTCTATATAAGGTCAACACATTCAAGTTTCCCCAAAATCGCTCAATACTGACCACAGCGAGGAAAGGACCTTGCCGGGAGCATTATGGATATAACAAGATATCATAAATACACGAAATCTGCCTATTTCTACTTGTTTTCCTACCTGTTTCTACCCCATTCTTTCAGACTGAGCTGGACACACCTGCCTGTGACAAGTCACGCACAAGTTATCCTTCTGTTAGTGCCTGAAGGGCTGTTGAAATGTAGCACTCTGTAACTAGCTCTTACGGTCACATGCGGTCATCTAAACATTTCCCCTGTCGTGGTTTGCACCTGAGATCAACACATGTTTCCCCCGAACCACTCAGTTCTGACCAAAGCGATAAGAGTGCCGTACCGAGAGCATTGTGGATATGACAAGATATAATATGATATCAGATTTACACTGAAATCTGCCCATTTTTACTTGTATTCCTACTTGACACACCTGTCTGTGACAAGTCACGCATAATTTATCCTTTTGTTAATGCCTGAAGCGCTGTTCAATTGACGGTACCACCCTGTAACTATTTCGGTCACATGCGGTCATTTATTGAACGTTTCCTCCAAAAGCTTCTTTCGTGGTTTGCACAAACTCTCAAGGTTACATTCTGTCACCTGACGGGCTACGGTCAACACGATTTTCCTCCGAACCGCTTGGTTCTTACCGAGAGCATTGTGGATATACCGATATAATTGATATGATATCAGATTAACACAAAATCTGCCCATTGTTATTTGTATTCCAACCCCATTGTTTCAGACTGAGCTGGTCACCCCTCCTTTGTCTGTAACACGTCATACACAGGTGATCCTTCTGTTAATGCCTGAATGGCTGTTTAATTGTCGGCACTCTTTCGGTCACATGCGGTCATCTAAACGTGTCCTCCAAACGCCTGTATCGTAGTTTGCAATAACTCTCAAGGTCACATTTGGTCATCTGTTGAGGTCAACACGGGGGGCTTTTGACACACACATTCACACGCACACACACACACACACACGCACACACGGACAGACACATACAGGCACACACAAACATACAGACACACAAACACAGCCAAACACACGCACAAACACACGCACACAGACAAACACGCGCACACACACACATAAGCACACATGCTTATCCACACGTAACTAAAACATGCACATAAACACACGACCATGTTGTCCCTGTTGCCATTCAATATATTCATTTTCTTTGGCAAACCTATCAAAGGAAAAGAACAATTTTATCTACCTTGCATAAGAACCATAACCTTCAGTCTATAATTGCAGTTTGGATGATTATTCCTGTGTGATGACCAATAATAGAAACTTATTAATGTATCAGAAAACAATAATGATACCGATGAAGTGAACTCGATGATACATGGTAAAACAATGTCAGTGTGTGGAGAAAGAATGATAACTTCACCAATGTGATACTAAAGATAATGGTTTATTTGGTTTATTTGACATTCATGAAAAGGAACTTCTTCAGGGCTGTGGTAGAATCTGTGCTTTTGTATGGTTCTTCAGCGTGGACACTGACAAAGAAACTTGAGAACAAGCTTGATGGAACCTACACCCGCATGCTTCGAGCTGTGCTCAATAAATCCTGGAAACAACACCCCACTAAAGCGGAACTGTATGGAACATTACCATCCCTATCGTCAACCATACGAGAGAGAAGGGTACGGTTTGCAGGACACAGCTACAGAAACAAAGAAGAGCTAGTAAGCGAACTCCTACTCTGGGCGCCAACTCATGGGCATTCCTCAGTCGGGCGACCCCGAAGGACCTACATAGACCAACTTGCTGGGGATGTAGGAGCGAGGTCTGAACATCTTGACCAACTTATGGCGGACCGTGTTGCCTGGAGGGAAAGAGCAACCCTAGTCCGGGCAAGCTGCCCGATATGATGATGATGATGACATTCACGATATCACGATGTTACACACTAATAGGACCACATACATGTGCAATGGCCTCTGAACAGTTTAGAGGATTCAACTTTAGTTATCTAAAAAGATACGAAGTGAACTTGATAATGAATTGTAAATTATACCAAGTCAGCGATCCCCACCAACAGAATGATACGGATTTATTGCGGAGCAAGCCATGAGAATGCGGTAACCTGAATATCAGGATAACTTTAATAACACAAGATGGCAATATGTATTGCAAATGCTGCTATCAATGATCAGAACACTTAGGAGTGGAGAACACATGCTATTGTCTTAGAAATAACGTTAGCTTTGCATTCTTGACAAGGGTATTGAGATTGCACTATACAATAAACTCTATAGATACTCGAAGATTTACACAGTGAACCAAACACAAAACAATGAGATCTTGACAAACCATTGATGTTGGGTAAACATGAAGCGAAAGATCGCAATTACAAAACCATGGCAGACAACAAACAGTCAGATTACTGATGGGGTTATAACACATCATAACATAACTAACATCATAACACATAATTCCCCCCTTTGGTACACTGATAAAAATATCAATACTGCCTTCACATGTATAACAATAGCACCATATTCTAAAAGATTACAAAGAAATTAGATGAACAAAACATGCAAATGAAAAGAGCATACTTTTTTCTTTCTTTTGACGAATGTATGCATATCTAACCTTATACCAAAATGTGTTATCAAAACCTCTACTTCAGATATCTTTCTTGTACGAAAATTGAAATGTCACTTTGTTGACAGGACTAGAGCTAAAGATCGTATCTCTTTATTTACAAGCAAGGATATCTACCTGTACCCTAACCCATTGAGTATCATGCCAAGTACCCATGCATACTTCGGCTTGGGTTTTTGTGGCGCTCTTCACGTACGTGAAAATTCGTTCCTGGCCAGCGTGATGGTCGAGGTGGGTGAAACTAACATGAACGGCCGGTGCGTAAAGGAACGGATGGCGGAAGCGGTGGATCTTGCAAATTTCGCGTTTTCCGGTGCCTGTGTTGAGACTGTGGGGCGGTGCACCAGTCTCTACGCGTCCGATTTCGCCTGAAAGAATATTCAATGATAACCTTTATTGTACATTCATTCAAGTACAGGCATATGGATACAAAATAAATATATAATGACAATGACAGGATTTCTAATGCTAAATTAAATCTAAAACAATGGTTCTAAAACTACTGTAATTCATAGGTTCGGCTTCTTCTCGTCTCTTTGTGATGTTATAAATATAAGTTGAGATGGACTTGTTTAATATTGCATGGTCAAAACGCATCATGAAAATGAATGTCTAAATATTAGACATAAATTGAAAGTGTGGAAACGTTCTCACAATATAATCAAACTAAACATTTCTTTCGTTGCTATATAAACTACAATCTACAATAAATGAATGAGTTAAGTAGGTTAGTAACTTCCTTTTTTCTCAGAAAGCCAATTGTGTTAACAAGTACAGTTACAGAAATCAGTTATCTCTAAAGTAGATAATTTCAGCAGAGTTTAGTGTTGTTTTTCTGACCAAACTGGTGCAGATAACATTTTTGTCAAACAATGAATGTAGCAATACAAGTTCAAGTATTTCAGTTGCAGTAAGGAAATAAAAAAAGGTTTCTTCAGACTTAGGTCCAGGAACTTATTAATGGTCTTGTCAATCATTTCCTCGTTCCGGTAAAAAGAAAAAAAGAGAAAATCTTCAACCAATGTTTTAAACAATAAGAGAAAAGCTTCAGCCAATGTTTTAAAGAATAAGAGAAAAGCTTCAACCAATGTTTTAAAGAATAAGAGAAAAGCTTCAGCCAATGTTTTAAAGAATAAGAGAAAAGCTTCAACCAATGTTTTAAAGAATAAGAGAAAAGCTTCTACCAATGTTTTAAAGAATAAGAGAAAAGCTTCTACCAATGTTTAAAGAATAAGAGAAAAGCTTCAGCCAATGTTTTAAAGAATAAGAGAAAAGCTTCAACCAATGTTTTAAAGAATAAGAGAAAAGCTTCAGCCAATGTTTTAAAGAATAAGAGAAAAGCTTCAGCCAATGTTTTAAAGAATAAGAGAAAAGCTTCAGCCAATGTTTTAAAGAATAAGAGAAAAGCTTCAACCAATGTTTTAAAGAATAAGAGAAAAGCTTCAGCCAATGTTTTAAAGAATAAGAGAAAAGCTTCAGCCAATGTTTTAAAGAATAAGAGAAAAGCTTCAACCAATGTTTTAAAGAATAAGAGAAAAGCTTCAGCCAATGTTTTAAACAATAAGAGAAAAGCTTCAACCAATGTTTTAAAGAATAAGAGAAAAGCTTCAGCCAATGTTTTAAACAATAAGAGAAAAGCTTCAACCAATGTTTTAAAGAATAAGAGAAAAGCTTCAGCCAATGTTTTAAAGAATAAGAGAAAAGCTTCAGCCAATGTTTTAAAGAATAAGAGAAAAGCTTCAACCAATGTTTTAAAGAATAAGAGAAAAGCTTCAACCAATGTTTTAAAGAATAAGAGAAAAGCTTCAGCCAATGTTTTAAACAATAAGAGAAAAGCTTCAGCCAATGTTTTAAAGAATAAGAGAAAAGCTTCAACCAATGTTTTAAAGAATAAGAGAAAAGCTTCAGCCAATGTTTTAAACAATAAGAGAAAAGCTTCAGCCAATGTTTTAAAGAATAAGAGAAAAGCTTCAACCAATGTTTTAAAGAATAAGAGAAAAGCTTCAGCCAATGTTTTAAAGAATAAGAGAAAAGCTTCAGCCAATGTTTTAAAGAATAAGAGAAAAGCTTCAACCAATGTTTTAAAGAATAAGAGAAAAGCTTCAGCCAATGTTTTAAAGAATAAGAGAAAAGCTTCTACCAATGTTTTAAAGAATAAGAGAAAAGCTTCAGCCAATGTTTTAAAGAATAAGAGAAAAGCTTCAGCCAATGTTTTAAAGAATAAGAGAAAAGCTTCAGCCAATGTTTTAAAGAATAAGAGAAAAGCTTCAGCCAATGTTTTAAAGAATAAGAGAAAAGCTTCAGCCAATGTTTTAAAGAATAAGAGAAAAGCTTCAACCAATGTTTTAAAGAATAAGAGAAAAGCTTCAGCCAATGTTTTAAAGAATAAGAGAAAAGCTTCAACCAATGTTTTAAAGAATAAGAGAAAAGCTTCAGCCAATGTTTTAAAGAATAAGAGAAAAGCTTCAACCAATGTTTTAAAGAATAAGAGAAAAGCTTCAGCCAATGTTTTAAAGAATAAGAAAAAGCTTCAACCAATGTTTTAAAGAATAAGAGAAAAGCTTCAGCCAATGTTTTAAAGAATAAGAGAAAAGCTTCAGCAAATGTTTTAAAGAATAAGAGAAAAGCTTCAGCCAATGTTTTAAAGAATAAGAGAAAAGCTTCAGCCAATGTTTTAAAGAATAAGAGAAAAGCTTCAACCAATGTTTTAAAGAATAAGAGAAAAGCTTCAGCCAATGTTTTAAACAATAAGAGAAAAGCTTCAGCCAATGTTTTAAAGAATAAGAGAAAAGCTTCAACCAATGTTTTAAAGAATAAGAGAAAAGCTTCAGCCAATGTTTTAAAGAATAAGAGAAAAGCTTCAACCAATGTTTTTAAGAATAAGAGAAAAGCTTCAGCCAATGTTTTAAAGAATAAGAGAAAAGCTTCAACCAATGTTTTAAAGAATAAGAGAAAAGCTTCAGCCAATGTTTTAAAGAATAAGAGAAAAGCTTCAACCAATGTTTTAAAGAATAAGAGAAAAGCTTCAACCAATGTTTTAAAGAATAAGAGAAAAGCTTCAGCCAATGTTTTAAAGAATAAGAGAAAAGCTTCAACCAATGTTTTAAAGAATAAGAGAAAAGCTTCAACCAATGTTTTAAAGAATAAGAGAAAAGCTTCAGCCAATGTTTTAAAGAATAAGAGAAAAGCTTCAACCAATGTTTTAAAGAATAAGAGAAAAGCTTCAGCCAATGTTTTAAAGAATAAGAGAAAAGCTTCAACCAATGTTTTAAAGAATAAGAGAAAAGCTTCAGCCAATGTTTTAAAGAATAAGAGAAAAGCTTCAACCAATGTTTTAAAGAATAAGAGAAAAGCTTCAGCCAATGTTTTAAAGAATAAGAGAAAAGCTTCTACCAATGTTTTAAAGAATAAGAGAAAAGCTTCAGCCAATGTTTTAAAGAATAAGAGAAAAGCTTCAGCCAATGTTTTAAAGAATAAGAGAAAAGCTTCAACCAATGTTTTAAAGAATAAGAGAAAAGCTTCAGCCAATGTTTTAAAGAATAAGAGAAAAGCTTCAGCCAATGTTTTAAAGAATAAGAGAAAAGCTTCTACCAATGTTTTAAAGAATAAGAGAAAAGCTTCAACCAATGTTTTAAAGAATAAGAGAAAAGCTTCAACCAATGTTTTAAAGAATAAGAGAAAAGCTTCAACCAATGTTTTAAAGAATAAGAGAAAAGCTTCAACCAATGTTTTAAAGAATAAGAGAAAAGCTTCAACCAATGTTTTAAAGAATAAGAGAAAAGCTTCAACCAATGTTTTAAAGAATAAGAGAAAAGCTTCAACCAATGTTTTAAAGAATAAGAGAAAAGCTTCAACCAATGTTTTAAAGAATAAGAGAAAAGCTTCAACCAATGTTTTAAAGAATAAGAGAAAAGCTTCAACCAATGTTTTAAAGAATAAGAGAAAAGCTTCAACCAATCTTTTAAAGAATGTCTCTCGCTGTGATAAAACCATGGCCACGGAAATACTATCTATGAAATTTTGTGAATTTTGTGAACGCCACAAACGCACCGCGTCACTTCTTAACAAATATGACGGAAATTCATACCGCCAGTTACAGTGTACTCACAATGCCGGACGTGTGGACCAACTGTGCCCGGGTCACCCTTCTCTCCCTGGATGCCACGGAAACCACGGCCACCCTTACGGCCGGCTGGACCTCGGGCACCCGGCAGTCCCCTGGCGCCAGTAGAACCTTGGTAGCCTCGGTCACCTTTCTCCCCCTGGTGTAATGAAGAATGAAAAAAGAACTAAGATGGCGAAAAGATGTACAACAACAATCTTGCACCGCGCAGTGATATCACGCCACATCGAGTGAGCTCATTCAAAGGACTGTTTAGCACTTGCACGATGGTCAAAAACCGGTCCAAAAATTCCCACTTGTAGGACATGAATATTGATGATTTGAAAATGCCAATCACGCTTATCACCACTGGCAACTGTCCGTGATTGGTTGACGTCTTTACAGTCGGACCGCAGCAATGTTTACCTTTCTATATCCCCCCTGTTGCTTTTTTCCGCGAACCGTCCTATTCATATGCGTACCTTCAGTCAGTCTCAATTGTTCCTACATAACACATTTTAACAATACCAAGTGTGGGCATGATTATTTCCAGCATACTTTCGTTCATCTAGTGGTCAAAATTCCCATGTACAAGTAATCCTAAGCTGGCGCGTGGCTGACAAAATCGGAGGGTTTGTAGTTTTGAAGGCCAAGCCGCAAAATAATGATTAAAGATGGCGCCAGCGGGAACAGACTACTGTAATATGGGTCGAAGTTTAGCTGTAAGCATGATTGTTTTCTTTATAAAATTGTAAAATATGCCCACGTATTTGCTGTTACAGGATTTTTTTTATGAATGTATAATAATTTGAAAACATTTGACTTCATTACGAACCAAAACTGAGGCGTGTGTGTTTCTCTCCAACAAACTGGTTGCCCATCCTAAGAATGAAATATCCCAAGCGGGAGTTTGAATATTTGTAAAAACTGTACCAAGCCACTTTTCGGCCAGAAACTTTTCACAGACAACGGTCATCAAAGCAAAATAATTCTAAAGACTTGTCGAATATCTTGTACAGGGACTGAACACATTGAATTCAAGGCAAGAGAGACCATTCAAAACCCCACGATGTTTACTTGTTTTCGTTGAAAATTTTTCATCAGAAATAACAAGAGTAGTACTTACTTGCTTCCATAGTGACAGCCTCAAGTCAAGTACACATGGAAAAAAATTATGGGCTCCATCACAAGAAGAGCACAGATCAGGAAACATAACGTTTAACTAAAAATCAGAAACAAAATTTTGATTTTAGTGTGATACAAAATGTAATGGTCTTGATGGAACCCAAGCTTATAATTTGTCTGTACATGTAGGTTACTTATTAAATTGTTTTAGCCTTGTCCAGTACCTTCCAAGAATTACTGGTGTACTGGAAAAATATGCTCGCCATCGTGTTTGAACTGAAATAATTGACCGCTGTTTGAAAATATTCCCGTTCAAAAATGGTCGCCAGCCATTTCTTTTGTTCTTCCTGAGCTTGGCTTGGAATCAAGACACCCGTGAAGTAAAATCAAAACGCTAATATGTTCAGACACAGCTTGGAAGGATTTTTCCATCGGTGCTCAATTTGTCGACCTAGCTTTCATTCAAGTAAAGATAATCAGGAGCTGGCGTTTGTACTTTTCCGAAAAGGTTCTTTGTAACAAATTGCCGACGCCTGAAGTTGTTGACAAGGGATACGTCATTTTGTCCCAGCATGGGTAAACAAGAAACACAGACACCTTTATTTTCAGAACATATATGTTACCACGCAAAACATTATTTGATATCTGTTCCTTTCGTTAAGATATTCTTCTGTAATGAATAACTTGACATGATATGTTGTTAAATGTAGAGTTCAAACACACAGCCCTCAAGATTCCCACCTACATTACAGTAGACTGTCCCAATAACTCGATATGACGCCGCCGCCATTTTGGATGCCCGGCCGCCCAAAAATCCAAACCAAACATTTTTTTCATGATTTCCCGCCAGTTATCAATAGAAAGAAACATCGTCATACCCTCGTCATCGGCAACATTTGGGTCGTTTAGAACGGTCGCAAATCAAGTTTGTCACGGTCGCAATAGGCAAACTGTGACGACTCGGACAAGACGCTAACATTCTTGTGTTAGCGGGAGAAAATTAGGATCGAAAAAGAAACGGTCATCTTGAGCCAAGGGGTGTCTTGTAGACCCGGTCGTTAATCAATACTATGTTTGACTGTATTAATAATTTGTGTTCGGGTTAACAGTCTCACAATGATACCTGCAGGCCTTGTAAGAGAACAACGAATGCGAAATAAAGAAATGCCTAGGAATGTAGGATAGAAACACAAGCTCAGCAAGTATATGATATAATTCAACATCCGGAATCGTTACCCAAGGAAATGAAATCACTGGAAGATACGAGGAAAATAGGGTCGCCCAGAACTTAGGCTTGAACTTTCGGGACCAGAATACAGGGTACACACGCTGAGCGATCGCAGAATTCACAAGTTGAAAATCGCGCTCAAAGCGCAGGTAACAAAGGCGCAATTTGCATGAAAGCGTGCTCGCAGACAATGGGGCGCTAATAAGGCTCTGTGATCCAGGCCGACAGAACTCATTATAACTCAACATCATGTTGTAGTACCGCGTGGAAACTACAACATAAGGGTAAACCTCATATCTTGTCCAATATCTTCAAAAATGCATGGTAGCTTTTGACAAAAATGACACCGATCGAAAGAACAACATATAGCCGCCATGTTGGCTCATTTGCATGCCATCCATAATCGGCTATCTGGAACTGTGGGAGAAAACGTACCAGAAAATTGTCAAAATGAGTTAAAAATGCAAAGACATCAAACGTATTCGGTTTAGACCTAATTTAAGGACCTACATTGTATTAATCAAGGCTTTAACCGATGATTGATATATATTTCTAAGAACATTACCTTGTTTTAAGGTCAAAGTTTATTGACCGGAGGTGACTCTTTAACTTAGCTTAAACGCCCAGGGACGCGGTAAATTTTCAATTGTCATTTCCTACCTTCTACACATTTGTAAAGCTGATAAATCGTATTTGCGACTGCTTCTTTTTGTTTTATACTGTAACCATCGAATCGGGCATTAAACTTGGGTGTTTTTTACATCATATCTATGATCTTTTATGCACTGCCGTGTAGGCTCTGTGACCCAGCGGGTGGGTGGAGTACTAAACAATGGGCCCTGAGAACAAACAGCTAGCGTTTAGACCATCGTGTTGAACTCACCAGATCCAAGGAGGTTACGGGCTTTTTAAAAACTTTTTTTTACTTAAGTTGCCCTGCGGCTACTGGGCTATTTTTGTGCACGACCGGTCCTGGACATTCTTTTTGAACTCGAATTTAAAATCAACCCGGGACCCGGTAACAGACACCGTAAGGTAATTCTGAGAACACCGAGAGCCCCCCCCCCCAACCCGTATCCGGCAGTACACAGGGACAATTCTGTGGCTTCGGGGCCCGGCCGGGGCTACACCCCCTACGGGCACCCGGCGCAATTGTGACCGTAGCATAAAGCATGTATCCTTTCTAGTACCCATTACATAACATTGATTCACAGTGAGGCCCTTGATATCCTAGATCTCTGGCGTGAAAACACAATCTTCATCATTGTTCTATCTTTGCGTATCATTTCAAGCTTACCTTAAATCCTCGTGGTCCTCTCCTGCCTCTCGGCCCAATGTCTCCCTTACACGCGGATGGGTAGCACCCTGGAAATACAGGCAAAATGAGCGTCCAATGTGTAGATGTCGTGCCATAAGCAGCATTCTATAGAACTGTATTATTCCTATCATGACGATTAAATATCCTAGACCGGGAGCGTTAGATGTATTGCTGGATATATAATTCTGCAACTTTATAATTCTGTAGTTTTGTTTTGGTTTAAACTTTTTATTTCGTCTGCCACAAAAACTTACGAATACTCCTCTTCGATCTGCTGTGCAGTACATCTTTCAGTCGCCAGGGAGTGTCCCCCATGTCGTCCAGATCACCTGTATCAACGTCACTGTCCGTCGACTCCGACTGCGAAATAGAAGTAGGAGTAAACATCGTTATCTACTCCACCCCTAGGCGGGCAACTGTTATACAGGTCAAAGTTCCAAACATATCTTCAAGATCTAGATGTAATGAAGATATTTGTTCCACCCGAGTTCATATCTATCGATAGTTAATTCATGTTGGCGTCATGTTTGTGTCTACTGATTCCAAGATTAACGCCTATTGCATACAGAATGTATTTACCAACGTTAGAAGAAGCTTGGAAACGCTACCATATGATTTGATACTGAAGTGGTAGTAAAAGTGCAAAATCAAAGTTACGACTTAATTGTATAAATATTCAAGAAAAGCTACTTTGCCATCAACTCTATGTTTCAAAATGTCTACAAGCACTAGTATTTTGCTTTTTTTCAGTGTTGTAGAAAAAGTACGAGTGAAGCTGTATAACAGAAAAAGTAATTGAACAAGCAACAGTCACCACGTCAACGGGAGCCATCTTTGTATCCTAACTCCGTTGAAAAAATGGGGTTTCCTGAACGCTTGATAACACTGGCGACAGTTTCATGTCACCTTTCCTGACTGAAAGACTAAACACGAAGGAGTGGCTGCGATTTTAAATTCAACGTGAAGGGAGGGAGATGTTAAAAATCGCGGCCACTACACTGAGCCCTCCGACCGAAACCTCTGCTTGGAGCATATTACAGATCTACGTACTTGGCATCATGCCAAGTGGGCGGAGTTTACGTTTGAGGAAAGTTCAAAACATGAGAGGTCACAAATAATTATCAGTGCAAAGGAGTTGTCTTAAACGCGTTAGCGACAGTCACTGGTTCTGGTATAAACACAGTCATTAAACGGCAGGCGGACGGGCGATTTATTAGTTTGGTGGGTGAACAGGATACTTCAAAAGTTATGAACGTTTTTCATTGATCGATTGACTTATCAATAGATAGATTGATGGATGGATGAATAGATAGGATTAATGGATGGATGGATGGATGGATGGATAAAGTTTTGTCTTTTATTTAACCGGTCAAAAAGAACACATGAAATCTGACTGCGGCATGCACGGTATCATTGTCCAACAAGACACCAGATATGGATATCTGAGCGTAGTCTGTGGCGGACTAGGGCTCTTAAACCTCTTAAAGGTGCTTGGCAATACGAAAAAAACGGAGGGGAAGGATTCTTCAAGCAGAACTGAAGTCTAGCACAAAAACCTTAATGGTGGCCACAAATTGCAACAACTAAATACAAAGAAACAAATGGGTTCTTACTTCAGTTCCTGCTGTCAAATCTCGTTCCTGAAAGGCCTCGTCTTGGACGGTATCTTCTGGTGTCTCTGAGTGAGTCATGTCGTCTTCTCTGTCTTTCTTCAGCAAGTAGACCTGTTCTCTCAGGTACCGAATCTCTTCGCTCTGTAGGGTGACTTCGTCCAGGACCGTGTCCAGCACGACCCGGCGTTCCCTCAGCTCAGCCCCCTGCCACAGCACCAGGCAGACGGCAACCAGGAAAACACCGGCCGCGAAGAGCTGGATGACAGAGCCGCGACTGCTGTGGTCCCGACCGTGGCTGAGGAGCTTCTCTGGGATCATCTTCCTCTACAGTGATAAACTTTTACCGATCTGTGACGGAGACTAAGTGTTCAGATCGGGACAGGCAACGTTGAAGTACTGTTCTTGCACAAGTTTTCGGTCCCTTTTATACACTTTTACACCTCTTTTCCGCCATAGAAGGTAGACGCCAGGGGAAAACCCGCGACGTAACCAAATAGATTTTCTATTGTACATTTTGCTATAAATATACAGCGATGTCACAATCAAACATGAGCTGCCCAATTTTCCCGGTATTCTGTCGTAATTATTCGTGACGTCACGTTCACGTGATCATGCTGTCATCACCAAACGTGCCCATTGGTTCAGAGTAAAGAGGAAAAAGCTGCCTATTTTTGTGTGGCCTTCAGCTGATGCCCGAGGAGTTTTGGCGGGGTTCACAAAACTCTCCACGTCACAGTTGGTTACCTGAGGTCAACACATGTTAATTTCCTCCTAACCGCTCGGTTCTGAACAAAGCGAGAGGGGTACCTTACCGAGAGTATTGTGGATATCACAAAATAATATTAGATATGAAATTTACGCAAAATCTGCCCATTTTTAGCTGCATTCCTGTTTTTTACCCCGTCATTTCAGACATAGCTGGACACACCTGTCTGTGACAAGTCACGCACAAGTTGTCCTTCTGTTCATGCCTGAAGGGCTGTTGAAATGTACCACTCTGTAACTAGCTCTTACGGTCACATGCGGTCAACTTAACGTTTCCTCCAAACGTCCTCTGTCGTGGTTTGTAAAAAAAATCTGCAACGTCACAAGGGTTGGTCACCTGATGAGGTCAATGCAAGTTTCCTCCAAAGCACTTGGTTTTGACCAAAGCGAGAACGGTACCTTCTCGATAGCATTCTGGATATACTTATATATGATAGGAGGCGAGATTTACACGAAATCTTCCCATTTTACCTTTCTTTCTCTCTGTTTTTATTTAAAATCCCAATCTGAGCTGGACACATCTGTCTGTGTGTGTGAGAAGTCACGTACAAGTTATCTTTTTGTTAATGCCTGAAGGGCTGTTGAAATGATCCACTCTGTAACTAGCTCTTACGGTCACATGAGGTCAACTAAACGTTTCCTCCAAACGCCTCTGTCGTGGTTTTCAAAAACTCTCCACGCCACATGTAGTTGGTCACCTGATGAGGTCAACACAAGTTTCCACCGAACTGCTATGTTCTGACCAAAGCGAGAATAGTATCTTACTAAGAGCACTGTGGATATGACGAAATATGATATCAGATTTACACAAAATCTTCCCATTCTTACTTCTATTTCAACCCCATTGTTTCAGACTGAGCTGGACACACCTGCCTGTGACAAGTCACGCACAAGTTATCCTTTTTGTTAATGCCTGAAGGGCTGTTGAAATGTACCACTCTGTAATTAGCTCTTACGGTCACATGCGGTCAACTTAACGTTTCCTCCAAACGTCTCTGTCGTGGTTTTAAAGAAAAAACTGCAACGTCACAAGGGTTGGTCACCTGATGAGGTCAACACAAGTTTTCTCCAAACCACTTGGTTTTGACCAAAGCGAGAACCGTACCTTCCCGATAGCAGTCTGGATATGGTAATATATAATATGAGGCGAGATTTACACGAAATCTTCCTTTAAACTGTCTTCCTATCTGTTTTTTAATCCCAACCTGAACTGGACACATCTGTCTGTGTCTGTGACAAGTTACGCACCAGTTATCCTTCTGTCAATGCCTGATCATGAAGGGAAATGTTCCACTCTGTAACTAGCTCTTGCGGTCACATGCGGTCATCTAAACATTTCCTCTGTCGTGGTTTGCACCTGAGATCAACACATGTTTCCCCGAACCACTCAGTTCTGACCAAAGCGATAAGAGTGCCGTACCGAGAGCATTGTGGATATGACAAGATATAATATGATATCAGATTTACACTGAAATCTGCCCATTTTTACTTGTATTCCTACTTGACACACCTGTCTGTGACAAGTCACGCATAATCTATCCTTTTGTTAATGCCTCAAGCGCTGTTTAATTGACGGTACCACCCTGTAACTATTTCGGTCACATGCGGTCATTTATTGAACGTTTCCTCCAAAAGCTTCTTTCGTGGTTTGCACAAACTCTCAAGGTTACATTTTGTCACCTGACGAGCGACGGTCAACACGATTTTCCTCCGAACCGCTTGGTTCTTACTGAGAGCATTGTGGATATACCGATATATATGATATGATATCAAATTAACACAAAATCTGCCCATTGTTATTTGTATTCCAACCCCGTTGTTTCAGACTGAGCGGGTCACCCCTCCTTTGTCTGTAACACGTCATACACAGGTTATCCTTCTGTTAATGCCTGAATGGCTGTTTAATTGTCGGCACTCTTTCGGTCACATGCGGTCATCTAAACGTGTCCTCCAAACGCCTGTATCGTAATTTGCAATAACTCTCAAGGTCGCATTTAGTCATCTGTTGAGGTCAACACGGGGGGCTTTTGACACACACATTCACACGCACACACACACACACACACACGGACAGACACATACAGGCACACACAAACATACGGACACACAAACACAGCCAAACACACGCACAAACACACGCACACAGACAAACACGCGCACACACACACATAAGCACACATGCTTATCCACACATAACTAAAACATGCACATAAACACACGACCATGTTGTCCCTGTTGCCATTCAATATATTCATTTTCTTTGATTTGGCAAACCTATCAAAGGAAAAGAACAATTTTATCTACCTTGCATAAGACCCATAACCTTCAGTCTATAATTGCAGTTTGGATGATTATTCCTGTGTGATGACCAATAATAGAAACTTATTAATGTATCAGAAAACAATAATGATACCGATGAAGTGAACTCGATGATACATGGTAAAACACTGTCAGTGTGTGGAGAAAGAATGATAACTTCACCGATGTGATACTAAAGATAATGGTTTATTTGACATTCACGATATCACGATGGTACACACTGTTAGGACCACATACATGTGCAATGGCCTCTGAACAGTTTAGAGGATTCAACTTTAGTTATCTAAAAAGATACGAAGTGAACTTGATAATGAATTGTAAATTATACCAAGTCAGCGATCCCCACCAAAAGAATGATACGAATTTATTGCGGAGCAAGCCATGAGAATGCGGTAACCTGAATATCAGGGTGACTTTAATAACACAAGATGGCAATATGTATTGCAAATGTTGCTATCAATGATCAGAACACTTAGGACTGGAGAACATATGCTATTGTCTTAGAAATAACGTTAGCTTTGCATTCTTGACAAGGTTATTGAGATTGCACTATACAATAAACTCTATAGAAACTCTTACTCAGATTTACAAAGTGAACCAAACACAAAACAATGAGATCTTGACAAACCATTGATGTTGGGTTAACATGAAGCAAAAGATCGCAATTGCAAAACCATGGCAGACAACAAACAGTCAGATTACTAATGGGGTCATAACACATCATAACATAACTAACATCATAACACATAATTCCCCCCTTTAGTACACTGATAAGAATATCAATACTGCCTTCACATGTATAACAATAGCACCATATTCTAAAAGATTACAAAGAAATTAGATGAACAAAACATGCAAATGAAAAGAGCATACTTTTTTCATTTCTTTTGACATATGTATGATATCTAACCTTATACCAAAATGTGTTATTAAAACCTCTACTTCAGATATCTTTCTTGTACGAAAATTGAGACATGTCACTGATATTTGTCTCTAGCTGAAGACCCTATCTCTTCATTTACAAGCAAGGATATCTACCTGTACCCTAACCCATTGAGTATCATGCCAAGTACCCATGCATACTTCGGCTTGGGTTTTTGTAGCGCTCTTCACGTACGTGAAAATCCGTTCCTGGCCAGCGTGATGGTCGAGGTGGGTGAAACTAACATGAACGGTCGGTGCGTAAAGGAAAGCATGGCGGAAGCGGTGGATCTTGCAAATTTCGCGTTTTCCGGTGCCTGTGTTGAGACTGTGGGGCGGTGCACCAGTCTCTACGCGTCCGATTTCACCTGAAAGAATATTCAAAGATAAACTTTATTATACTGTACATTCATATCTTATCACGGGCTAAGTGCAGGCATATGGATACAAAATACATATATAATGACACTGACAGGACTTCTAATACTAATCTAAAACAATGGTTCTATAACTACTCTAATTCATAGGGTCGGCTTCTTCTCGTCTCTTTGTGATGTTAGAAATATAAGTTGAGATGGACTTGTTTAATGGTCAAAACGCATAATGAAAATGAATTTCTAAATATTAGACATAAATTGAAAGTGTGGAAACGTTCCCATCATGTAATCAAACAAAATAAATGAATAAGTTAAGTAGGTTAGTAACTTCCTTTTTTTTAGAAAGCCAATTGTGTTTACAAGTACAGTTACAGCATTCAGTTATCTCTAACGCAGATAATTTCAGCAGAGTTCATTTTTTTTTGTCTTACCAAACTGGTGTAGATAACATTTTTGTCAAACAATGAATATAGCAATACAAGTATTTCAGTTGTAGAAAGAAAAGAAAAAAGGTTTCTTCAGACGTAGGTCCAGTAACTTATTAATGGTCTTGTCCATCATTTCCTCGTTCCGGTAAGAAGAAAAAAAGAGAAAAGCTTCAACCAAAGCTTCAGCCAATGTTTTAAAGAATGCCTCTCGCTGTGCTAAAACCATGCACACGGAAATACTATCTATGAAATGTTGTGAATTCTGTGAATGCCGAAAACGCAACACGTCACTTCTTAACAAATATGATGGAAAGTCAGTGTACTCACAATGCCGGACGTGTGGACCAACTGGGCCCGGGTCACCCTTCTCTCCCTGGATGCCACGGAAACCACGGTCACCCTTACGGCCGGCTGGGCCACGGGCACCCGGCAGTCCCCTGAGACCAGTGGAGCCTTGGTAGCCTCGGTCACCTTTCTCCCCCTGGTGTTATGAAGAATAAAAAAAAAGAAGTAAGATGGCGAAAAGATGTACAACAACAGTCTTGCACCGCCGAGTGATGTCACGCCACATCGGGTGAGCTCATTCAACGGACAAAGCCCCGTGGGACAACCTTCGGCTACCGGGCTTATTTTGTGCACGACCGGTCCTCGGGATTCTTTTTTAACTCGAATTTAAAATCAACCCGGGACCCGGTAACAAACAGACACCGTAAGGTAATCCTGAGAACACCGAGAGGCACCCCCCCCCCCCAACCCGTATATGGCAGTACACAGGGACAATTCTGTGGCTTTGGGGCCCGGCCGGGGCTACACCCCCTACGGGCACCGGCGCAATTGTGACCGTAGCATAAAGCATGTGTCCTTTCTAGTACCCATTATATAACATTGATTCACCGTGAGGCCCTTGATATCCTAGATCTCTGGCGTGAAAACACAATATTCATCATTGTTCTGTCTTTGCGTATCATTTTAATCTTACCTTAAATCCTCGTGGTCCTCTCCTGCCTCTCGGCCCAATGTCTCCCTTACACGCGGCGGGGTAGCACCCTGGAAATACAGGCAAAATGAGCGTCCAATGTGTAGATGTCGTGCCATAAGCAGCATTTTATAGAACTGTATTATTCCTATCATGACGACTAAATATCCTAGACCGGGAGCGTTAGATGTTTTGCTGGATATATAATTCTGCAACTTTATAATTCTGTAGTTTTGTTTTGGTTCAAACTTTTTATTTCGTCTGCCACAAAAACTTACTAAGACTCCTCTTCGACCTGCTGTGCAGTACATCTTTCAGTCGCCAGGGAGTGTCCCCCATGTCGTCCAGATCACCTGTATCAACGTCATTGTCCGTAGACTCCGACTGCAAATTAGAAGTAAAGAAAAACATCATTATCTATTCCACCTTTAGACTTTATTCACCTTTAGAGCGGTGGTACATATCGGTAACGCCGAGTGCGAAAACAGACTAAAATCCAATTTGCAATTACATAACTAACAGTGCTTAAAATCTAGGGTGCTAAGATATCAAAGAGTAACAAATTGATGAAAATGATTAAATTGATAACATAAAGAAAGAATGAGATTTAGATAAATGATAAACCATAACTGTAAGTGGGTAGCTGTTACAGGTCAAAGTTCAAAGCATATCTTGTCTATCAAGTAATTAAGATGTTTGTTCCACCCGATTTCATATCTATCGATGGTTACCTTATATTGACGTTTGTTTGTGTCTACTGATTCCAAGATTAACGCCTATCTAAGAACGTTAAAGCAAGCTTGGAAACCAGATGATTTGATACTGAAGTGGTAGTGAAAGTGCAAAATTAAAGTTGTGACTTAATTGTATAAATATTCAAGAAGAGATACTTTGCCATCATTTTAAACTCTATGTTTGAAAATGTCTACAAGCAGTAGTATTTTGCTTTTTTCAGTGTTGTAGAAAATGTGCGAGTAATACAGTACAACAGAAAAAGCAGCTGAACAAGTAACAGTCACCTTGTGAAGGGAGGGGATCATCTTAAGTTTGTATCCTAACTCGGTTGAAAAAAGTTTTTTCCTGAACACTTAACATTGACGACGGATGCTTTGGCTGTTTCGTGTCACCTGTCCTTATTATGGCACTAGACTGAAAGAAGAGATCTTCTTGGCATTGTCTCTTCTTGGTGTCATCAGACCGTATCGTCCTTTTTTTTCAAATGAGAGTTGTGAACATTTCAATTTAAAAGAAGCATGTAGTGTTTGTTTCATTGTACAAATACCCATGCACAACGATAATGTGCAAAATAAAGCCTATATGTGTCGAAGACGTAATTCTTCATGGCTCCCGCGGAGGTCTCACAGATCTACTCTCCAAGTAGAGGTTTCGTGGGGGTCAAAGAGGTGGCCGCGATTTTTAAAGTGAAGGGAGGGAGATGTTAAAATTCGAGGCCACTACTAGTCCCGAAACCTCTGCTTGGAGCATATTACAGATCTACGTACTTGGCATCATGTCAAGTGGGCGGAGTTATCGTTTGAGGAGACTTCAAAACGTGAGGGGTCACAAACAATTATCAGTGCAAAGAAGTTGTCTTAAACGTGTTAGCGACAGTCACTGGCTCTGGTATAAACACGGTCATTAAACGGCAGGCGGACGGGCGGTTTGTTAGTTTGGTGGGTGGGTGAACAGGATACTTCAAAAGTTATGAATGTTTTTCATTGATCGATTGACTTATTGATATATTGATTGATGGATGGATGGATGGATAGGATAGATGGATGGATGGATGGATGGATGGATAAAGTTTTGTCTTTTGTTTAACCGGTCAAAAAGAACACTTGAAATCTGACTGCGGCATGCACGGTATCATTGTCCCACAAGACACCAGATATGGATATCTGAGCGTAATATGTGGCGGACTGGGGCTCTTAAACAGGTGCTTGGCAATACGAAAAACACAGAGGGGAAGGATTCTTCCAGCAGAACTCAAGTCTAGCATAAAAACCTTAAGGGTGACCACTAATTTCAACTACGAAATAAATATTTACAAAGAAACACAAGGATTCTTACTTCAGTTCCTGCTGTCAAATCTTGTTCCTGAAGGGCCTCGTCTTGGATGGTGTCTTCTGGTGTCTCGGAGTGCGTCTTGTCGTCTTCTCTTTCTTTCTTCAGCAAGTAGACTTGTTCTCTCAGGTACCGAATCTCTTCGCTCTGTAGGGTGACTTCGTCCAGGACCGTGTCCAGCACGACCCGGCGTTCCCTCAGCTCAGCCCCCTGCCACAGCACCTGGCAGACGGCAACCAGGAAAACACCGGCCGCCAAGAGCTGGATGACAGAGCCGCGACTGCTGTGGTCCCGACTCTGGCCGAGGAGCTTCTCTGGGATCATCTTTCTCTACAGATAAACTTTTACCGATCTGTGACAGAGACTAAGTGTTCAGATCGGGACAGGCGACGTTGGAGTACTGTTCTTGCACAAGTTTTCGGTCCTTTTTATACACTTTGGACCTCTTTTCCGCCATAGAAGGTAGACGCCAGGGGAAAACCCGCGACGTAACCAAATAGATTTTCTATTGTACCTTTTGCTATAAATATACAGCGATGTCACAATCAAATATAAGCTGCCCAATTTTCCCGGTATTCTGTCGTCATCATCCGTGACGTCGCGTTCACGTGATCATGCTGTCATCACCAAGCGTGCCCATTGGTTCAGAGTAAGGAGGAAAAAGCTGCCTATTTTTGTGTGGCCTTCAGCTGATGCCTGAGGAGTTTTGGCGGGGTTCACAAAACTCTCCACGTCACAGTTGGTTACCTGAGGTTAACCCATGTTAATTTCCTCCTAACCGCTCGGTTCTGAACAAAGCGAGAGGGGTACCTTACGGAGAGTATTGTGGATATCACAAAATATTATAAGATATGAAATTTACGCAAAATCTGCCCATTTTAGCTGTATTCCTATTTTTTACCCCGTCATTTCAGACATAGCTGGACACACCTGCCTGTGACAAGTCTAGCACAAGATATCCTTCTGTTAATGCCTGAAGGGCTTTTGAAATGTACCACTCTGTAACTAGCTCTTACTGTCACATGCGGTCAACTTAACGTTTCCTCCAAACGCCTCTGTCGTGGTTTGTAAAAAAAATCTGCAACGTCACAAGGGTTGGTCACTTGATGAGGTCAATGCAAGTTTCCTCCAAAGCAATTGGTTTTGACCAAAGCGAGAACGGTACCTTCTCGATAGCATTCTGGATATACTTATATATGATATGAGGCGAGATTTACACGAAATCTTCCCTTTAACTGTCTTCCTATCTGTTTTTATTTCAAATCCCAATCTGAGCTGGACACATCTGTCTGTGTGTGTGAGAAGTCACGTAGGAGTTATCTTTCTGTTAATGCCTGAAGGGCTGTTGAAGTGATCCACTCTGTAACTAGCTCTTACGGTCACATGAGGTCAACTTAACGTTTCCTCCAAACGCCTCTGTTGTGGTTTTCAAAAACTCTCCACGCCACATGTAGTTGGTCACCTGATGAGGTCAACACAAGTTTCCACCGAACTGCTATGTTCTGACCAAAGCGAGAATAATATCTTACTAAGAGCACTGTGGACGAAATATGATATCAGATTTACACAAAATCTTCCCATTCTTACTTCTATTTCAACCCCATTGTTTCAGACTGAGCTGGACACACCTGTCTGTGACAAGTCACGCACAAGTTGTCCTTCTCTTAATGCCTGAAGGGCTGTTGAAATGTACCACTCTGTAACTAGCTCTTACGGTCACATGCGGTCAACTTAACGTTTCCTCCAAACGCCTCTGTCGTGGTTTTAAAGAAAAAACTGCAACGTCACAAGGGTTGGTTACCTGATGAGGTCAACACAAGTTTTCTCCAAACCACTTGGTTTTGACCAAAGCGAGAACCGTACCTTCCCGATAGCATTCTGGATATGGTAATATATAATATGAGGCGAGATTTACACGAATTCTTCCCTTAAACTGTCTTCCTATCTGTTTTTTAATCCCAACCTGAACTGGACACATCTGTCTGTGTCTGTGACAAGTTACGCACCAGTTATCCTTCGGTTAATGCCTGATCATGAAGGGGAATGGTCCACTCTGTAACTAGCTCTTGCGGTCACATGCGGTCATCTAAACAGTTCCTCTGTCGTGGTTTGCACCTGAGATCAACATATGTTTCCCCGAACCACTCAGTTCTGACCAAAGCGATAAGAGTGCCGTACCGAGAGCATTGTGGATATGACAAGATATAATATGATATCAGATTTACACTGAAATCTGCCCATTTTTACTTGTATTCCTACTTGACACACCTGTCTGTGACAAGTCACGCATGAGTTATCCTTTTGTTAATGCCTGAAGCGCTGTTTAATTGACGGTACCAGCCTGTAACTATTTCGGTCACATGCGGTCATTTATTGAACGTTTCCTCCAAAAGCTTCTTTCGTGGTTTGCACAAACTCTCAAGGTTACATTCTGTCACCTGACGGGCTACGGTCAACACGATTTTCCTCCGAACCGCTAGGTTCTTACCGAGAGCATTGTGGATATACCGATATATATGATATGATATCAGATAAACACAAAATCTGCCCATTGTTATTTGTATTCCAACCCCATTGTTTCAGACTGAGCTGGTCACCCCTCCTTTGTCTGTAACACGTCATACACAGGTTATCCTTCTGTTAATGCCTGAATGGCTGTTTAATTGTCGGCACTCTTTCGGTCACATGCGGTCATCTAAACGTGTCCTCCAAAGGCCTGTATCGTAGTTTGCAATAACTCTCAAGGTCACATTTAGTCATCTGTTGAGGTCAACACGGGGGCTTTTGACACACACATTCACACGCACACGCACACACACACACATACACACGGACAGACACATACAGGCACACACAAACATACAGACACACAAACACAGCCAAACACACGCACAAACACACGCACACAGACAAACACGCGCACACACACACATAAGCACACATGCTTATCCACACATAACTAAAACATGCACATAAACACACGACCATGTTGTCCCTGTTGCCATTCAATATATTCATTTTCTTTGGCAAACCTATCAAAGGAAAAGAACAATTTTATCTACCTTGCATAAGAACCATAACCTTCAGTCTATAATTGCAGTTTGGATGATTATTCCTGTGTGATGACCAATAATAGAAACTTATTAATGTATCAGAAAACAATAATGATACCGATGAAGTGAACTCGATGATACATGGTAAAACACTGTCAGTGTGTGGAGAAAGAATGATAACTTCACCAATGTGATACTAAAGATAATGGTTTATTTGACATTCACGATATCACGATGTTACACACTAATAGGACCACATACATGTGCAATGGCCTCTGAACAGTTTAGAGGATTCAACTTTAGTTATCTAAAAAGATACGAAGTGAACTTGATAATGAATTGTAAATTATACCAAGTCAGCGATCCCCACCAAAAGAATAATACGAATTTATTGCGGACCAAGCCATAAGAATGCGGTTACCTGAATATCAGGATAACTTAACACAAGTTGGCAATATGTATTGTAAATGCTGCTATCAATGATCAGAACACTGAGGAGTGGAGAACATATGCTATTGTCTTAGAAATAACGTTAGCTTTGTATTCTTGACAAGGGTATTGAGATTGCACTATACAATAAACTCTATAGATACTCTAAGATTTACACAGTGAACCAAACACAAAACAATGAGATCTTGACAAACCATTGATGTTGGGTAAACATGAAGCAAAAGATCGCAATTGCAAAACCATGGCAGACAACAAAGAGTCAGATTACTAATGGGGTCATAACACATCATAACATAACTAACATTATAACACATAATTCCCCCCTTTGGTACACTGATAAGAATATCAATACTGCCTTCACATGTATAACAATAGCACCATATTCTAAAAGATTACAAAGAAATTAGATGAACAAAACATGCAAATGAAAAGAGCATACTTTTGACATATGTATGATATCTAACCTTATACCAAAGTGTGTTATCAAAACTTCTACTTGAGATATCTTTTTTGTACGAAAATTGAGACATGCCACTGATTTGTTGACATGACTAGAACTGAAGACCGAATCTCTTCATTTACAAGCGAGGATATCTACCTGTACCCTAACCCATTGAGTATCATGCCAAGTACCCATGCATACTTCGACTTGGGTTTTCGTAGCACTCCTCACGTAAGTGAAAATTCGTTCCTGGCCAGCGTGATGGTCGAGGTGGGTGAAACTAACATGAACGGCCGGTGCGTAAAGGAACGGATGGCGGAAGCGGTGGATCTTGCAAATTTCGCGTTTTCCGGTGCCTGTGTTGAGACTGTGGGGCGGTGCACCAGTCTCTACGCGTCCGATCTCGCCTGAAAGAATATTCAATATAATGATAACCTTTATTGTACATTCATTCAAGTACAGGCATATGGATACAAAATACATATAAAATGACACTGACAGGATTTCTAATACTAATATAAAGAAATGATTCTAAAACTACTCTAATTCATAGGTTCGGCCTCTTCTCGTCTCTTTGTGATGTTAGAAATATAAGTTGAGATGGACTTGTTTTATATTGCATGGTCAAAACGCATACTAAAAATGAATTTTTAAATATTAGACATCAATTGAAAGTGTGGAAACGTTCGCATAATATAATCAAACAAAACATTTCTATTGTTGCTATATAAACTACAATCTACATTAAATGAATAAGTTAAGTAGGTTAGTAACTTCCTTTTCTTAGAAAGCCATTTGTGATAACAAGTACAGTTACAGCATTCAGTTATCTCTAACGCAGATAATTTCAGCACAGAGTTCAGTTTTGTTTGTCTGACCAAACTGGTGTAGACAACATTTTTTGTCAAACAATGAATGTAGCAATATGAGTTCAAGTATTTCAGTTGTAGAAAGGAAATAAAAAACGTTTCTTCAGACGTAGGTCCAGTAACTTATTAATGGTCTTGTCAATCATTTCATCGTTCCGGTAAAAAGAAAAAAGAGAAAAGCTTCAACCAATGTTTTAAAGAATAAGAGAAAAGCTTCAACCAATGTTTTAAAGAATAAGAGAAAAACTTCAACCAATGTTTTAAAGAATGTCTCTCGCTGAGCTAAAACCATGCCCACAGAAATACTATCTATGAAATTTTGTGAATTTTGTGAATGTCGAAAACACAACGCGTCACTTCTTGACAAATATGACGGAAATTCATACCGCCAGTTACAGTGTACTCACAATGCCGGACGTGTGGACCAACTGGGCCCGGGTCACCCTTCTCTCCCTGGATGCCACGGAAACCACGGTCACCCTTACGGCCGGCTGGACCTCGGGCACCTGGCAGTCCCCTGGAGCCAGTGGAGCCTTGGTAGCCTCGGTCACCTTTTTCCCCCTGGTGTAATGAAGAATGAAAAAAGAACTAAGATGGCGAAAAGATGTACAACAACAATCTTGCACCGCCGAGTGATGTCACGCCACATCGAGTGAGCTCATTCAACGGACAAGGCCCCGTGGGACAACCTTCGGCTACCGGGCTTATTTTGTGCACGACCGGTCCCCGGGATTCTTTTTTTAACTCGAATTTAAAATCAACCCGGGACCCGGTAACAAACAGACACCGTAAGGTAATCCTGAGAACACCGAGAGGCACCCCCCCCCCCCAACCCGTATCCGGCAGTACACAGGGACAACTCTGTGGCTTCGGGGCCCGAACGGGGCTACACCCCCTACGGGCACTGGCGCAATTGTGACCGTAGCATAAAGCATGTATCCTTTCTAGTACCCATTATATAACATTGATTCACAGTGAGGCCCTTGATATCCTAGATCTCTGGCGTGAAAACACAATATTCATCATTGTTCCGTCTTTGCGTATCATTTCAAGCTTACCTTAAATCCTCGTGGTCCTCTCCTGCCTCTCGGTCCAATGTCTCCCTTACACGCGGATGGGTAGCACCCTGGAAATACAGGCAAAATGAGCGTCCAATGTGTAGATGTCGTGCCATAAGCAGCATCTTATAGAACTGTATTATTGGATTGACGTGTTCAAAAATTCGTATTTCCCGAGAACCATAGTAGAATGGAACTCGTTGTCATCAAGTACTGTAGGAGCTTCATCACTAAGTAGCTTTAAAGAACGGTTGCAGTCAGATATGCAAAGACTAGGTGTAACAGACCGTTCGGTGTAATATGACCAGCTGCTGCCGCGCCGCGTGCCTGCGAAGCTGGTGTGTTACGCCTGATGGCGGTTATACCGGCTATATAGATACAGATACAGATACAGATATTCCTATCATGACGATTAAATATCCTAGACCGGGAGCGTTAGATGTATTGCTGGATATATAATTCTGCAACTTTATAATTCTGTAGTTTTGTTTTGGTTTAAACTTTTTATTTCGTCTGCCACAAAAACTTACTAAGACTCCTCTTCGATCTGCTGTGCAGTACATCTTTCAGTCGCCAGGGAGTGTCCCCCATGTCGTCCAGATCACCTGTATCAACGTCACTGTCCGTCGACTCCGACTGCGAAATAGAAGTAGGGGTAAACATCATAATCTATTCCACCCCTAGGCGGGCAACTGTTATACAGGTCAAAGTTCCAAACATATCTTCAAGATCTAACGTTAGATGTAATGAAGATATTTGTTCCAACCGAGTTCATATCTATCGATAGTTAATTCATGTTGGCGTCTTGTTTGTGTCTACTGATTCCAAGATTAACGCCTATTGCACACAGAATGTATTTACCAACGTTAGAAGAAGCTTGGAAACGCTACCATATGATTTGATACTGAAGTGGTAGTAAAAGTGCAAAATTAAAGTTACGACTTAATTGTATAAATATTCAAGAAAAGCTACTTTGCCATCAACTCTATGTTTCAAAATGTCTACAAGCACTAGTATTTTGCTTTTTTTCAGTGTTGTAGAAAAAGTACGAGTGAAGCTGTATAACAGAAAAAGTAATTGAACAAGCAACAGTCACCACGTCAACGGGGCCATCTTTGTATCCTGATTCCGTTGAAAAAATGGGGTTTCCTGAACGCTTCATAACACTGGCGACAGTTTCATGTCACCTTTCCTGACTGAAAGTCTAAACACGAAGGAGTGGCCGCGATTTTAAATTTAACGTGAAGGGAGGGAGAGGTAAAAATCGCGGCCACTACACTGAGCCCTCCGACCGAAACCTCTGCTTGGAGCATATCACAGATCTACGTACTTGGCATTATGTCAAGTGGGCGGAGTTAACAATTGACGAAAGTTCAAAACGTGAGAGGTCACAAATAATTATCAGTGCAAAGGAGTTGTCTTAAACGCGTTAGCGACAGTCACTGGTTCTGGTATAAACACAGTCATTAAACGGCAGGCGGACGCGCGGTTTGTTAGTTTGGTGGGTGAACAGGATACTTCAAAAGTTAGGAATGTTTTTCATTGATCGATTGACTTATTGCTAGATAGATTGATGGATGGATAGATGGATGAATAGGATAGATGGATGGATGGATAGATAAAGTTTTGTCTTTTGTTTAACCGGTCAAAAAGAACACATGGAATTTGACTGCGACATGCACGGTATCATTGTCCAACAAGACACCAGATATTTGAGCGTAGTCTGTGGCGGACTGGGGCTCTTAAATAGGTACTTGGCAATACGAAAAACACAGAGGGGAAGGATTCTTCCAGCAGAACTCAAGTCTAGCATAAAAACCTTAAGCGTGACCACTAATTTCAACAACGAAGTAAATATTTACAAAGAAACACAAGGACTCTTACTTCAGTTCCTGCTGTCAAATCTTGTTCCTGAAAGGCCTCGTCTTGGACGGTGTCTTCTGGTGTCTCGGAGTGAGTCTTGTCGTCTTCTCTTTCTTTCTTCAGCAAGTAGACCTGTTCTCTCAGGTACCGAATCTCTTCGCTCTGTAGGGTGACTTCGTCCAGGACCCTGTCCAGCACGACCCGGCGTTCCCTCAGCTCAGCCCCCTTCCACAGCACCAGGCAGACGGCAACCAGGAAAACACCGGCCGCGAAGAGCTGGATGACAGAGCCGCGACTGCTGTGGTCCCGACCGTGGCTGAGGAGCTTCTCTGGGATCATCTTCCTCTACAGATAAACTTTTACCGATCTGTGACAGAGACTAAGTGTTCAGATCGGGACAGGCGACGTTGGAGTACTGTTCTTGCACAAGTTTTCGGTCCCTTTTATACACTTTTACACTCTTTTCCGCCATAAAAGGTAGACGCCAGGGGAAAACCCGCGACGCAAACAAAATAGATTTTCTATTGTGCATTTTGCTATAAATATACAGCGATGTCACAATTAAACATAAGCTGCCCAATTTTCCCGGTATTCTGTCGTCATCATCCGTGACGTCGCGTTCACGTGATCATGCTGTCATCACCAAGCGTGCCCATTGGTTCAGAGTTAAGAGGAAAAACCTGTCCGTGTCTATTTTTGAGTGGCCTTCAGCTGATGCCTGAGGAGTTTTGGCGGGGTTCACAAAACTCTCCACGTCACAGTTGGTTACCTGAGGTCACACATGTTAATTTCCTCCTAACCGCTCGGTTCTCAACAAAGCGAGAGGGGTACCTTACTGAGAGTATTGTGGATACCACAAAATAATTTTAGATATGAAATTTACGCAAAATCTGCCCATTTTTAGCTGCATTCCTGCTTTTTACCACGTCATTTCAGACTGAGCTGGACACACCTGTCTGTGACAAGTCAAGCACGAGTTATTCTTCTGTTAACGCCCGCGGGGGGCTGTTGAAACGTACCACTCTGTAACTAGCTCTTACGGTCACATGCGGTCATCTTAACGTTTTTCCTCCAAACGCCTCTGTCGTGGTTTCAAAAACTCTCAATGTCACAGCTGGTCGTCTGATGGCAACGCAAGATTCCTATGAACTGCTTGGTTCTGACCGCGGAGGTATACGAGATTTCCACGAAATCTTCCAATTTTACCTGTCTTTCTATCTATTCTTTTAATCCCAATCTGAGCTGGACACATCTGCCTGTGTCTGTGACAAGTCACGCATCCTTCTGTTAATGCCTGAAGGGCTGTTTAATTGATGATACCACTCTGTAACTGGCTCTTTCGGTCACATGCGGTCATCTAAAAGTTTCCTCCAAAAACGTCTGTCGTGGTTTGCACCCAAAATCGTTCAATACTGACCACAGCGAGGAAAGGACCTTGCAGGGAGCATTGTAGATATAACAAGATATCATAAATACACATAACCTGCCTATTTCTACTTGTTTCCTACCTGTTTCTACCCCATTGTTTCAGACTGAGCTGGACACACCTGTCTGTGACAAGTCAAGCACGAGTTATCATTCTGTTAATGCCTGAAGGGCTGTTGAAATGTACCACTCTGTAACTAGCTCTTACGGTCACATGCGGTCAACTAAACATTTCCTCCAAACGCCTCTGCCATGGTTTGTAAAAATAAATCTGCAACGTCACAACGGCCGGTCACCTGATGAGGTCAACACAAGTTTGCTCCAAGCCGCTTGGTTCTTATAAAAAAGCGAGAGGGGTACCTTCCCGATAGCATTCTGGATATGGTAATACTGTAAATAATATGAGGCGAGACTTTACATCTTCCTATCTGTTTTTATTCTAAATCCAAACCTGAACTGGACACATGTGCCTGTGCCTGTGAGAAGTCACGTGCAAGTTATCTTTCTGTTAATGCCAGAAGGGAAATGTTCCACTCTGTAACTAGCTCTTGCGGTCACATGCGGTCATTTAAACGTTTCCCCTGTCGTGGTTAGCACCTGAGATCACGTATATCAACATATGTTTCCCCCGAACCACTCAGTTCTGACCAAAGCGAGTGCCTTACCGAGAGCATTGTGGATATGACAAGATATAATATGATATCAGATTTACACTGAAATCTGTCCATTTTTACTTGTTTTCCTACTTGAAACCCCTGCCTGTGACAAGTCACGCACAAGTTTTCCTTCTGTTAATGCCTGAAGGGATGTTCAAATGTACCACTCTGTAACTAACTCTTACGGTCACATGAGGTCATTTAACGTTTCCTTCAAACGCCTCTGTCGTGTTTTTTTAAAAACTCTCAATGCCACAGTTGGTCGTCTGATGTCAACACAAGATTCTTATGAACTGCTTGGTTCTTACCAAAGCAAGAGGTATACGAGATCTCCACGAAATCTTCCAATTTTACCTGTCTTTCTATCTATTCTTTTAATCCCAATCTGAGCTGGACACATCTGCCTGTGTCTGTGACAAGTCACGCATCCTTCTGTTAATGCCTGAAGGACTGTTTAATTGACGGTACCACTCTGTAACTGGCTCTTACGGTCACATGCAGTCATCTAAACGTTTCCTCCAAAAACGTTTGTCGTGGTTTGCGCCTAAGGTCAACACAAGTTTCCCCAAAGCCGCTCAATACTGACCAAAGCGGGGAAAGGACCTTGCCGGGAGCATTGTGAATATAACAAGATATCATGAATACACAAAATCTGCCAATTTCTACTTGTTCCCTACCTGTTTCTACCCCATTGTTTCAGACTGAGCTGGACACACCTGTCTGTGACAAGTCACGTACAAGTTATCCTTCTGTTAATGCCTGAATAGCTGTTGAAATGTACCACTCTGTAACTGGCTCTTACGGTCACCTGCGGTCAACTTAACGTTTCCTCCAAACGCCTCTGTCGTGGTTTGTAAAATAAATCTACAACGTCACAACGGTCGGTCACCTGATGAGGTCAACACAAGTTTTGTCCAACCACTTGGTTCAATTCTGATCAAAGCGAGCGGGTTACCTTACCGATAACATTCTTGATATTGTAATACATGATATGAGGCGAGATTTTACCGTCTACCTATCTGTTTTTATTCTAAATCCAAACCTGAACTGGACACATCTCCCTGTGTCTGTGACAAGTCACGTACAAGTTATCTTTCTGTTGATGCCTGAAGGGAAATGTACCACTCTATAACTAGCTCTTGCGGTCACATGCAGTCATTTAAACGTTTCCTCTGTCGTAGTTTGCACCTGAGATCAACACATGTTTCCCCCGAACCACTCAGTTCTGACCAAAGCGATAAGAGTGCCGTACCGAGAGCATTGTGGATATGACAAGATATAATATGATATCAGATTTACACGAAATCTGATCATTTTACTTGTATTCCTACTTGACACACCAGTCTGTGACAAGTCACGCATAAGTTATACTTCTGCTAATGCCTGAAAGGTTCTTTAATTGAAGGCACCACTCTGTAACTAACTCTTACGGTTACATGCGGTCATCTAACGTTTCCTCAAAATGTCTGTGTCGTGGTTTGCAATAACTCTCAAGGTCACATTCAGACACCTGACGAGGTCAACACGAGTTTCCTCCGATCCGCTTGGTTCTCACCGAAGCGAGAACAATACCTTACCGAGGGCATTGTGGATATGCCAATATGTATAATATGATATCAGATTTACACAAAATCTGCCCATTTTCACTTGTATTCAAACCCCATTGTTTCAGACTGAACTGGACACCCCTCCTGTGTCTGTGACAAATCATATACAAGTTATCCTTCTGTTGATGCCTGAATGGCTGTTTACTTGACAGTACTCTTTCGGTTACATGCGGTCATCTAAACGTGTCCTTCAAACGCCTTTATCGTAGTTTGCAATAACTCTCAATGTCACATTTAGTCATCTGTTGAGGTCAACACAAGGGGCTTTTCACACACACACACACACACACACACACACACACACACACACAGGCACACACAGAAACACACGAACACACACACGCGCGCACGCGCGCGCGGACACACACAGCATGCACACACACCTGAACACACATGCTTATCCACACATAACTAAAACATGCACATGAACACACACCCATGTTGTCCCTGTTGCCATTCAATATATTCATTTTCTTTGGCAAACCTATAAAAAGAAAAGAAGAATTTTATCCACCTTGCATAAGAACCATAGCGTTTTAAAAACCTTCAGTCTATAATTGCAGTTTGGATGATTATTCCTGGGCGATGACCAATGATAGGAACTTATTAATGTATCACAAAACAATAAAGACAAGATCAAGGGAACTTGATAATACACGATTAAACACTGCCAATGTGTGGAGATAGAATGATAACTTCACCAATGCGATACAAGTGATGATGATTTATTTGATATTCCTCACGGTGGCACACACTGATAGGACCATATACATGTGCAGTGGTCTCTGAACAGTTTACAGGATTCGACTTAAGTTATCTAAAAAGATTCAAAGTGAACTTGATGATGAATAATAAATCATACCAAGTCAGCTATCCCCCCCCCCACAAGAATAATACGAACTTATTGCGGAGCCAGCCATAAGAATGTGGCTACCTGATTATTAGGATGACTTAAAACAAGGCGAGTTACTACGTAGTGGCAATATGTAAACTATGCACAAAAAGTTCGGAAACTTAACTTTGGTTGATCATATCTCCGTTGTTTTTTACCGATTTTGATGCATTATATATAATTATAAAGCTTGTGTGATTCCCTGTTCTATGATACCAAACTTATTGTGATTGAAAACCCACGGAACAAGTACCAGGACTAATAACGTGAGTGGGTCACGGAGAATAAGTGCCTAAAATTCCCTGTTGGTGTCATACGCGCGCTGTGACATCCTATCGGTATGGGCGTGGATGATGATTCAATATATTGTTTCCTCAGGTTCTAAGGTTGATTTTAGAACACAGACCATCCAAGGTTATTTCTAGCACACAGAACATCCAAGGTTATTTTTAGCACATCGAAGAACCAATTGTTTACACCACATAAACACCTGCGTCCTGCAACGGTATCGTCATCCACAGGTGTTATTTTTTGTTATTGTTTCACAACAAACATTGGGGTATGGGGAGGCATAAACTCCAGGGGAAAGACAAGACTTGTACCAGGAACCCTCAATGCAGAAAGATATCGTGACACAATACTTGATCCGGTGGCCATCCCTTTCCTCCATAACATGGGGCCGAATGCCTTGCT
Source organism: Branchiostoma lanceolatum (assembly GCF_035083965.1). NCBI lineage: Eukaryota > Metazoa > Chordata > Leptocardii > Amphioxiformes > Branchiostomatidae > Branchiostoma > Branchiostoma lanceolatum. Next base: position 4,286,206 of record NC_089738.1, on the reverse strand, counting down.
GCAAGATGATAACGCCCGCCCACACCGGGCAGGGATCATCGCCGACCATCTCCAGCATGCAGGTGTAGAAAGGATGGAGTGGCCCTCTAAGAGCCCGGACCTGGACCCCATCGAACATCTATGGGAGCAGCTTGGGCGAGCTGTCCGTGCAAGACACGGTGGCTGACCTAGGACGACTGCTGGTAGAGGAATGGGACGCTATCCCACAGCATCGCATTGCGCGACTGGTGACGAGTATGAGGAGGAGGTGCCGTGCTGTAGTGACAGCGCGTGGCTGGATCACCCGTTACTAAGACTCCTTGCTAACCCGTTACTAAGACACAGATTGTTGGTTTTGATAAAGAATAAACTTAGCTTTCATGAATATGTCTTTTTTATTCTTGTTGATTTTTCACAATACCCTCGTACAGAAGTCAATATCAACAGAAGAATATGTACGGAATAGCATGTTTGACTATAGTAAGATAATCTGGGCACTTTATTTCTTCGACCCACTCACTTTAGCAGGCCTGATGCTCGTTTCATGAACTTGCAATCACAATAAGTTTGGTATCATGGGAAAGGAAATCAAATAGGCTTTTAAATGATATGTAATATATTGAAATCGGTAAAAAAATAACGGAAATATGATCGACCAAAGTTAAGTTTCCGAACTTTTTGTGCGTAGTTTATTTTAAGTGTTGCTATCAATGATCAGGGCACTTAGCAGTGAAGAACATGTACTATTGACTTAGATATAGTTTTGTATATTCTTTATAACAAGTGTAATGGGATCCCAGTATATAATATACATGTATTCTATAGATACCCTTACTCCCATCCTCAGATTTACACAGTGACCCGAACAACAATTAAAACAATGAAATTTTGAAAAAAACCCAATGGTGTTGGGTAGATATGAAGTAAAAGATCGCGCAAAATGATAGCAGACAACTTACCATGAGATTAATAATGGAAATACATCATAACACATCCTTGACCTCTTTGGTACATGATTTTAAGTAAAGACTGCCTTTACGTGTGTAAAAATGACACCATCTTCTAATACATTACAAAGATTTTAGATGAACAAAACATGCAAATAATTAGAGCATAAGTTGTTTTTTTTTACTGCATTTGACATATGTATTATATTTGTACAAAAACTCTACTTCAGATATCTCTCTTGCATGAAAATTGACCGATGAAACTGATCGGTTGACATGATTGAAAGAAGAGTTCCACGACCTCATACCTTCGAAATGATTTTAACCTTTATGACTGACATATTATGAGTGTTTCTCATAAGAACTTAGATGGACAAAACATGCAGATGAAGAGAGCATACTTCCTCGAAAGTTTCTTTTGCCATATGTATCATATTCAACCTGATGCGAAATTTGCTGCTATAAGATAAACTACGGATATCTCTCTTGCATAAAACATGTCATTGATTTAATTTGTTGACATGACTAGCTTAAACTGTTCCTATTCAGCCACAAGCAAAGATCTCTACCTGTACCCTTACCCATGCTGTATCATGCCAAGTGCTCATGCATACTTCGACTTGGGTCGTTGAAGCGCTCTTCACATACGTGTGGATCCGTTCCTGGCCAGCGTGGTGGTCGAGGTGGGCGAGACCGATATGAACAACCGGTGTCTCAAGGAAGGCATTGTCGAAGCGGTGGATTTTGCAGATGTCGCGCAGTCCGTGTCCTGCGGAGAGACGGTGGGGCGGTGGGCCAGTGTCTACGCGTCCAAGGTCGCCTGAAACAATATTCAATGACAAAGTCGGTTCAGGCGCAACGTCATTTCTTGAAAGCCATCGCTTTCGGCTATTTCTAAAGCACATCACAGAATCGGAGAAGCTCAATTTGGCTGGTCCGTCTAACTGGAAAAGACAACGCTCATTTGTCAAACAATTAATGCAGCAATGCAAGTGCAAGTATTTCAGAAGTAGAAAGGTATTACGTAATATAATATAGATGGGTTCTTCAGATTTTGGTCAAGTAGCCTATTAAAGTTCTAACATTTTGTTACACCATGCTTAACATCACAATTGGTTTGGTTTCGAAGATATGACAACTTCTACTATGTACGTTAGTGAAACAACCGCAAATCACAACACCAGTTACAGCGTACTCACATCGATGGACATGTGGACCAACTGGGCCCTGGTCACCCTTCTGTCCCTTGGGACCAGCCAAGCCTTGGTCACCTTGGTCACCTTTTGGCCCCTGGTGGAATGTAAATTACTTCTACATTATGAAAGAAATCAAAACGGCGAAAACATGTACACCTTCATTCTTTAATGCCGAGTAAGACCACCGAGTAAGATTATTCCCCTAACTTTTTATCCACCATTTGAACTCACCAACATTAACCCTACACTCACCTTTGGACTTTTAGGTTCTCCAGTGTCGCATTTAGGCCCTTGATCTTCAGCATACATACTGCATTTAGGGCCTAGTTCTCCAGTGTCGCCTTTAGGACCTGGTTCTCCGGTGTTGCCGATCACCACTCCGGGAAGAACGCCCATCACCAACCCCATGGTCACGAGAAGAAATCTTCCCCGACTTCCATCCATGGCGCTGTGTTGAAATTTACCCCTGGACCACCTCTTGCGGATGGAGCCGCTAAACACGCTGTATGTGATCTTTGGTTTGCTGTTTGACCAAATTGGCTGTCACTAAGTGTACTGAGACAACACTTCCTGCTGTGGACCCAATAATTCCCTACAAATCTTCGAACCAGCTGGAAGAGCGAGAACCGGCAGGATAGGGTCTTCACGGATTGAATCCCTAAGTTCCTTCTCCGCGAGTGTATTAGTTCTGAAATGTAACATTGCCCTTGGCCTCTCATCACAGCCGCTGCTTGACACAGGTGTACACAATGACTGCAATATTATAAGAAAGGGGCGGTTTCCTAGTACAACAGTTGTCGGGGCAGTCACCAGTGTCCCAGGTGCTTACTCTACGTCCTCCTGATGTAATTTATAAGGGGCTGTCACACTTGTGCGTATATCAAGTGCGCACGACTGCGTATGAAAAAAAAACTGTCAATATCTCAAACGGACTTGGTATACGGACAAGTTGACAGCCTCATCAGTAGCTGTGTATACACTGTCAAACCTGGCTGGTTACGACGCCCATAACTTCGTGTTTTTCTGGCTTGTTTCCAAGGGGCGGTGCGGTTTACATATCTCAACCCCTGCTGCTGAAGACGACAGAAGTCATCTGTGGTCACAACACAAATGATTAAGATATCATGGGCGTTGTATTAAAAGAAATCTGCAAACATAGGCATTGCCGAAAGGTGGCGGAATTTCCTCATACACTAGACCATATATGGTATCATTACGGATGCGCTAGAATGGAAGAAGTAGCCTTCTAGGCAATCTATGTTGTGCGATGATGATTCAATATTAAAGCTATCGATCAAGCCAACCTCCTCACTTGTAATGCGCTATTTCTAAATGGTAAACAAACCATCAAAGAAGAGAGGAAAGCAAGCTGGACGTTTTACGTAACTTAAATTTATTTTGTTGCATGTCCATATCAGGATCAAGTTAGAAAACTACTGAACACAAAAAGATCGAGAAAGTCTTTACATCACGTAGCACTTTATCAAGGGTAGTAATAACAAAAGAGCTACACTGGATAACAATGAGATTTCCTTCTGTAAATCCATCATACATCTATATTAAGACATTACAAAGTCATACAATACGTACATTGCATAGTCGACAGCATATAGTTTGACACATATATAGTACAATTAAATGGTTTACATAAATTCGAGAACTTTTTGCTTGGTTTTGTCACACTAACGATATATAAAGACATACTACTGTCCATACAGCAACCAGTCGACAGTCCAAGTTGAAGACCTCTCCGTCAGTTCTATTTGCCATCTTTAAAACTGTAAAACTCGGCTCGGTGGAGTACGATCGAAGAAACTGCAGTGACTGCTCAATCTGTCTGTGAGACGTATTGATGAGGTCTCCTTACACTGTGCCGAGTCGCCCCCTTCCTCCCTGGCAGCTCATGTTCCCCTTCACACCACCGCACAACCGTCCCGTCTCCGCCCGCGCAGCCCTAACGTTACCCTTCCCTTGCGAGATTCGGAGGAACAGCAGCAGTCGCGAGCGGCCATGAACGATGAAGATTTGGCTTTGGTGTGAAAGTACGTCAAAAACCAGCCGTAGCCGAACCACTGGTTCGAGAGTAGCCAATTCATGCCACAATGCCTGTTCAAAGTAACACGTACGTACATCTCTTAGTGGTACGTTTGAGTTTCTTGTCTATGAAAACAAAATATTTCCAGTAGTTTCAGTTTGACTCTGATATCTTCATAGTTATCGGGTAACACTGTGCAGATAGAATCTTGAAAATATTTCCTATGTCCATCATCATCATAAGCTCCTATGTCAATAAACAAATCTCAAAAGCAGACCCTTTACTTAATTCGTCACGGCAACATTACATACACATTCAGAAAACCTACTAGGCGCTATTTAGATTACAAAACAAGACTTTTCCCTTTAAATTGCTGTTAACCTTTCAATGTAGAACCCATATAATTATATACTAGTACTCTCAGGTAAAATGTCACGGAGTCGATTTCTGGTCAGAGAGGTCTCCTCAGTACAATAGAAACCGCTTATTTGCAATACCTATTTGTCAGCGCAATTTTCCCGATTACCCGGCTTTGCCGATTATGAGGTGTTAGCTCAAACTGTATATTCAATAATTGATTGGCACTCTCTCATATTGATTATGCTAATGAGTACCTCATTCGCATAATTTATGTGGAAACGTCACAATCCCCTTACAGCACATGCTACGGATGTTATATTGGAGGTGTAGGAACCTTTATGAAAGGTATACACCTAAATGTACATTATGCTATTGAGGACCTCATTGCATAATCTATGCAGAAACTTGATAGCCCCATTACGGTACATGCTACGGATGTCATATTGAATGTGTAGGTACCTTTAGGAAAGGCGAATACACCTGAATGTAAATTATGATAACGATGACCTCATTTGCATAATTTATGCAGAAACTTATATTTCCCTTAAGCTAAATGCTACGGATGTCATATTGTAGGTGTAGGTTTCATTAGGAAAGGTGGATACACCTGAATGAAAAGTATGCTAATGAGGACTTTTTTTGCATAAGTTGTGCAGAGTCCTTATGTGGGTCTTCAGAACACCCAGCTCACTGAACTGCCTGCTACACTCCTCACATCTTTATGGGTTCTCACCAGTGTGCGTCCTCATATGTTTCTTCAGAGAACTTTGGTAACTAAACTGTCGGCTACACTTCTCACAGCTGTACGGTTTTTGCCCAGTGTGAGTTCGTATATGCGTTTTCAGAGCACCCAGCTCACTAAACTGTCGGCTACACTCCTCACATCTGTACGGTTTCTCACCAGTGTGAGTCCTCATATGTTTCTTCAGAGAACCTTGTTCACTGAACTGTCCGCTACACTCCTCACATCTGTATGGTTTCTCACCAGTGTGAGTTCGCATATGCCTTTTCAGAGCACCCAGCTCACTGAACTGTTTGCCACATTCTTCGCATCTGTACGGTTTCTCACCTGTGTGAGTCCGCATGTGTTTCTTCAGATTACTCAGCACACGAAACTGTTTGCTGCACTCCTCACATCTGTAGGGTTTCTCGCCAGTGTGCGTCCTCATATGGTTCTTCATAGAGCCCTGCTCAGTAAACTGTTTGCTACACTTGTCACACTTATATGGCCTCTCGCCGGTATGGGTCCTAATATGCGACTTCAGATTACTGAGTTCACTGAACTGTTTGCTGCACTCCTCACATCTGTACGGTTTCTCACCAGTGTGAGTCCGTGTGTGACTCTTTAGATGACTCAGCTTACTGAACTGTTTGCGGCACTCCTCACATCTGTAAGGTTTCTTAGCAGTGTGAGCTCTTATATGCTTCTTTAGAGAACCCTGTTCACGAAACTGTATGTTGCACTTCTCACACCTGTGCGATTTTTCACTAGTGTGAGTAGACATGTGTTGCTTCAGAGTACGCAGTTTAGAAAACTCCTTGTCGCACACACTGCACTTGTGGGTATGCGGACGACCCTTCCCACGCCCACCGATGTCCTCCCCTTCTTTCAGATGAGATACAGCTGTGGTTGCCATGCTGACCAAGTCTCGAGCGCTGTACATGTAGGAATAAAAATAAATTGCAATATTCGGAAAAGAAACGGTTAGAAGGTAGTGTAACGGAGCATTTCTAGCCTGTCCCCCATCCCTAAATGAATCTCCGGTGTTAGCTCAAGGAGCACTCACAGACAGGACATCTTCATGCTATGAGGTCTTTATTCATCTCTCTACTCGTCTATATGCATGACGTCACTGGAAGAGTCTATATCTATCAGGGAGGGGGATGAGTCCACTATGGGCTCTTACAGCAGCTAGTATTGTTTTAAAACTCGCTGCTTCTTTTCAAACGGCAAGGTCTGTTACAATTATGTAACTGCTTTTGTTGGACAAGAAGCGACGTCTTGCAGTGATTGGGTTATGTGATGAGGTAGAGCTAGGTTTAGAGGACATGGTTAGATTTATATCTTTAAGATTCAAGTAGATCGATGTTGAGAATCCTGGTTGTCAAAAACGCTCGCAGTCAGAAAACGTTATGACCTACCATCCCCAACATCTACTTGGAGATTAGTTTCCAAGCAGATATAGGGTGCGTTTCAGTGCCGTGGGTGTTTTGAGGCTTTCCTCACGTACGTCTAGTGGTCCGTGTTTTTCTCTCTTGGCTTCCCCCTGATTACCTTTGCCAAAAAGGTTATGTTTTGCCAAGCGTGTTTCTCTATGTGTGTCGACTAGTTGTTCTCAGGGCCTACATAGACCAGCTCATCGGCTGTGTCAGCACTGACAGGCCGCCAAGGAAGCTCTGCCTGCCCCCTGATGAGGCCCCCATGGCCCTGGCAACAGTCCTGCTTTCAGAGTATGATAACTTTTTTTTATACACTAATGGTCTATATTTGTACGAACATCCGTCGAATTTTTGCTCCGGGTGGAGCATTTATCATTGCATATTAAATGCAACAGGATTAAATGCACAACTTCTTCTAACAGTGGAAATAATTTTGGTGAAGTTATATTTGACGGGGTATTGAAAAAGCCACATCGCTGCTATGGTGGGGAATCAGTAGCCTCTACCAGCTGCAGGCCCCAGAGGCGGCTGGAAAGAGTAGAAACTGGCCAAATATACAGAAAAGCATGCAAGAGGAGTTAGTCTGCTATAGGGGTACAGTTTGCCTCTGTGGATGGTATATCGGACCCTCTCTCCGTAGCTGACTCCCTTGGCACTCTATTAGGCCAATTTCTACTATTTTTCCAGCCATCCCGCGGGGCCTGGTAGAGGCTAGGGAATCAGGACGACTCAGATCATCACTAAATGTAAATAGTGTTTGGTCAAGCCGGAACGGGATGTTTGTCTGGTAGTAAAACCTTCTAACACATATTTACTCCTGACAAAGTTACAATGTAAATTTGAAACAGCAAACGTATCAAAGAGTGTAGCGCCTCCCTGTACTCGAGAAACGGAAAGGCGTTACTGGTAACCATAATATGTCCTTGCTGGTAACGTTACCATGGTTACGCTTTGAGCATCCCAACAGCTGGCGCGTCGACAATGAGCATGCATCTCAATAGAGGCCGCGTTTCTTTGTCAGACAACTTAGATCTGTGGAAAACAACATGCCCCAAACTGTACGGCTATGGCATGATTTGGGCTCGACCCATCCAAATGTCGAACACAAAATTCAGAGCCACAGTAATGTGGATTGCGAGATATCATTGCGTAGTACTAACGTTAGATGTACGTAAATAGTTTGACCCCCATATAAAACCTCCTTGCTCTTGGTTTGATCTATATAAAACCTCCTTGGTTTGACCAAGTTAAGAGTGTTGACCAGGGGCCGAGTTGACTGGGCGGAGTTGATGGTCCGAGTCGTCCGACATTCCTATCGTTGAATATGTAACTATTAGTCCCTTGGGGGCATAATAGCCCAAGAGCCGAGAGGTTGGACTGTGTAGGCCCTGGAAACAGTATGGCATCCTATTCTCCAAGCAGAGGCTTCGATCGAGAGGGGTAGTTCTGTCCGGGATTTTAACGTTAAAATCCCGGACAAAACTACCCCTCTCGATCGAAGCCTCTGCTTGGAGAATATGGCATCCAGGCTAGATTGAATAGAACTACGTATATCCTTTGAGTACATCTCTTTTTGATCTCCTTGGTGTAGTCTTTCAACGGGTTGCCACCTCGTTCATTCTTTACAACAATATACAGGCACTAGGGAAGTGGAAGGTCTGGAAAGATAGAAACGAAAAAATAACAGTCTTACCTTGTGAATAATACTGTAACGAGTCGCTTTCCCCTGTCAAAGAGATACAAGTCCCCTTTACGTAGCTAGATGCCGGATTGAGTACGTGTTCGCTAACAGCCTTGGCTTCAGTTGAATAAGTGACGTACTTCGTTTCACCAAGGATTTAATTGGTTTGACCAATGAGGTTAACCAAACACAACACGCTGTGGCCAATCAGGGCTCGCTTCTGAAAAACTCACGTGATCGTAAGGTAGTCCCCTACCCCCTTCCTTAGGAACTGGTTCTCCCGTGTCGCATTTAGGTCATTTAGGCTCTTGATCTTCAGCCTACATATTGCATTTAGGGCCTAGTTCTCCAGCGTCGCATTTGGGACCTGTTTCTCCTGTGTCGCATTTAGGACCTGTTTCTCCTGTGTCGCATTTAGGACCTGTTTCTCCTGTGTCGCATTTAGGGCTTGGTTTTCCCGCGTCACATTGGGGACCTTGTTCTCTAGTGTCGCATTTAGGACCTGCTGGTTATCCAGTGTCACCCTTAGGTCCTGGTTCTCCTGTCTCACCTTCGTTTTACTTAAATCACATTTATTTTGTTGCATTCCTATGTCGGGATCAAGTTAGAAAACAACACAGCCCAAAAAGTTCGGAAAAGTCTTCACATAACCTAACATCAACACTTTATCAAGGGTAGTAATCACGAAAGAGCTACACTGAATAACAATGAGATTTCCTTCTGTTAGTCCATCATACATACTGACTAAGATATTACAAAATCATACAAAGATTTGTAAGATCCTCTCCGTCTGTTCTCGTTGCCCTATTCAGACGACAGACCGCCGCCTGAGTTCTCAGTTCGGACCCTGGCTCTTGTGACTCTTGATTGAGCGGAGTGCGGTCGAAGCAGCCGCTGTGACTGCTCCTTCTCTGCAAGACCTATATTGACGAGGTCTCCTTACCCTGTACGGAGTCGCCCCCTTCCTCCCTGGCAGCTCTTGTTCCTCTTCACACCGCCGCACAACCGTCCCGTCTCCGCCCGCGCAGCCCTAACGTTACCCTTCCCTTGCGAGATTCGGAGGAACAGCAGCAGTCCCGAGCGGCCATGAACAATGAAGACCAGATAGTGGTGATGGGGATCTGACCGTAGTACCGACTGTTTGAGCTGCGCTGGCAGAAGATGTAGTCATTGAAGCGGCTCCATAAAGTCTGTATCTTCATCATCGTAGATCATCGAGTTCTTGCCCATACTGTGACAGTTTGTTCTCTCAGTACTCATAAGGAGTATTGATGCACCCTTCAAGAGGTCCATGGCAACCAGGCTCAAGTAGGAAGAGACCGTCGAATCGGCGTTGATACAGATATATTGAGACATGGGTCTTTGTAAGTCTAAAGTTGACATCTCGGATCAAGCTCAGCCTCCAAAAGGAAACAGTATGTACAAGCCGGCAAAGGAACATCGACCAAGTAACAGGAAGGACAAGAATGCAGGTTTATTCACACTGGTCAACCTATCGAACACGTTATGTCAGCTTCTAACATCGATTACTTGTTATCTTCTGAAGGGTCACCAGCAGCTTTTCCAGTCATTTAAAAAAAAAAAGATAACTCAAAGGTAGTTATCATATATCTAACTTCATGCCTGAAAAGTGTTAGCTTTTTCATCGTAGTGACTGTGTTCTGGATAGCGCTGCGTACCGGTACTGTGTACCGGTACTGTACCGTGAAAATCGATTAGGTACAGGTCCAAAATACCGGATCATGAAGTACTGGTACAGTACCGATATGAATCTACACCAAGTCTATGTATATTTTGTGACTAATCTCCTAACCTCATAGCCTCATGCAACACCAAACATGACCAAAGTGACACATTGGAACAGCTAGCGTTACTAATATGCGACATCATTCAGGAGGGCCGGGAGTTTTGATAGCGAGGCCAAGGGAGTTTGGCGGTAAGAACCTAGTTATATTTTTAAAAATAAATATGCTGACAAGTCATAAACAGCTTATTAATGTTTCTGTCATCATTGAAGAAGTTCAAAAACCTGTTGTTACGTTTAGGTACGCAGCACGACTAGCTTTGTATATCATCAGTGTGTGTGTGTGTGTGTGCGTGTGTGTCTGTAAGCCACAAAACTCGAGAAGCTGTGGATGAATCTTTATCTGGTGTCAGGGAGATGAAGGTCAAGTTCGATGATGGGCCTTCTAATGGCTTTCGACCGTACTGCAGCAGAACTTTTGATAACTGAGGGTCTATCTTTGTCAAGTGGTTTCAAGCAAAGACTAAGGTTAATCATGCTAGCATGGCCCTAATCCTAATAAAGCAGTTAGACCACAGTATTAATTTTACACATGGTCTTGCAACTATACATACAGAGAATTAAACCCACACATATGACAAAACATTCTTCAAAAGGAACTTGTTCGTCATTGATCATTACATAGAAATTTCCACAAGTAGTTCTTTTAGTAAAAAGATATAGAATGGTAACAAGTAGTAACTCCTGTTCTATCTCTACGTTTTCCCTTTTAATGATAGTTACTATTGATACAAATATGAGTTGGGAAAAACAAGCTACATGTTTATGTCCAACTAAGAGGCACACTTCATTACAATATTCAGCTGAAAAACTTGTGTTAAATTTGCATATAGAGTGAAAGTCACTTCTAGGAAGCTATGATGGCTGTAATGACTCAGTTAGGCCCTTTTAACAAACAATCTCCACTTGTGCTACTATCATAATATTTGGAAAGAGCCCTAACCACACTTAACAGCAACGTGAAAGCTAATTATAGTAATAATGGTATCATAACAATACAATGTTAAATTGCTGGATAGAGGCCTCACTTTCAGAGATTAAAAACCAGCATACATGTATATAAACAAATATCTTACCATATTCTCGAGACTGCCTAATTGCATGTTAGTAAAAAAGACTTAAAAAACAAAACATACAATTATGTTTATCTGGTTCTTCAAGATCCGTGCCTCTATCCGTGCTTCTTACAAGACCTGACAATGTCTGAGACCATCAACATCAAATCTAATTCTAAATACATAATTTTGCAGGTTAATCAAACATAAGTGAAACATACGTGACTCATTCAGTAGACTTCAATCAACTACATTTATGTACTTTGAAATAAAAGAGAGAAATAAAGGAGGTCATAAATCTGAAAGGCCAGACACTGGACACACATGTAAAAACAGTGGATTCATTATTCATTTAGGGAGGGCATATCCAAACTTTGTCTATCATTCTGATGAAATAGCCTTAGAGCACCAATACTGTATCGCTATTGCTAATTCAATATTTGTAACAATGTTATTATCTACAAGTGGAAAAGTTAAGAGTGGTCATTGGTGACCATTGTGTAAAAAGACACCGTCATAGAGGGCCATGTTCTGATGACTTGCTTGACTACAAAACATCACTCTCTCTTTATCATTTAAGTTCAACATCTAACAAGGTACAATGTTGGAATCTTCAGTTTGACAGCTACTCAGTGACAGTCACATGTAGTACAAAAATAAACACATGCTAATTCAAGGCAGTTACTCAATCCTTTCAGGTCTGTAGTTGAGTGTGGTGACACAGGCATGGGAAAACAGACCCGTGCTCATGTATCCTACATGGTTCAGTGACCGGGTTTCTGGATCAAGGCACCAGATGTCTCGACTTCCTTTCCCCTTGTCATAGCCTCCATTGATTTGAATCTTCCCAGCAAAGGCAGCCATTCCACAAAACCGTCCAACCCCTGTGTTGGCTGCTATACTCCAGGCACCACCGCATTCGCCTGGCTTGAAACACAGCACCTTTGAACGTAGTCCAGCAACATAAATGTTACCGTTCAGAGCTGCAGCTGTGATACACGCACCTCTAACAGGCATGTCCTTCTGTTGTTCCCACTCGGAGTCACCTGGCTTGAAGCAATATACAGTGGAGGTTAGTTTCTTCTCGGCATCATACCCACCTATCACATAGATGTTGCCATCCAACACTGCAACAGCATGACTGTATCTTGGTTGTGGGAGTGCATCGCCTTCTTTCCAACACTTTTCTCTCTGGTCATAGACCTCAACAGATGCTAGAGTTGGCATGTTGTCATTTCTGCCACCAATGGCATACACTTTACCATGTGACACTGCAAGTTTGTGATCATGCCGCTTTGTTTTCATCTGATCAAGTTCAAAACAGTTTGTCGTCGAACGTGATGATGAGTGAAAGAGAAAGACATCAATGCCAGAAGAGAAAATAATGTCACTTGTGCCCAGTGTGGCAGCAGCAAATACTGGTGCTTCTTCACCATCAAACTTGAAATGACTTGGTAAACCTGACATAAGACCCCACCCCCTGTGCGATGTGATACAGCGATTGTAACTTGTATGACTGTTTTCCCCAGTTTGTTGTTTCCTTATCCCTCCGATGGTCACAACTTCCTCCCTCCAACCACTCGCAGGGCGGGGACGGGTGCGGGGTGACTTGACCTCCCCTGGGAACAGGTGGAACTTGTGAGTTTCCTTCACAATGTCATGGCAAGACTTGCGTACTGCGTCGTTATTCTCAACATTCTCTAAGAAGTACAGCTTGTCCATGAAGGGGAACCTGACCAGTTCCATCAGTTCTCTCATCTCCTTCTTCCTCTTCCTGGTGTCGTGGTTGATCCATGTCATCACTGCTTCATACACAACTTCTTCTGTGGCATTGAGATCATCAGATGAGACAAGTGTGACTAGCTGGTCCTTAGTCAAAGAAAGGAACGCCGGTGTTTTGCTGACTGCTGCAAACTCCTTCAAGGCACACAACTTCGCTTTATCCTCCAGGTTTGGGCAGGACAGCATGTTGCCTACCTGCAGCATCCGTAGACAGTTTTTGGCATCCAGGTTGTTGCATATGTACGTCACACATGCTTCACGCACAGGTTGGATCTGGAAAAAGTTGGCCCCTTCAAGTAATTTCGCAGCATTTTCTTCTGTGATGGTGACTTTTGAGGTGTATGCATAGTCAACAAGAAGCTGCATGACGTTACTGTTGACTTCTTGAATGGTTATCTTTCGCTCTTTGCTCTCGCGATGCCCGTTGCAGAACATTGCCCGAAAGTACTCACTGCAAGCTGCCAGGACATTTCGGTGACACGGGATCTCTAGTCCGGAGACGCAGAGGCTAACATCAACCAGTTGGTCGTCTGATCGCAGTTCCTGCAAGCCCTGCAAGAGGGTGCCTGCATGTGGATTGTGGCTGAAGTCGAATGATGTCTGTGAGCTCTGCATTCCTTCCATCATACTTTAATCCTGGAAAAAAAAACAGGACATGATGATCAGTTATATATTTCTAGACACCAGATGATGAAGTTGGCACAATAGACTTGTGAATAGGGTGGTTGACTCAAAACCCGGAGGAACTGAGTTCGCAGTGGTTTTATGTTCGTGGTTTTCACGTCAACCGTTCACCAGAAACTTAAAGTTATAGCCACCGCGAACATTTTCGTCCAATACTGTAGCAGTATGTGACTACTAGTATAGCACTGCCGCAAACTTAAAACCACTGCAACCATCCATTTTCATCACCACCCAAAATGCATTTGCAGTGGTACTAAGCTTCAGCTAGTGACGTCCCTCAGAGGCCCCGTGTTTTATGAGGGCCACACCTCCAGCAGCATTAAAGAACCCACCACACTAACCCATCGAAAAGAGTAGCAGTCCATCCCATTGTATCTATCTGGGTTTGCAGTTTGTACTGTTCAGTACAAACCTGGTGCGTTTTTCATGAGGCAGTTAACTGGGTATGCAAATAATAGCAACTGTTAGAAATATAAACGAAAAACAATCAAGGTGACTCCTGTTAGATAGTTCTACTTACAAAGGTAACCTGATTCACACTCAAATGATTGTCAAGCCTGTATGAGACTACATACAAGAACAATAAACACTTTCGTAGACTCGAGTACGCTTCTTGTTTGTGCTTTTCTTGCATGTTCAGTGTCAAAGTTAAAGGCCCCTGAGACGTAAACAAAACCAGTCTGTGCATTGTTATGCAAATCGAGACAATGGCCTTCAGCTTTGATACTGCACACCGCAAGGAGGTTACAATCCTATTTTAACCTCCTTGACACCGTACTCGAATCTACGAATATTCATTCATGAATCATAGCATGTGTATATCAGGCATGTTTGACATGTTTGCGTGCATCACTGTATCTGAGAAACTTATGTTTATCGAAGATTTACCCGGACGCATTAGTAGCATGATGAAATGGGGAAACATGGAAGTTCACCCTGTAAAGTACAATCACAGAGCTTTGGAACATCCACACAAACCCACCATGACAGTTGAGTGAAATGGAATTCAACAATGAAGAGCGGTCTAAACTGGAACAGTCCTACCTGACCGAAAATTCTACTCTACTCTACTCTAGTATATATTTATGACACCCCGGCGGTACGCTGAATAACAAGAAACAGATGTAACGTTAACGCCATGCTCCAAGAAATGCCCGTCTGAAAACCAAGATCAGTTTTCTTTCTTAATTTCAGTTTCGACAAACTCATGGACCATAGCCACACAAATCAGCAGTTGGTTCAACAGTTAATTTACTAAAGTTGTGACAATTTTGGCAATCCGAGCCTGACTTACCGTGGTACGGAATAAAACTGCTGACGACTCGTCTCGGAATGCGAATGCGGGCCCGGTGTAACACCCGGCGTCGTCGGTCAACAAAAGGCGGGAAACTTCCAGGAAGTTCAAAGGTCGAGTCTAGGACCTTTCTTAAAACTTAAAACCACCGCGAAACTTTTTGCCCACCTATGACTGTAGCGCTACTATTGTTTCAAACGTTAACTTAAAACCACGGCGAACACGCCATTTTCTGCCTACCGCGAAATATTAAAATAAAAAACCACGCGAACTTAAATGCATTTACGGTATATTATACAAACGAACACCCCCTGTAGATGGAATCGTCCGGCGTCCGAATGACGTCATATTCCTCTGACGTCATCACAAAAACATGGCTGACACAAACACGAAGAAAGTCGTCTACGGAATCGTCGGCAACATTCCGGGACTTTTCCACTCAGCGGATCTCAGAAACTACTTCTCCCAGTTTATAGAAAGCGGGGGATTCGACTGTTTCCACTTCAGACATCGTCCGGAGGCTAGAGACACGGATACAGCGGGGGGAAACCATGAAGAAAGTGTTTCGCAAGAAGGGAAGGGGGAGGGGGGCGACGTCGTAAGTTCAGGAACAAATCTTCCCGAAAAGCACAGCCAGAAGGCGACTGGAGTAAGTACAAATACGGTAGTTTTACCGTCTACATCCACACCTGAGCAGAAAGTATTGACAGACTATAGAGTAAGTGTGGACAACGAGAATGAAGCCGGTTCAAGCAGATGTAAGGCGGACAGAAGGAGAACTCTGTGTTGTGTTGTGCGCGTTGTGGAGCAGAGATGGGACGAGCTGGTGAAACTGTACCACGGGAAACACTGGGTGGACAGGCGGGGGGACTACCTCAGGCACCGGGCAACCATCAGGAGGGTCAGGCTGGCGGAGGAAGGTGGGATAGAGAATGATGATTTGATAAAATATTATGATTCATATGTTGGTTGTGAAACCCGGTTGTGATGATTTTATTATCGCCAAGCAGATATGATTTGCAAATTCTTGTTACATTCTATTTTCTGCACTAACACTGCTGGTCCTTTGTCATAATTTTTGTTCATTGTTTCATTCATTGAAATTGATGTTCCTGTTCTTGAAAAGCAAATTTAGGAGCAACAAATAGAGACTTTTTGTTGACGTCATATTATCTTTTGAATCCCACAGTGACCATGTTGGCAGATAATTTGATTAAGCAATGGTATCTTGGTGTGGTTTGCGGACGTACGCTGTAATCCAACACGCGGTGCATGTGACGTCAAATAAAAAGCCTGTATTGGTTGTTTAAGACTCTTTAAGACATAAAACATGTACAACGTTTATGATGTGTACATGTATGTAGTGCTATACATACAGATAACATACAGGTCCAATCATCCTCCAATGTTTCAGGTTCTGATGCTCTTAAATACCAGACCAGAAAGGAAATAGAGCAAAGACGGAAGAGAAAAGACGGAGAAACCATCAGCCAATCAGAGCTCCAGAAGCTCATAGAGCTCCACCCGCCCGACGTCATGCCTCGCGGGAATGTTGGAACGCCAATCAAAGTGTTTCTAGAACTAATCCGGACCTGCAGGCTCCCCCCTATTCTCATCCACAAACTTGGACTGGTCTTCCCTTCCACTGGGTCCAGTAAGAGGTACGGGAATGTACCATTTGACTACGGGGGTAGTGTGAAGGAAGGAACCATGGTGCTGACGGGTACAGGGGAGGAGCTGTCTGCTGAGGTGGGATTCGTGGAGGAGCAACAGAGAAGGAAGGAAGAAGAGAAGGAGGAAAGGAGGGAGCAACAGAGACAGCAGAAGGAGAAGGAAGATAAAGCTGATGAGTCCCACTCCGATGATGTAAGTGGAAGTGTTCTCTATATCAAAAGAAGGCTGTATGTTTTGCTACATGTTCTTGTATACTAAAGAGTTTAAGACAGACCTAATGTACGCATCGGCTTTTTAGCGAATGCCCACAAATGCCCACTCTGGCGAAGTCCGCGCTGCACGAATCTAATTTTTTTTGCTTGGGATATGTTCAGGTTGTGCTCCCATTAATTAATCCTGAGTTTCAAGTCAATCCATCAATCCGAAGTTAAATAAAGCGAACTTGAAGATTCTTACCTGGCTTTTTAGCGAATGCCCAGCAAAAAAGGCTTTTTAGCGAATGCCCACTATATCGGCCAAAATATCGGCCATCGTGACACGGGCGCTAAATCTAACACCATAAACATGTTCAACTAGTTGTCCCCTGAATGTGTACTCAGTTTCCGTGCTTTACACGCCTGTAAAGTCACTTTATTCTACGAAATACACGGCGTGGGAATCCACTGCCCCGGACGTAAAAATCCAATATGGCGGCTCATTTGTATATTTGGGACAGGTTACTAGCGGCCTCTACCCCGAATACGTGCCGCAGGCCGCGCCGTGCATTTCGTAGAATAAAGTGACTTTACAGGCTTGTACAGCACGGAAACTGAGTACACATTCAGGGGACAACTTGTTGAACATGTTTATGGTGTTAGATTTAGCGCCCGTGTCACGATGGCCGATATTTTGGCTGATATAGTGGGCATTCGCTAAAAAGCCTTTTTTTGCTGGGCATTCGCTAAAAAGCCAGGTAAGAATCTTCAAGTTCGCTTTATCTAACTTCGGATCGATGGATTGACTTGAAACTCAGGATTAATTAATGGGAACACAACCTGAACATATTGCAAGCAAAAAAAATTAGATTCGTGCAGCGCGGACTTCGCCAGAGTGGGCGTTTGTGGGCATTCGCTAAAAAGCCTGTCCCACCTAATGTATACTAATTACCATATGCCTCCAATACTACCTAGCTATCCTTGACTACCTCCCCCTCCACTTCGACCTTGTTGAAAAGCAGCCTATGTGGCTGAACAAACTTTTGAAGGAAAATAAAGGCTTTGACTTGACTTTGACTAGCTTTTGATAAAATCACAGAAAATCTATATGTAGTTGTCCACATTGCAGACTTTCAAGGTTCAGTAATGGATATATGATTCTGAGTACAGAGTAGCAACTTGTGGCAATGGATACAAAGAAACATACTGCAGTGATATTGTTCACTTGCTGTCTCAGTAGATGTGTATATGTCTCTGGATTGTTATGATTAAATGTATGAAGTGTGTTGAACTCTCCCAAACTTCTTTTCCCCCCAGGACGACAACACGTGTGAAGAGTGGGAGCGCCACGAGGCGTTGTACGACGACGTGACCAAACAGGGGCGGAACAAGGAGCGTCTGTTTGAGGAGGAGATCGAGCTGAAGTGGGAGAAGGGCGGCAGCGGTCTGGTGTTCTACACAGACGCTCAGTACTGGGACCAACTGAGGGGTGACTTCGACGAGAGGACCACGGACGACTGGGATGTAGACATGAGCGTGTACTATGATCCAGGTATGGTCGTCGCACCTGCTTTCTCACCGTATCCTTTTTCTGTTTTCTAGCTTCTTTTTTTTACCAGTGTCAGGCTATTAGCTAGCAGGGCTTCAGAGCGTCTTTTGTAATTGTTAATTAATTAATTAATTGTTAGTTAACCAAGTAATTGTTAGCTACGGCCGCGTGGCGCGTTGGATACACCCGATCCCTCGATCTCGGAAGTTAAGCAACGCGCGGTCCGGACAGTGCTTGGATGGGGGACCAACCAAGGACGTCCGGATTGCTGTAGCCTCACGAAGCTTTCCACGAAATCGTCTTCCGGGAGGGACGTAAAACGGGGGTCCCGTGCTCGAGGAGGTGCCTCGAACACGTTAAACAGCCTCATTACCCTACACATTGGGTACCTGCCTGTGGCACTGGCTGCAAATACACCTGATATTATTAATCCATAGAGCCCATTGCGGGATATCTGGTCACCCCTAACCCACCACCCCACCCCCATTTTTGGATGCCCTGTCTGTAAATCCTAGGTAAAAGCCAGACCAGCATTGGTTAGTTAATGAACAGGATACCTCAAGATCTTGATTTTTGTTTGCTTGAAGGAAGAATTTGATTTTCAGCCCCCCATCAGCTTCTTTGCAAAGTGCAGCCTCCTATCTAACTACAGATTACAACCATGTAAACTGCTGAGAAAACGATATTGCCTTCGCAGCAGATTGCCCTCTCTGAGTGTCTTTCCTAGTTAATACTTTGTGCTGCAACTAATGATAGTGGTTGACTTCTCGACTTGAAAACTAGAGAAAGTGACATTTTTTGTTCTTACAGATGGAGGAGACAAGGATGCCCGGGACTATCTCCAGATGCGTCTTGAGCAGCGGCTAAGGGCAGGGCTAGATGGGGAAGATGTTCCCTCAAAAAAGAATTCGAAAAAGCTCGCACGCAAGCAACGGAAGGAACGGAGGGATCAAGGAGGGAAGATTGGACAGTTTGAGAAGCATACAAAGGTTCTTATTTTGTTTGTGGTATCAACAGTAATCTCATTATGCTAGTGACAGAACGTAAGAAAACAACATGAACAGTTGTTGATTTATAGGGCTGTCTCCAGCTTTGAGTTTTTCTTTCCATCCCACTCAATGTTTAAGAGTCCATGTTGACAATATTTCATTTCAAGCTCACAAAAATACATTTCATTCACTTTCATGTCATGACAGACAGGCTAAATTTCTTTTTTCAGTCCAAAAGCAAATTTCTGTCCTGAGGTCCTGGTTGATTAGTTAAAGTAGTGCTCAAAATGCAGTGTAAATATAGAATCCGACCCGCGGGAGGGCTGGGACCGAGGGTGATGCGGAATACAACGTGTTGTATTTTATTTATGTCATACCTTGGTCATACCCACCCGAGAAAACACACATTTCAATGCGGAATGTGCTAGAAGTTGAGGGAGGTTTGTGTCCTCGAACACAAAACTTCAACAACATTGATTCTAATCTCCGAATCCGGTATTCGAATTTCCGACGGCGGCGCAACCGGCGCGCTCGAAATGCATTCAAAATATTCTATGGAAGCCTGTGTGATAACACTCCCGAACCCCCTATGTGATTAGGCCCAGGCATGACATAATATAAGATACAAGACATGTCAAAAATCCCAGCCATTCAGTATTGGATAGCATATTGTTTGTTCGACTGTTTTGTAAAGGTTAGATATAGTGTAGCATAGCTTCTTGTTTTGTTTCTCCCACTGTTCAGATACGCTACACATAATGATTCTTTACGTAAACGTTTCATGTGATAGTGAAACTACTGCATTTAGCCCATGTGTGGGCAACTAAATATCATCATTATTGAGCTTGCATAGATCATTTCATGTGTATATTTCCACCCCAGGGCCTGGGGCGTAAGATAATGGAGAAACAAGGCTGGTGTGACGGGGAGGGGCTGGGGTCCTGGAAAAAGGGGCCGGCAGACGCCTTGGGGAACGAAGGACAAGGTCCCTGGGACAAGAGAGGCTTTGGGTAAGTACATTTATTACTGTTGTAGTATCCAGTATTTGATTAAACTGCTGCCAGGTCCCTGACACGGGTGGGCAGCAGTCGGCTAGTCTTCACACCACTCTTCCAAGCGACTCTAAATACAGATGTGGTCGTGATATAACTTGAGTATGACACTTCTTCTTACATTTAATAAATTTGATTTGTAGACAAACTGTATTTTATAACATCCCGATTTGCGCAGTTTAAGTCATAGTCTTTTAGACTGACTGAGATAGTGAGAATTTAATGAGGTATACATGTGTAGGTCACATCTTAAATGAGTCAGAGGGGTAGTCTGACAAACATACATACAGTAGCTGATTACTTGTGTAACTTTGCCAGGGGGCTAGAAGTTTCTGTAAATCTTGTTTCGTTCACTGTAACTTTATGTTCACTGTTTTCATGGTCACCTCTGTACCGTGAACTTATCATCACCGGGAAAATAACTGTTGTTATTATTTATGATTCCTTCACACATCCGTTCTGTAAATCACTTGCCGCCACCTGAAGTTAAAGTTCAATGAATATGTCCATTTTCCTTACACCGTGAAATTTTGCTACCGTGAAGATGAAGTGAATTACAGTAATTGTAAACCAGCATCTCAAAGTACTACTGTACATTGTGTTGCATTCTGTGGTAGTTTTGTTTTTCTTAAGATGTGTATACAAAACTATTTTCTATCTGTCTCTCTGCAGGTTCTATGGCGAGAAGCTGGATCGCCAGGCTGGAGGGAACAAGTTTAAACGACGCCGCGTAGAGAAAGACGTCGTGATCTCTACTGTGTACGACAAGCCGTACCAACTGGATAACGCGGAGACGCTGACTAGACAAGCAGGACCACACACACTCAAGTACAGGACTAGTGTCCCCTTTGTCAAAGGCACACAGGAGGACAAGACATGATGGAAGAAATGACTCAGTGAATTCTTGAACTTCTTACATTGTGTATTTTGTATATGCCATGGATACAAATAAAAATATTCCGTATATTTGATACGTTTTGAAATAATTTCATCTGTGAACATATTTTGTAAAACTAAGTTCACACTGCTTAAAAAACTTCTTACCAACAACATTGTTTTCTTTTATCAATAGACTCTGATTCATACAAATATGAAGAAGAAAATCCTTAAACGTCTTACGTAACAGTTGTTGTGTATTTTGTATATGCCATTGATACAAATAAAAATATTCCATATATTCTATACGTTTTGAAATGATTTCATCCGTGAAAGTGTTGTCATATTTTGTAAAACTAAGTTCACAATGCTGAAAAACTTCTCTTATCAACAACATTGCAGTTTTCTTTTATCAATAGACTCTGATTCATACAAATATGAAGAAGAAAATCCTTAAACGTCTTACGTAACAGTTGTTGTGTATTTTCTATATGCCATTGATACAAATAAAAATATTCTATATGTTTTGAAATGATTATATCTGTGAAAATGATGTCATATTTTGTAAAACTAAGTCTCTTAACAATAACATTGCAGTATTTCTTTTGTTATCAATACAAGAAATTGTAGACTCTGACTCATACAAATATGTACATAAATCACAATGATATAATATTGCACAATCTATTTAGCTGTTTTGCATATCATTTCGATAAAGACATTTCCCTACTTACTAACAAGTAGCTTTCAAAGGATTGATTCTACCATGTGAAACAATTTCAATATTGTCAGCCAATAAGGTAAAAGAAGAAGTTGACCTATCAGAAAAGGTTTTACTTCCCCCTCTCAGTGCAAAGGCACAAATTTTTGACTCTGATTGGCTCCTATTTCTCCAACATAAAAGGCACCTGTTGATTGGCTGACAGAAAGTAGGTGTGGTTTGACACCAGGGGCCATCTGGATGGTGTCAATCACTGTGCAGTTGCCAAGGAAACCAGCCTTTGATGGAGCAGCCAGAATTAAGACACGTGAAAGGTTTAACTGGATGACCAGCAGGTACTTCTTATTTGCACTGAATCTGTGATAAGGAAGAGAAAAAATATTCAGAAATCTTAAAGATACAGCAAAAAACGATTATCATTCAATTTATTTTAAAGATATATATGAATATTATGGTCAGAAATGAAAGAGAAACATGACCTTTAGTTTTATAGCCTATTCTAAAACGCCAAATGTTTAATCGACCAACGTTTCGGTGACCATCTGTCACCTTCCTCAGGGCAATTCTGACTTCTTCACTGCAGCTATAGGTGTCGCTGCTTATAGATGCGGCCCCAAACATAAAATATTTACATATATACCAGGGCTGTCTCCAGCTTTAAATTTTTTCCCGTCCCACTCATTGTTTGGGAGCCGATTTTTTAATTTTCATTGTTGAATTTGTCATTTTAAGCTTAAAGAATACATTTTCATCAGTTTTATCTCATGAAATTGATATTTTGGGATGGAAGGGGTTGAATTTTTTCCATCCCAACAAGCAAATTTCCTTCCAGGGATGGAAGGACGGGTCCTGGAGACAGCCCTGATATATACAGAGATAGTTAATGCAGTGTTTACAATGCAATCCATAATGTAAAGGCATAAAATGTTCCATAATTTTGGGTAGTTGCTTACCGAACAGAATATGGCCCGTCCCCTCTAAAACATGATGTCCATTCCCCGATGAAAGTGGGCTGTTGTCCTCCGTGGAACACCTGTGTCCTGTTGTTTGCCCTGTCCGCCACCCAGACCTGCCCAAACATGTCCACCTCCACACTGTGGGGGATGTAGAACTCTCCTGTGTTGTTCCCCTTTCCTCCAGATACCCACTCCAATTTATAGTCTGTAAGAGGTTGGAGAGATGCATTGATGAAGGTTAGACAGGTAATAAGATATGCCAGAAAACATTCAAGCAACAGTACTGGATAAAAATTTGGAAACGGTCAGACGTTTCAGGTAGCATCCACTACCTTCAGATTCTGCACGAACAACTACAAATACAGATACCTTCCGTCAGTGACACTGAGGTTGCAGAGATGTTAGAACTACTTATTTTTCAAGCTTTTGATATACTGGTATGTACAGAAGAGCCTGCAGAGGTGGACAAAATTCCCAGTAATCTTCGGAAGCGAAGAAGCAGCCATCATCATCATGTAAATTGTACTGTAAATCATGAAATGTTTGCAGTAGTTTTGAGCACACTTCTGCAGTGTGATGAGTTCGAAGTGAGAGCTCAACGCAAAGTCACCACACTGCAAACATGTGCTTGTCTTTAATACGGTGCTGTGTCTTCATGGCACCTAAAACACGAAATCAAAAGGACGCAAAGGAACAGTTACTTATGTAACAAGACAGATTTTCCCAAATCTATGCAGATGATTGAGCAACTGTTACCTTGGGTAACGTATTACCTGGATGTCTAACCTTTATCAATGTACAGTAGGCTTTTACCTAGGATTTATAGACAGAGGGAGAGGGCAGACTTCCCCAATGGGCTCTATGGATTAACAATTACTTGTTAGCTTTGCATGTCAATGTCTGGTATGAGGAAAAAACAGTGTGTGTGTATGGGGGGTTGGGGGAGGGGGATTAAAAATCTAATTTCTTTGTGTAGGCATCCAGAAGACGCTCTGACGCGCTTATAGCTAAAAGCCTGATGTACAGTAGTTCATGATTCTTCAAAGTCTCAACTATTGCAGAAACACGGATCCTGACCTGGTGAAAACTTGAGCAGCCTGTTGTTCATCCCTCCGTCCCCGTCTACCACGAACATCTCTCCGTCGGCGCCGAAAGCCACGTCTGCTGGTTGGTCGAACTGTACAGGGCTCCTTCCTGTGCCTGCCTTTCCCGGTGTACCCAGGACATGTAACAGCGTGCCATTCCTGTCAAAGGCTTTCACAGTGTGACCCCAGGGCCCTATATGGACAAATATTGTACCATACAATATTGATAAAAGTGAAAGATATCATTTTATCACATTAGCATCTAACAGCAGACAATAGACTGATCCTATAGCCCCGCCCACCTCCATCAAAGCCTACAAAATGCAAATGTCTGACAGCCACTTTTTTACTGGTCAAACTGCTAATTGCTACACTATCATTGGTTAAGCTGCTAATTGTAATGGACAGTCAGGACCAGTCTATTGTTTCCTGCATGTACATGTATTTGCCTGGAGGTAGGTCTCTCAAGGCAATGTGTTTCAGATTTCGGACCGTGAGTGTGACCGAATGAATTACATTCAAAACAATGGACCAGAAATACCCTGGAACTACAGATGCCTCACTGCTTTGAACAAATATGATGGAAAAACTAAGAGTGCTACGTTGGTACTTTTGTTACATGAAGTAAGATCAACCCAGACACCCTTGCCATGGCAACAATTTTTCATTGCCACACTTGTTTTGAATTAAACTGTTAAAAGGACCCTGTCAGCCAAAGTAAGAACTCACCACTGCCCACATCAGTGACCCATATCTGTGCGTCAGCTGTAGTCTTCCCCGCGGGAACGTGCACCCTGGTTCCGTGGGGCATGTCGATCTTCTCCGTCTCCCAGCTGCGCAGGAACGTCCCGTCCTCCGAGAACACGTTCATTTTGGTGCTGACATTTCCTCTCTGGAAACAAATCAGAAGACCTTAAATCTTACCATCTTTTTGGTGATGAAAATCAAGGCAGAAATATGAAAACATGTTTCTTCATTTATTTATCAAAAAATGCAACAAGACATGTTGGGAAAATGTGCTGATGGTTCTCTTGCCACTTTCCGTCGGTACTGCAGCGGGCTTTGTGTGGATGTGAATTTTCTTGTGGACAACATAACTCAAGAAGCTGTTGATGGATCTGTATGATATTTAGTGGATGGGTAGGGTTTACGGAAAGGAAGGTCAAGTTTGATAATGGGCCTTCTAGCGGGTACCTAAGGTACTGCAGGGGAGCTTCAAAATTTTGGAGCATATTTTCTAAAAATGCTATGGTAATGATTTTTGTGTGGTAGATAGCTTATGCCACAGGAATTAAGTTGTGTAAGTTTGGGCCCCCTAGCGTCTTGTTTGGAACTGCAGTGGGTGTTTTTGTTTTGACCTTCGGACATGAATAACTTGAGAAGGGGTCGACAGATCGTCGTGAAGTTTGGTATGTAGAGAGCTCAGATGGTGTTGTACACAATCAATGACTTTTTATGCAAATCAGGAGCTAATCTGCATAATTAGTAAGGATAGTTTGTAAATCCAAGTACAGTTCACAATGGGCCATGTGACAGTGTTCCCGAAACAGGTCAACAGAGGGCCTTGCCTTAAAGTATAAATAAACAAACTGGGCACATAAATAAACAGATGAGGCAGTCTCACTAAACTCCAAGCAGATGTGTGGGTCCGGTTGGTTTTTAACGTGTTCAGTTTAGCCATTTTTGTCCAACACACGGTTGGAGACATAACGGAAAGGGGACAAAATAGAAAGCCTGACAAAAGCACCAAAAAACATGTCAAAAACCAGCACTCCTCTGCTCAGAGAGTACACTGCACCAAAACTGCACCACTGCTAGGTATTACCTAGCAAGTATGGACAAGTCACATGTATGTCTTGCAAAATTTGTATGATATGGAGTAAAGATTTATTTTATTCATATATATTGACTGTACCATTTAATCATAACTTTCAATATTTTTGATGACCAGTTATAACATATATCAGCACACTATACACATATACTAGTCCTGTACCACCAAATAATTTTTATCCCTATCTAGACTGGACTCATCCTCCCCCCCCCCCCCCCCCCCCCATCATAACTTTCAAACGGTATGGTGCATGATCAAGTTTGCTGGGGGTGATAAGCATGTAAATATTAATCACTCTCCATAATAAGCCTTGATTATTTGGCGAAGATAATGTGTTCGTGGAACTCTAGTTCTAAATAAAGTCAAACCTTAATGGTGCTATCAAACTTTTCAAATACTGTCAACCTAGCTGAGAGTAAATGGAATGTTAATTCTCATGAGATACTGAACAGTGATAGTGAAAAATCGGTCTGTGTGATGCACTCACTGGTAAAAATCCATAAAGTACTGAACTGTCATCTGGTCAAAGACACACCTGTCAGCAGTGCTATCTAGCGATTCAACTCATAATTGCAGTGCGATCATACAAACTGGTGTTGGCACTATCCCGGATTCCGTGAGTTTGCAGCTTCGCTTTAAGGTAAAATTAACCAAACATGCAGTACTCCTAGACAATACAGCTAAGCAGCCATCATTTGAGAGGGCAACACACCCTTGGGGCTTGAAAGGAATGCACGAATCGATAAATCGTTACAGTAAGTTGTGTGATCTTGGTGTAAAGTTTACCTGTGCCACGAAGACTTCGTCCACTTCCCCGCTGACCAACACGCCTGTGCTGAACTCCTGAGCTTGGAAGTGGGAGGGAACCAGTGGCCACGTCGGCACGAGCTTGTACAGTGGTGACCTGTACGGACTTACAATTCCTAGCAGCAAGAAACACACAAAACTTCGACATACACATTCACAGGTTCGACAGGAAGCCATCTTGCGTTTTAGAATGAACCACTTCTACACAGGGGAGATGTGCTCAAAATATCTTGTAACTTGCAATATCTTTTATGATATATTTTGATTGAAATATAACTGAATCTTTAAGTCTTAATATTTTTATAATATGATATTGCTTTGTTGAAGCCAAACTTTCCATTTGACAACAGATAATTATTTTCACCCCTATCTGCAAAGTAGACTCGTCTAACCTGTGTCGTCACGCTACCTTGTGCACCAAAAACAACGGAACCATTTTTATCATTTATCTTGATAATAATTGGCCTTTTGGAGCTTAAGTCATCTTAAGAAATGATTTATCACCTTACAATCGTTTTATAATTTTAATTTGCTGAATTTGAAGTATTAAGGGGAACAACAACACATGTATTGATGACGTAGTACACATCGACATCTGTTGTACATTTTGTGGAAGAAGACGGAGCTTTGCCACGTTAAAGCCTCAACTTTGGTTGCAAAATGCCGAGCAACGAAGGCAACCAAGGCAACAGGGACAGGAAACTTGTATCAGGGCCTTCCCTGGTACACTCTTTTACCAGATTCATCAACAAGAGCGATCGCTGTGCGGATATAATCTGGATTGACTACGAGGGAAAGCGAGTGACTTACACCACCGACCTGAGACCTGGCGAGTTTTTCGATGTAAACACCTTCGTGGGGCATCCCTGGATTTTCAGAGACAGTTTGGCGAGGGACAAGCTCACGGTCAGGTGTAAGGAGGTATACTTCCCCACACCTTGGAACGGGGACTGGCCACCACAAAGGACTACCATCAACATTGGTATACCAGGTAAAAATGATAAATTTCTTTTGAACGTCTTATGAGATCTTGGCAACAGGGATGGTATGACGTCTGTCAAAATTAAGTGCTGAATCGTCTACAAGCTGATGTTGACTGTTACAGTCTTGTTGTATTTAAGGGAAACGTATTCTATGCAATTTTAAGTCTTATGTAATTTGGGGAAACATGGCAAACGTATATGAAGGGGGCGTATACTTTTGAAATAATTTTATGACGATACTGATAAAATGCATATGCAGTAAGAAAAATTTTATTGGCTGAATGGATTGTTATGACCTCTTCATAATCAGAAAATCTGAGGTTAATAGCTGTTAGATTTAGAACAGGATGGAGGAGCGACACTGTTCCATAATCTTTAGGGAGATCCCTGCAGGTGTTGCATTAACAGTATTTAACTGTCCCTTAGGCTTATACACATGACAGGAATGGTGCTTGTTTTGATAAATGTAATGTACATGTACATGAACTTAACTACAGTACTAGTACTAGTCTAGACTCTAGACTCAATTGCACTACAATTATAACTATCTGCTTGAAAAAGCATCATGCTTTACCTCTATTGAAGATGACTGTTTTACCTTCACCTGTAAAACACGTAGACGTGGAAAAGACCCTTGCATCTTCGTTCAGTATGCCAAGCCGTAAAGATACTGAGTGTAAATCTTGAGATATTTGTGGTAGTTTTATCTTGTTTCTTGGCGAAATCACAACATTGCCAATATGTTTTTTGTACTAGGTTTTTTAATTAGGATTTTACCATGGTCAATATATTATATTGACCATGGTAACATCCTAATTAAAAAACCTATATATATGACTTAAGGTGACCATATCCTATCACTGATATAGTAGTGTAGAGTTGTTTCAACTACAAACCTAAAACACCACAAAAACCTCATACTGCAAAATAAAGGAAAAATACATGAATCTACAGTACTGTAAATACAGAAATGTTCGCGGTGGTTTTATGTTCGCGGTTTTTGCGGTGACGTCTTAACCGCGAACTTAAAACCACCGCAAAAAGCCGTTACATTGTGTGCTTCTAGCGCTACTATTGTTTCAAACGCAAACTCAAAACCACCGCGAACACTCCATTTTCACCCTACCCCCACGAACATTTTTGCATCTACAGTATACTAACAGTGGCACTTGCTTTCCTCTCTGTCCAGTGTACACGTTGCGGGAACGATGCTTACAGGTCATCAGACAGTTGGTGCCAAGGTCGCAGTACGACCTTCTGGAGATTCCTAAGACTCTGAAATTCGAGCTGGAGGAAGAGGATGACGAAATAATTATCTCATGAAGATGGGATAGCTCAAACTGTCCTGTCTACACCGAACAATGGAAACAGGAGGTTTCAACAATGTCCTGTTGGTACGACGGAACAATGAAACAGGATGTTTTGATTATGTCCAGTATACTGAACAAGGGAATCAGCGCTCCGAGTTCTGCACTGTGATATCAACAGAATCAGTCATGACATGAATACTCAAGATGTGATTTACTTGTAATCGGTTTATGTATATTGATTGATGATCAGTATTTGTACTGTTGACTTTATATTGTATTAATAATCATTATGTACATGTAAGAGGACAATAGTCACTAAGTATTTCTGTGGATCCTATATGTGCTACATGTTAATGTAGTTGTTTCCAAAGTGAGTTGGAAAGTTGGGTTGGCACTAAATGACTTCTTTTGGAACTTAAAAAGATGATAAAGCTTACCGATCACATGTATGGACTGAAGACAATTTTCCTTGGAAGTACAAGCGATGATTGTTGCAAGAGGGCTGGTTGGCAATACAAATGTACTTGGTTTAAGTATGGAACTATGTAGTAGATGATAATATTAATGCTAGAAATCACCTTTCTTTTATCCCTCCAATCTGCAAAATTGTATGGTCTCCATTGTAAAGCTGGTTGTTTTCCACAAACTCCAGTCAAAGCTAGCCAACTATTAGAAGTGTTTTCCCTTGTGTGAATACATGGTTTCAGTTGGTACAGCCTCAAAACTACATCCTGTGATTTTTGGGGGAGTAACACTGAAGCTAATCTAGAGCATTTTTGGCGACACCTCTGGGGCAGATAGTATTGTGATCCTTTAGTTCTACACGCCCACCTTACTGCTACAATGTACATGCTACAACTTCTGCACTCTTAGCATACTGATATAAAAAAGTTTCTAAAGGGTCTAGAAGTCTGTGAAATTGTTGCTCTCACTGCATGAGCATGAAGATAATGAGTTGCATATGTCAGCCCACCGAAGCTCAGGCAAACGTGTTCCAGACCTTCTCACAACATAAACTTATTATTTCCTGTACAAGCTGAAACCTGCACAGGTACAAATGTATCCTGTACAGAGCAGTTTTGATATTGTTTATGGTATAATAGTGTGTGTCAAGCTCTCAGAGTCCGACTTGTATAAATAGCAACATGAAACACCATATACTACAGTCAAACCTGCCCAAGAAGACCACTCAAGGGGACCAATGAAATCTGGTCTATGTGGACAGTTGGTCACTTCAGTTCATTCATTCAGATCCTTGTAGTGCCTAGTGGCACATAGGTCAGCAAGTTTCCTCCTGTTTCTGTAGCAGGGTATGTTTTTACAAGGAACGGTTGCTAGCCTTCAACATGGGATCCCGAATTTATGACCCTTACAAAAGAAGAGGTGCAGCCCCAACTGAGATATCCTGACCCAGGATTGAACGGGGGTCTCCCAGTTAGAGCTAATTGAAACTATCTTGAAACACAGCAATCATTGTGTCAATTTGGAAAAATTATCAAAGGGACCATCAGAAAGTGGTTACATTGGCCAGGTGGTCCTTATGTAGAGCTGGTCACTTGAACAGGTTTGACTGTACATAGATTCTGTAGCTGTTAAAGTAAAAGCTGAAGACAAACAACAATCTTAAAAAGCCAGGATGTACCAACAAGGTATGCAACACCAGTGTGGCTTAAGTCTTAATAAAGATACACGTCAAGTGTTCAAGTCATTTGGCAGATTGTACATTATTGTTGCCAAGGAATTGTCACTGTATTAATTTGGACAGAATGTGCAGTTATTATTTTTTCTAAAAGGATGATATTGTGTGCATTTGTTATTGAAATGATAAGTAAATGAAGATTCTACTAGCAATGGTTTGAGGTCTCATTCATGAGTTTTTTCTCCCCATAGACTTCTATGTTATAATCCCTGTTTTACATGGGCGTGTTCGTAATGAAGGTATACTGTATAGGAAATCTACCAATGTCATTCATTCTATGTTGAGCACATTAATTCTTCATTGTCAAAAAAAATTGCCAACAATGTCCAACCATCTATGCGTTTTTTATAGCAATCACATTGCAATTAGTGTCCCGCAAAGGCACTTTCTAGCTGCAAAGGTACGACCGCACCACTTAACACCCAGCAGTGTGCATGTCCAACCTCGCGCGTGGCTGCCGAAGATAACCTGCTAATTTCTTCACTTACAAATAAGCTTTCACCAAACTAACTTCTTTCTTTAATCAGTTGAGCTAGCTTAAAGGGAATTTCTAAACACTAGTTCATGCAGCCGTTTACTTTTTAGGGTCTGCACTCTTTTAGACTGCACACTCGGAGTAATACATGAATGAAACCTTGAATTGTTGTCTTTTTCGTGGAATTTGTCAGCATTTGGACTGGACCAAGGAACTGAAACTTTGCGTTTGCAAGACAGCATCCATAGGCCAAAACAGTGATTATTGGCCAATCTACTTTGAGATTGAAGGCAACCAAAGCAAAATTAGGGCCAAAAAATGGAAATAAGAAAAATGCTGAAATCTTTATGGTACACATGTAGTGACATTTACTAACATTGTTTAGCACATTTGCGTAATAACTTCATACTTTTAGTACTTAAAAGCCGCGCAAAATCGTGCCGTACGATGATCCCCTTAGTTTCGCGAGCCTACAAAAAGCAACGATTTTCAGTGAGTTCTCACATCACAACAACGTCATACTTTTGCATCATGGACGTTGCTATACATTGTGATAGCGTTTGAACCAATCATCCGATTTTTCGGGCGCTATAAATATTGCTTGGGTTTCCTTTAACAAAAAAGTACATTCATCTTCATAATTTATGTACCAGTCATTTGTTCAGCGGACTAAAAATAACTTCAAGACGATGGCATTAATATGTACACCAACAAACATTTGATGAAAAGAATACAAACTACAAATGCTGAAGGCACCACATATTCTGATATATTTATATGAACTCGTCACACAATTATCAACATCACCAAAACTGGTTAACATCATTATCGTACATAGAAAAATACATAAGAAATGAACCGGAATGTCACAGTTTATCTACTTAACCTTCTAAACTGCACTTGTTGGAAAATTTGTTTGAATTACTGAATTACTGCACATAACATTCTGGAAAGGCCACTTTTGGTATTTTTTGGTCCAACTTTTTTTACAGTCATAAATGTTTAATATGATCGACATTCACATAACTACAACATGTATACCAATAACATTTCTAGATTTCTATTTTGCAAGAAAGGAGCTGCAATATTTCAGTTGCCATTAGTAGAATTTTCACTGAACATGGTAGAATTTCACCTAATTGTGGCATACAGGATTAGATGTACAATGCACTATTAAAACAAGTACATGTATGCACACATGTATGGCCTAGTCTTGCTTGACATAAATTTGAGCATACTAATGTTGATGTACATGTAGTATAGGTTCAGAAACAAAATGAGGATAATATACAATTAAACATATCATGAAGCACAAACATCATTAAAAACAACTTCACAAAACATTAACACATTCAGAGTAAAAGCAGCAAGGAAGAAAATATATATCAGTTTATTAATCTGAACAAAAATGGGCAAAAAATAACTTCCACATTTTGTTGCCATCAAAACATACTGTTAACGTTAGTAATGCAATTTCTGCTTCCAACCAACACATTTAATAGTTTCACAAGATTTGCTAGTGTTATTGTTTATTGTCTAGACTTTCTGCTGTCTTAAGCCTAGGTTCCACATAGTCGAACATGGCTTCCCGACCTTCCCCAACCATGGTTCTTTATTCTTTATTAAAAATTGGGAGTGGTCCGGGAGCTAGATCGGCTAGTGTTCGGCTGTGGTTGGCTGGTGTTTGGCTGCACCAGCCAAACGTTTAGAAATTTTCAGGCTGTGCACTGGAGATCTGGAATGGGTTGGCTGGTGGTTGGGAGTAAGTCAGTAGTGGTCAGGGTGTGTTTGGAAGTCAAATTTTGACTCTAAACCTAAAACTGGTCTGACTGCTTCCGACCTACCTTGGTTGGCTAGTGGTCAAAAGCCAGGTTCGACTATGTGTAACAGAGGCTTGAGTAAGACTGTTAAACATATCCTGATTCACCATTGCAAAGCCAAGTACGGACATAAGAAGTCAAAAGTACATAGAGTTCCATCGAATACATCAATCCTAATGTTAGTAATTTTACGTTACTCTCAGTGCTGTAGAACTACTTGTGCTGGACACCGATTTTGGTATGTTTGTAAATACAACACTAGAAAGTAAACACATGTGGCACCTGCATTCAATAAGAATCATTCAGGTTCTTCACTGGAAATCTAACAACAGAACACCACGAACACATACAAGTTCAGTATTATTCTCCAAAACTTCCCTAACAAAACTGAACATCCGAAAGTTTTGAACATTGGAGATTGAACATTTAAAGTTGTATTCTTTCCAGTGGTTTACCCATTGCATAACATGACTTTACATAGGATTACTTCTAGTGTATTGGCATCATGATTGTGAGCCTGCAGTTTGGAATGTCGCCGCTAGTGGGCAGGTGTGGGGCTGTCACCTGATCCATCTTTGCGCCCCCTCTGTCTGCGCAGCTGCACCTGTAACAACAAAACATGCAAATTTACAGTTTGACATTGCAGAATCATTCAAAAATTGCACCAGTGCAATAGCCTGACAAGTCGCTAGTGGGCCCAAACCTACACCACTTCTCTCTTACGTCAAAAGCTATCTGCCACCAAAAAATCAAGACCGTAGCATGTCTAGGACAAAAGATATTTTAAAAAGCTGTTGTTTTGCTGCAGTACCAAGGTCACAAACCAGGGGGCCCAAAATCAACCTTGACCTTCATCTCTCCAACACCTACGGTACCCACATACCAAATACAATTTACAATCTATCCACAGGTTCTAAAGCTATAACAAATATCATTATAATCCATCCAAAGGTTCCAAAGTTATTTTGACCGCAAACATCTGGAAGCACAGACACACACACACACAGAGACGCATGAAAATCTGCTACAGGTATTTTGAGACTTAACAACACAAAATATTGTTCTCAAAGGCTTATGAGGGTCAAGGCAAATACAATACATGTATTTCATCTGGCTTCTAGATACACAACAAATTCAAAAGGTTACAAGTGCTTTCTTGGAGAAGAAGATATAACATCCCACCTGCAGCTGCAACTTGTTGGTGAAGAACATACTCTTCCAGCCCACATCCTTAGCGAGGTCGCGCATCTCTTCTGTCACGTTCTCACAGTGCCGCTCGTACACATGCTCCCACAGCTCATCTGAGTTACAGATCTATGGACAACGACATAAATGGGGAGCATAGGTGAACACTGAAGTTTTAATGTTTAGTCACATAGTGATAAGGTAACAGGAGCTATCTACCACCCAAAAATCATGACCATGAACACAAGATATCAAAACCAGAAGTTCTGCTGCAGTACTTAGGAAAGCCGCCAGGGGCCCCAAATTTAACCTTTTCTGTTTTTTCTCTTCTTCTTTGACATTGGAATTGACTTTTGAATTAACATTCTATGACGTACAGTCTCCGTTTTTCGATATTTGTTTTCAATTTATGGCATGTATTTCTTCATTTTGCAGCTGCCTTGTACCATTTACAGTACGGTCGAAAACTTGCGTGGATGTCATCCATATAATCTAATCAACATGGCCTTACAAGCATGTAAAGGTAATGAGATACTGCTGCCTTGTTTGATTGACATTTCCTACCTCTCTGAACAGCCTGTTGGTCTGTGCAAGCTGAGAGATGTCCTCCAGCTCCAGGTACGACACCAGGAAGATCAGCATGGGCTTTGGCACACGTGTGATGAAATCGACATGCCCGCGGCACAGACCCAGGGCGTGCTCCAGGGAAGGCTCACCGAACACCCTCCGCACATCCCCTTTGAATGACAACAACATCATCCAACATTATGAGCAAGGCTTTTTTTGTGCATGTAATTACCAGGGAAGAAGGGCATCCTCTGGGTGTGCCCTGCTACAGGAGGGCCTCTAATTTCTTTGTTTTCTTAGAGTGGGGCGTCCAGGAGACGCCCTGCTAGCTAATAACCTTTTATGAACCAGTCTAAACTTTACATAACCTGAACACTGGGAGGTTGGGAATTTTCGGACGACTCTGTCAGTCTTGTTCACAGAATGGACCTGACCTTTTATGCAAAGACTAGGTGTAACAGACCGTTCGGTGTAATATAACCAGCTGCTGCCACGCCGCGTTCCTGCGAAGCTGGCCGTGTGTTACGCCTAATGGCGGTTGTACCGGCTATATACATAGATACAGATACAGATACAGACTACTCCAACTTCCGGGACGTGATGTTAGAGACACATGATTTTGGTTAAGCCCCAATTTCTCCCAATGTTGGTTATCTAAAGTTCTTTACCAACACAGATCAAGGACACCATGCATATGATGTCCTTGCACAGATGAACTTCTATGCTAAAATCATCATTCATTCTTGAGGTTCCAAACTTAATAGTCTTCCAAGTGAGGGTCTTTTATGATAGAATCATTCATATAAAACAGATAGAATCATACATCTATATTACCAAGACCAGGGAGAAAGAAGAAAACAGCTACAGAATCCACTTCCAGGGGAGTAAGGGGATGCAGCACCCATGTTCTACCCTTGTATCCAAACCTATCATACCTGCCAAGTCTCTTTGAATCATCCTCTTATGCAAATTGTTTTACAAGAGGACAAAATGTAGCCTGGGTTCCATGGACATGCAAGTGTAGGCAGACCTCGCACAACCTACATACAGCAGCTGTGTGAGGATGCAGGCTGGAATTTAGAAGAACTACCGAGAGCAATGGAGGACAGGGAGGACTGGAGGAGGAGGAATATTGATGTTCATCCGTGACACTCTCACGACAAGATGATGATGATGGGTTGCATCTGATTACTATCGGTGCCCCTACACTCGCTACCCTGGCTCCTACACCCACTACCCTGAATTTAGGCGCCTCGGTAGTAATCAAATGGCACCAAGGCTAGACGAAGAGACTCGGTAGTGATAAAAGGTTGAGATACCAGGCTACCCAAGTTCTCCTATTCAGAATGAAAATTACTGACCCTGGACCTTGTCATCATTCAGGAAGTCATCGTGTGATTCTCTGATCTCCCCGGGGAAACATCTCCTCTCGTCGCCCTTCCGCAGGGAGATCTTCCACCAGCGCCAGACCACCTGGACAGGGAGGCAGACAAAACATCATCATCATCAATATTTTGGTGGTTGCCCAAACAGGTTTGACTGTATATATAGAATTGTAGGATAGCTTAGCCTTGTAATATTGTTGATTTAATTTTTTTTTTTTCAACCTTTATTTAACCTTGAAAGTATGCAAAACATACACTCTTCGGCCGAGGCCGTTTTTCAAGAGTTCAAGGGAGGAGGTCAGGGGTCCTTTCAACATACCATCTGGTTATCATTAATGCCATACATGTGCGAATGTTGAGTAATAAAGTTCATTCATTCATCATCATATTTCTTACTCTGAAATAAAAAAGATGTATCCAAAACATCACTGCTTCGAATTCGTTATTAATAATATCATTGATGATAATAAATTATCAACATCAAGGTCTAGTTAAGATAACTCACATGTAGGCTACCCAAGGGGCCAGCCATGAATTTTTCTTACCAGCTAATACTTGTCAGTAATATTACAGGAGTGACAGTAAAGCTGACTTACTGAAATGTGACTGTCAGTAACTACTAACTGTTAAGTTACAGACAGTCACAATTATTCAGTACTGATAGTTTGCTAAGAGTGAGGCTTTAACATCCAGCCATCCCTGTATCTTTGCTGAAAGCAGTATATTAAGAAAGAATGCGTTGTGACAATATCTTATGCCTTAACATATAGAAGTGATATCATATATTTTGTAAAGTTTCATTATCTTTTCAGTCATTGTTTGGTCAACTCTGACACACTATGATACCCTCACCTTCTAAAACACTAAGTAGATGACCTTGAACCGTCTGTGACCTTGAGACCCCCCTCCCCCATTTGTGTGCCCTCCACTTAAGTTTACACAACACCATAAATCATAGCCAGTCCAGACACAATGCCTTGCCTGTTCAGTTCTGTATGTGTCAACAACAGTTTGTCAACATTTTGGTTGTCCGCAAGGACTTCCTTGTGTACTTCCAAGTGTACAAATAAACTGGTCCCACAAATATTGTGCAATTCTAGATGATTATCTGAGTGCATCATCAGCGCTCTGTTTTTCAAGAAAAATATCCCTGGCAAGACTGTCACTTTGTCCCAAAGAGCTTATCAGATTTCAGAACAATACAAACAGATTTACAACGTTGTGGTGACCGTTGTCTTATTTCAGCATTTCATGTATTACTGGGGGTGTAGAAATGGCAAACACAAATGAAGAGTTTTTTGCCTTTACTTTGTTGGCTTTGAACGTGAGCTCATAATATTGTTGCATTCCATGTGTGAGGTAACCATTATGCAAAATGCCTGTCTACCCTCAAGTCGAACAGCTCTAGAACCGGTCAACACCGGATGCCAAAAACATTCAGTAAAGACGTCATGAAACCCATTGAACATCATTGTACCATATACATTCGTACTTAAGTTTCACATTCATTGAACCAATTCTTTTGTTCATACATTATACTATAAACATAACACAGCATTTTTCCTTGTTTTCACAACAAGATTACTGCAGTAGTCAAGTGCAAGGATGTGCACTGGGAAATGCTCTTCTAAAAACACCTGCTAACACTCGAAAAGAAAAACAAATACATAATACATGAAGCGCATATACCACGTAAGACATCATCATATAGCTGACCTTTTCAACAAAGGAAACTTAACAACTGCCGACATGTTGGACGGCCGTCGCAACATCAATCAACCCATAACATTAGACAAATGTCAAGAGAACAATGAAAAGGTTTTGACTGTAATGTCATGAATGTTGACCCCTTTTCTTGTCGCCATGGTAACTACCTGAAGGTTGAAAAGGCAAGACACAACAAAATTCTGTTTAAGATATCACTGGTTAAAACAAATCAGTCCAGACTGTTTTTGGCAAGATACTAGCGCAGAAAATGACCCTAAATAAACAAGAGGCTGAACTTTCTGTTTGTAATAGCAAATATAAACAACGTGCCGGGGTTAACATATGAAAAATGAAACAAGTTGATAAAAATGAAATGGTGTTTTGAGTTTTGTGTGCCCAACCTAGAAACTATAGGAAGCTTTAGAGCGAAACAATCGGGGAGGTTTGCTTTTGGGATCTCCAATTTCGAAAACAGTTTGAACAGGTGTTTAAAACATGGTCGTGTGCGCAGTTGAACTTGCAAGTAAATCAATATGGATAAAACACTCGTTATAAATCATAAATTTGAGCCTGTATGAACTTTTTAGGTGGCATTTCTACAACTGATGTTAGTATAAGGTTGACTTATCACAATGTTCGGCGAGACCATAAATGCGTATCAGGTCACGTAGGCACTTTGTTTTGATTTTCGAACTTCCGCTATAGGCGGGAATGAAAAGGTGGGAGGGCGGGCGTTGGACGGTGCGATCTACTGCCAAATTAGCGCGCTTACGCCGAAGAATGTGTCTTAAAAATACATCATTCTGGTCCACAGATCTTAAGAAACGTACTCACTTCCTTAGTG
Source organism: Branchiostoma lanceolatum (assembly GCF_035083965.1). Taxonomy (NCBI): domain Eukaryota; kingdom Metazoa; phylum Chordata; class Leptocardii; order Amphioxiformes; family Branchiostomatidae; genus Branchiostoma; species Branchiostoma lanceolatum. The sequence continues at coordinate 4,247,517 of NC_089738.1, read as the reverse complement.
GTGATAAGGAGCTGGCAGTAGTCCTTGGAAGGCGCGGGAGCCTGGTCCGCCATCTCCAGCAGCACTCCATCTCTCACTAAGGACGCCATACTGGTTGCCATCTCACGTCATGCGCGAGAAACGTCGAGACTTGCGAACACAATTATTACATCAAAATCATATCAGATTATTCTTCCTTTCCTATAATAATTAATTCTTAAGATTTTATTTTTTATTAAGAGCGTTAATTTATTTGTTTTAGTACAGAAATGAGTTTTAGGCAAAGGTTCCTCATCCCAGCAGGCTTTGCGCGTTTTGTACCATCTTTGATGTTCGTCAAGTTCGATGGTAGGTACCAGAAAAAGTTACATTTCTCTCTAAAATTGAAGAAATGATGACCCCGAGTGATGATTTTTAAAAAGGGGGGATTTCAGGGAGTATAATTTGACAGGAATGTGCCATGTTGGCCCAAAGGATATGATAATAAGGGCCGCGGATTGATCCGGGTTCGTCAAAGGGGTATCGCAGGGAACCGGAAAATTGATCTTCCACAATCGCCAGCTATTCCGTCCAGTTTGGGCCAAATTTCACCCTCCTGAAGCGGTTTGTAGCGAAATCTGAGTAACAGTATTATGATTTGATATCTGCGATGCATTGATATGATATTATCGGCTTGTAATACCGTGAAAGTAGTTCCCAATGAGCTATGATATAAAGGGTGCAAGCAGGCCTGATGTGACAGAAAGAGAGGCTGTCTGGAAGCGGAGGAACCCTTGACAATTGTGCCGAGAAAATCACCCATTTTCAGCATTTTGACGGCTTCCACGGATCTAGAATTGTAGGTGTACATGCCTAGTTTTCTACAGTAGGTTATTGGGGGACAGTTTGGTGTGAAAATGGATTTAGAAGCCGCAAATGTCGGGTCTTTGTGAACGTGCTACGTATGTCCATTTATCTGGGTCAGTACAGGTCAAAGGGTTCTATGTCGTCATATGTATGCATGCTTTCCAAGTCTGAACAATTTCCATCTAGCACATTCTTAATATGAAATTATGAGCGATATCTACCCCTTTTCTGCTATAGCATAAATCTGTATGGAATTTACAGATTACTTGAATGCTTAAAGGTGTTCAATTGTATAGAATAATGATATGGAAATTTTAATTTCTACAATTTATTGCAGATGATTTACATAAATTGTAGTTTATGAATTGGTGCCTAATTTTTGAATGTGTTGTATTGCTGTGATAGTAATTTTTATTTGTTGCCTATTTGTTGGATCCTAACTTGAAAAGATTTCTGTCTCATGGTGACTAGTGGATATATCTTAATATTATTTGGTCATGGGGTGCAACCTATAGCATAGGCTATACCGGTACGTTATCAAAATGGCAAATCCAACCAGCGAGTGATGGTTGACCATGATTTCC